>NC_139763.1:106758708-107223370 GCF_965231275.1 Zosterops lateralis
CACTAACACACACTCTCATCACAGCAGAAAGATGCACGTGGAGTCATCCAAAAATAACCAGTCTTCCAACTTTCTGAAAAAAGAAACCAGTCAGGTCTATTTGGAGAACAGAGGAACAGAGCTGCTGATGTATCCCCAGATGCACAAAAGGTTTCAAGGTCACCAACTGCATTTCATCAAGGAAGGGTGGTCTTGTTTACTGACTCATGCAAATGTCACAGTTTTCACAATTGTCCAGCACAAACTTTTTTTTTAATGGAGGTCTAAGCAAGATGATTTTTAAAGACATTTTATTAAATGTGTTCTTTGTATATATTATATATGCACATATAAATAAAGACATGGGAAAAAAATCATTGATAACCAATGAGTCTGTTTGGGACAACAGTGCATAATGATGTCACAGATAAGGTAAGAACTTAGATGAGCAGCTGATAAGAACTAGAAACAATCCAGCCTATTTACTGTCAGACTCCTGAATTTCTGAGTTCTAGCTCCTACAGTTCCTAATTTTCATTACATTTACTCTTTCCTCCTGATTCTTGCATGGGCAAGTCAGAAATAGTCCATTGCTCCTGCTGCTTCTGAGAAAAATGACAATGTGAGAGCATGTGCATGGCAAGTACCTCCTTAATTAAAAAAAAAGGTGGGGGGAAGGGAAGGAAGAATGAAAAATAGCTTTTTATTCACAATGGTAACAATTTAATCAGAAGCACTGCATTTTATCTGCAAGATGTGTGCCAATGTGGAGGGAACTCCTACCACTGGCATCTTTGGAGGAGAATGGACTGTCCATCCCCAAGGACTATCAATGGGTATTAAATCTAATTAACAGCTTTTTGGGGTTGGTTGCCTTTTTTTTTTTTCCCTTCTTTTTTGAAAGATATGTTTGCAGTAAAACATTTATCTTTTCAAAATTCCCTATTGCATCTTCAACTTTGGGAGTTTCAGAAACTTACAGCAATGCCTCCCACATACCCTTTACCCCCAAACAGTTACTGTAATAAAAATCTAAAATTTAACTTCAAAGAAGAACCAGCCATCCTCCTACACATGACCAGCATTTTCTAGATTTCAAACTATGAAAATCACCCTACCAGAACTGTAATCCTGGCTTGCTTTCTGGCTGCCTTTATTTTACATAATACTTAAAATGGAATTACTGATTTGTAGTAATAACAACTGCAAAGACCAACAACAGGAGTTCTTTATAAAGAACACACAAATTCAAATCCCTCTGGCAATGGATAACCTGAAATGCAAGACATTCTGAGGACCTTTTCTCATGATGCATGACAAAACATTGCAAAAATGGATGGCTAAAAAAGAACATTTCACAGATAAGCTGAAGGCAGATTAAAAAAATGAAGTGCACAGCTCAAAAGCAGAGCTGGTATGTATTCCAGTCTCATTGTAACAAGCAAGTATAGCGTGAATTATCTAATTACCATTGTAACACATTTCTACTGTGAAACAAAAGCTATTTCTTTTATAAATGTTACAGGCATTAGTCAGCACAACCTGTTTTCCTCCACCAAAACCCTGTGCCTGAAGAGGGCTTCTGCTGAGGGATAACAGTGTGGATTCTCAAAGATCTTAACTAGAAAGTCCAGTAAAAGGACTTGAAAATGATCAGCAGAATAATGCCAGAATAGAGCCAGAAGCTGGCTGTGGCCACTAAACCATTTTAACACTCTGCTACCTGTCCCACTTTTCACTTCTAGGATGGGTGAAGCTTCATTGCTGTTTGTCAGCTGAAGTCTTCAAGTAACACTTGCACAGAGATCAATTTAGGCAAGAAGGAAAATACACATTAGCAGTAAGCAACTGCACTAAGTTGTCTAAAGAAACCAGCCACGATATACAGAGGAGTTTACAAAATGACCCCCAAACCCATGAATTTAGTTCTCTGTGAGCATATTCCATGAGAACTAGCTGAGAAAAACAGAGTCTAACCTGACAACATTTAAACCAAAACTGCTTCAAGTTCTGCACTGAGAAATAAACTAAGTGATAGCACATGGAGATATGGCTGAGATAATTCAGTGCTGCTTATCATTTTTTACCTTTTAAAAAATACCTTGGAAGTAGTGCATTTATCAGAATGCTTTATGTGTTTTTCCCTCAACCAATTTGTTCTACTCTGTCAGCCAGAAATACACAAACTCATGCCTTATTCCAGGGCTTTCCTGTGACTGAATTAATTTCCTGTCTGTCTTGTACGTCTTTTGAAGCAGGAATAACTCCAAGAGTTACCTGTGGTATAGCCACAACCTTATGCAAAATTAAACCAGCAATAATGAATTTGGAGTGAAGATAAATTAAGCTAGTGATACTGAACTAATTCCAAAGAGTTAATGTATGTGTAGTGAACTTCAATAACCACTTCCCTCTGAAGGCAGGAAGGAGGGAGAAAATGTATGACCAGGCAGAAAAGTAAATTCCTACTTTATACTTTGCACAGCAAACAGTGAACTACTGTTTAGTCATGTTCAACTTCCTTTATTCACAAACTAATCATTGAATTCCAACAGGCTCGTCAGGCAAAATTTAGCATTAGCAAATCCATGCTGACTCTTTCCAGTCCCCCACTTCTCTTTCACATACCCAAAAACACATTCCAAGAGAGTTTGTTCCATGATTTCTCCAAGGACTGCAGGCGAATTGAGCAGCCCAGGCTCTCCTAGATCATCCTTTAGACAGATGGGTGCAGTATTTGCCTCCCACTGCCATGGACTTCCTGTGCTCTCTGTGACCTTCCAAAGGTGAGAAAACAGCCTCAAAGAAGTGTCTGTCAGCTTCCTCAGCATCCTGGGATGCAGCACATCTGGCTCAAGGGACTGCAAGGGTCTGGAACTCCCACTGCTGCTGTCCTCCCTGACCCCTTCCTGAGCACACACCTGCTTTCCAAACATCCCTACAGCCCTGGCCAGTGTTTATGGATTCTTCATTTGCCCACACTTGCTTCTCTCTCCCTCACACACTGCACTAGGACTAAGATGCAGCCACAAGATCCCTGTGACAAGAGAGTCTTCCCAATCAATCTCCCTGCATTCCTGGATTGCTCTTGTGTTTGGGAGACAGTGTTCTTAATGAACTGCCAACCTTAATGCTCCTAAAACACCACAGAGCTGGCCCCAGGGATTCCACTCCTCCCCATTTCCCACACAACCGCCAAAATCCGCTCTCACTGCCTTCCCCGCTCTTCTCAGGATCTTGGGAAGTATTTCCAGTATTACAGACACACAGAGGCTGGTGCTGCCACAGCCCACTTCAAGATTCAGTGCAGCGCACAATTCACAACTTGTCAGAAAGACAAGAGTTAATTACCTCAGAATCCTTGTTGCCAGAGCAACTGCACTTCTTTTCTGTTTATCTGTATCAACTGTTCCAGGAAAGATACTGAGGCAGTGTTCTGGCTGATGAAGTTCACAGCACAATGATCAAACCTCCAAGATTAATTCTGGATGCGTTGGAGCCACTACTAAATTTATTACAGCCCAACCTGAGGGAACTTGTAACTTCTGCTGCACTTCACCTGTTCACCAGGGATTGAAGGGAATTATGTGAAAATGGCAGTTAGAGAAGTTTATGGGAGCCTCTAAGACAAAACCATGGAAAAGTGAGGGAACAGAGATAATACAGGGTTAGATTAATAGAAGTGTTTGCCAATTTCTTCATTTTACTAAATCATTGCAAGAAAATTTATTGGCTGGCCACTCTAGGGTGACAGTGAGTGATGACAATCCTGCAGAAGTCATCAGGAGGGCAGAAACTAGATAACAAACTTGTTTTTCTCCTGCTCCACCACAGCACATTTACTCTGCCAAAAGGAATGATGTTGTTAAAGCCTTTGCAGTCAGCTGCAGCTACTTCTATCTATCAACCAGAAAATAAACCCAGTTTCACACATATACTTGAGTCACTTCACTTTTGGGCAAAATTTGAAATCCTTGCTAGCAGAAAGGGTTAGAACTTTTTATTTCAACTAACAGGTCCAAAAAGCACAGCCCCTCTATGATTATTATGCAGGTTTCTAAACAACGTATCAGGAAAAGGAAAATACAACTGTTTTACAAGAAAATTGAGACAAGGTTTCCTAGAACAGAGGTTTTCATTCACCCCAAACAAGTATTTATTCAGAAGAATCTGACTTTCAGCACACCACCACTTGACTGTGACAGCTCAAACCCCAGAATCCCTGAAATGGCAGCAAATTTCCTAGTGGGGAATGACTCAGCATGGACCTCACTCCAGGCAGCTGGCACAGGACACACCCCATGCAATGAGTATCAGCTGTTGCTGTTTGATCCAGGATCACAGCACTGCTTCCTCCAGCCAGATACCTGACAGATCCCCCACACAGAAAATCCCCACCAAATCACTGCCTTGTTTCTATCTTTCAGGATTTGGATGAATGACATATTGCTAAGGATGCAACAAAGATTTATCTCACTGCAGACACAGCAAACACTCTCTGGTAACAATGTAGTTACAATGCAGATCCCAGAATTGGCACAGGCATCAAGAGTGGAGAGGTAGCATGGCTTCCCTTCCCACACATCACTCACTGTCCAGCTTCTTTCCTTTCACACTTGGGAGGTGATGAGGGAGAGCTGCTCTCCATGTGAGAGAGCAGCTGGAATGAAGAGCTCCACCTGGGAACAGACAATGAGCCCTGCTGGATCTCACCCTTACCGACAACAAATAACTGGTCATGGATGTGAAAGCCAGAGGGCAAATTTAGCTTCTGTAACCACCAGACAGTGGAGTCTAACATCCAAAGAGGGAGGAAAACAGCAAAAAGCAACATCACAGCCCTGGACCTCAGAAGAACCAAATCCTTAGCCTTGTTCAGAGATCTACTTGGAAGAACTCCTGTGGCACACAGTGCTGGAACAGGTCCAGGCAAGCCTGGTGATTTTCCAAGGATCACCTCCTCCAAGACAAGTAGTAAAACAAGCAGAGGTTCAGCAAAGGGCTCCTGACAGAATTCAGCCCTGAAAAGGAAACACACAGGAGACAGGAGCAGGGGCAAGTGACTGGGGAGAAACACAGAGGTGCTGTGTATGTGCAGATGTGGGGATAGGAAAGCCAAAGGACACCCAAAGCTGCACCTGGAGAAGCAGAGGAGGGCAAAAAGAAGGATTGCTGTGGATACATCTGAGTGGGAATGGGCAGCTGATCATGAAGGAGAAGGCTAGAGTCACCTTTAGGTTGAGCTTCAATGGTAAGATCAGCCTTCCAAAGCAAAATTCAAATTAAAGATATCCAAAGCAGGTTTTGCTCTATCTACAGTATATGTGTGTGTATCTGAGGGAATGCTGGAACTTCTGCCATGTCCCTGGTTCCTGCAGTTTACTGGAAGGAGAAGGTGGACAAGCCAGCAATCCTTAAGTAACAGTTAAATTAAAAGCAGCAGCAACTCCTCCTTACTCGATGTTAACATACTTTATTTTTCAGTATCAGTCACATACTCTAAAGAGAATGTAAAAGAGTATGGTTACAGGTCAAGGAACTGATGTAGACTAGACCAGCAAAGCTGTCACTACAGTCATTGTTTTCTGGCCAAAACCTTTAGAGTAGCAAATTGAACCATTTGTCTACTACTATCATAACAAGAGCAAAAATACCTAATAACTTTGCACTGTGTGTGTTAAACCAGGATGGCTTTTTATCCATTGCTGTCAGCTGCTCTAACAGGAGGGCAGAAAGTCAGGTCTGATAGGATCTATCAGATGTCCCCATTACAAAAACAGCTCTTTAGCCAGCTCAACAGATATGCTACCAAACACCCACAGTATTGGCAACATTACATTTTATCCTGTGGAAGGCTCATGTTTAGAGCTCCCAGGCTGCACCACCCAAACTCTGCCAAAGAGCCATTCTGCCCTCTCTTGGTTTTGTGTCCCCTTGAGAATTTTGTCCTGATTTTGACACAGTTTGTGCCTTACCAGTTCTACTCCTGGCACTCAGGAGATGGGCTAAAGTTGCAGTCCCTCATCTTCATTTTCCTTTACTTAAAGGAGAGAAGCATTCCTTTATTGTGCTTGTTTTCCAGAATTTATTTTCCAGAAATCAACCAGAGTTGCAAATTGCAGAACAGCCAGGGAAAGCAGAGCTCCAAAATGAAAGCATTTTCTATCATCCTTCAACAGCTGTTAGGGTTCCCCCAATAAATACAGAATAACAGTATGAAATGGGCTACTTTGAGTTAGTGTACTCATTCTAATGGCACAGATCTTCTGATTTTTCACTACAAAAAAACCCCTCTAGAGTTGTTTGTTATTACAGTAAGACAGTTACTGCCCCAGTTAACAGCCCACTGCCTAAAGCATATAATTAGATCTTTTACATCTTATGTGCTATTTTAATGTACAGGTGGTAAAGCACAGACATGCCATGGAATCCTAATGGCATTTTCCCACTTCTGCTCACATTCTTTATGTCAGTCTTGATATTTAATACATTAAGCTTAGTAAAAAATGTTCTTAGGTTTGTGTACTTAACACTAAGTATTTTAACAGTAATTTTTAATGAATTCTCCCCTACATAAGAAATGAAACAAACTTTTATTGCAACAGTGAACTCTGAAAATACTTAAAAAACGATATTTCTGTACATTGTGAGGTATCAGTGCATCAATGGCTGTCAGTTAAGGAACCTGGACAGCTCCATACAAATGCAGAAAAGCCTTTAGCACTACCTGATAGACACTCCCAGTCTGTTACAACACTCCTGGGGTGCTTCATCGGTAAATTTCAGCCTTAGAGCTTTATTGTCCCTTATTTGGTGAAAATCAGCAGGTAGGACAGCAGCCTCCGAGGAAGGAAACACAATCAATTGAGGAAATTCAGTGATAAAGGTGAACAGTTAGGTAAGAACAGAAATGCTCCAGTGATCCCAAAACCCTGGAAGAAAGGGTTCAACTGGCCCTAGAACAACTGTAACAGGTTTCCCAACTAAACCAGCGCTTGGCCTTTCCTGACACACTGATCAGCATGCTGAAATAAACCTCTTATTTTGGCTGCATTTTGGGTTTTGCTTGCATTTGTTTTGTTGGGTTTTTTCCTTATTCAAGGGAATGAGCCACCTCATCTTGTGTTTCAGTACAAGGAATGAAATCTTCACACAGTTAGTTGCTATGGAAATAGTATTTCAAAACTGGACATCTGTTGGTACAAAATCTAGGAACAACTTAACAAAATAAGCTCTTATTTCTCAGAACCACTTGCTTAGGAGACACATGGACTAAGCACAAGGCTCAGACAGACAACTTTTTGGGGATCACTCCAAGCAGTACCTCCATAAAAAGGAATATCTAACCACCCTAGAAAAATGTCTGACAGCGTCCCACTTTTTTACGTGTCCCTAAATAATCATGACTGGTATCTACCCAGCCTGACTAAACTCTTGTGAAATATATCAGTTTGAATTTGATACTCTTGAAAAAAACAAACAAACAAAACCAAAACAAACCCCAAAACCAAAGCAACCCCATAAACACCTACACTTCTCTTCAGTCTCTAAGTTTGAGAGACATGCATTTCTTAAAAATAAAACTGATGCAAATAAAACCCCAAAACCTATGCTGTACTTGTATATAATACAGCCCGTGCCTCTAAGAACATTAACAGATAAATTTGCCACAGTATTTCTTTCAAGACATTTCATATAAAATCTGCTTTTTTTGCCTTGAAAGGCCACTCAAATTTCTCATGGCTAGAACTGATATATTACAGCAAACTTTTGGGACTACTGACTTTTAATTCATTCTCCTAGGGCAGCCCTTCACACCTTCAATGCTTTTCCCCCCCTGCATCAGTTTTTGAAGCAAGACTGTTACACACTGAAATTCCATCTTCCACATGCAGGAGATGGGAAGGTTACTAAAAAAGAAATAAAGCAAAAAGTTGTTTGAAGTCCTGCTGGTCACTAAAGAATTCCTCTAATTCAATTATATTGATTAATCAATCTTGAATTTGCACTCCATTCATTAAGAAATACAACTAGTACAGAATGCAGTTTTAAAGATGTGACTGTCAGGCCCCTTCAGCATAAATCTTCCTGTAGATAATGTACAAAATTTTTTTATCTTCTTTAAATCCACTCAATTTTATATTCTAACAAGAATTTCAACTGTCAAGGTTTGCACAGAAGATGAAAAACTGCAGTCTGCAGAAAGTACTAGTTATCTTAGGGAAACAAAGAAAATTAGAATTTACAGCTGTCCTGGACGTGAAAGAGACTTTCAATTCTTGAAAGACTTGGATAGATCAGATGCACTTTTCAGCAATCGAATAGCTCCTCTTCCTTGTCCAACACTCGTTTCACAAGGGGAGGTCTTCACACCCCATGGAGAATCACCTATTAAATTAAACACAGTCTGGACATCAAATCAGCCTCTAAAGCTTGCATAAATTAATAGAATTGTTCTTCATATGCTGTAGAACTGAACCTTGCCAACAGCTCTGACAAAAAAAGTCAGGCCGGTTTGTGTCCTCCACAAACATCAAGACCATAAGATCACAATTTCCAGGTGGAACAAAGTTTAATTCAGCATGAGTCTTGTATGCAAGAAATCAAGCTGCAAACTCAGAATTCTTATTTATTTTACAAACCTGATTCTGTTCCTCTGAAGGCTAGCCATGAAATGCCCAGATGAACTGAGCTCAGAGCCCTCTAGTAAAAAAAAAAAAAATAATCCTTCCTGCAAAAAGAGACTTTAAAAGAGAAGTATTTAACTGAGTTGTGACAGAACACTTGCAACAAGGTCCAGCTCAGTCTGTACATACAATGATTTAAGAGTATGGAGAGTATTTTAAACATGGCCCTGCCTCAAAGCACCTGGGCATAGGAATGTAACAGAAAAGCATAAATCAGAGAGCAACATTTCTGAGAAAAATTGAATTTTGAGAGATATTTTTGACCCAAGGATTCTGTCCAGTAAGAAAAGGCCAGCTCTCCATGCTTGAGTCTCCAGAAATTCAGTGAAATCCACACACAAGAATAAGCACAGCTGACACAGAGCTGTGCACCACTTACAGGCAACATCTAAGCCCAGAAATCTGAAAAAGCAATAGCTGAATTAAGTTAAAAGATCTCTTTCTGCTTAAAAAATGTGAAAGTTTCAAACTCACAATTAGAAGGGACAAATTCTTGATCCTGTCTTGGAGAACCCAAAGGTTTGTCACAACCAGAACTCTCAGCTTTCATTTCCTATATGAAAAAAATAAATATTTAAAATAAGGCAGATGCATCTCCTAACACGAAATATACACCACTATCCATCAAACCCCTGGTCAAAACCCTGCAAGCTCATCAGTCTGCCCAACATATGTCCCAAAGGACAGCACCCACAGACAGAACAGCTCACCTGAAACTGGCAACTGGAAACAAATCAGGGTATCAGCTGAAAGAATCTGACCTGGGTATGTGCAGCATCCCGTTTCACAATCCTGGTATTTGTGCTCTGATCACAATCAGAGTTTTGCAGAGGGAGATGAGCTGCTGTTAGTGGGACTCCATAAGCACTAGCAAAGGATTTACTGATGCAGTAACTTGACCAAGAAAAAAAAGGAAAACAAGAAAAGTTTTGGCTAAGAGGGCTGGAATGCTGATGTGTGGAAGAACAGCATTTTATGCTCCTCAACTGGCAAACAAAGGCAGCCAAAGTCTGAGATGCACAGGGCAGATACCAGAGGGCAGAAAGACTTTATGGCAGCACCCCTGCCTCTTACCAAGACCACCAGTCTGTTGTACAACTACACATGAAATAAAAACAAACTGCTTCCCCACCTTATCAAATGCAGCACTGGAAAGTGTGAAAAGCAACTTTTATGGGGAGGCATAGCAGTCCATGATGATTTTTTTGAATGAAAGACTATTTATTATTGTCTCTCTATTTATTATTGTATTAAGTGCTACTGCTGCTGTCAAGAGAGACCATAAATGGCATTTCCTTGCTTCCCAACTATTTACTTTCCCTTTCTCCCCACCAAAAAGACTACAGAACCCTATGTATCTGCATTATATGTCAGGCAGTACAGAAGTTTCCAAAGCAGAGATAATGCCAGTGCATAGTGAGAATAACCTCAGAGCATTCTAATGTAATTAACACTTTTCTCACCATTGCACTGCTAACAAAATAAAAGGCATCATGCTGGAGACAACTACCCAGCAATACTCACCCCATTTTCTTACAGGATGCCAGAGCACAGCAGATGATATCATTCTCCTCATGCCACTTGCACCTACATGAAATGAAGCTCAGGCTTATTTCAGAAACACCTACATTGTTAATCAACAGGAACAATTGGTCTGGCCAGATGAACAAGAAAAAAAATATTAAAAATGGTATCTTTTTGTTGCAGTGACCATGCAGTACCTTCAAAATTTCATTGAGTTCAACAGCTTTGCCCTAAGTAGCTTATGCAGAGTTTAAAGGTCTGCTTATCAGGCAACCTGCCTCATGCTGAGCTGGGGGGCAGGGAGAAAAGAGAACCCTACGAGACAAATGGAATTTAAACCATTTGAACCATTTCAAGTTTCCCATTAATGTGAAATAGTTCCTCACAGCATAAACATCCTCACTTTCCTCTCCATACCTGTCTTTTAAAGTACATTCTCCTTAAGGTCTCCCTCTAGGGTGAAGGCACTCATGGAAACAGAAAATTGCCTGACTTTAAAAAGACAAAGTGACAACGATGAATCCATTGGATCTTAAAATCTATATTCCAACCAGAATCCCAAGAATAACTTACATGGTTTTTTAAAATCTACTGAAATTTAAGATCAAATTATTGGTTCTTTTCTTAAATTAGTAGCAGAGTAGAGTCTATTTCTAGATTAACTGCATAATCACCCAATATGTTCCTGCAACACTGCAAGCAAGTATCACTTTTTGTACCAACACAGAAGAATCTGAAAGCTTTTACCCATTTACAGAAAGAACCACCCAACACACCTGGTATTAGTGGAGAAATCCCACAGGCAGACATTCAGTTTTCTGTACACCCAGACTGTGGATGGCTCCTTCTGGTATTTCTTCTGGTACAGTTTCGTTATCAGGTCTTCTACCGCAAAAAGCTCCCAGTGGCTCTCAATGCCTACAGTTCAGTGAAAATCCAGGCCAGGAGAAGAGGAGTCACTGAACATCCTGCTCAGCTCATTCCTCAGTCAGTCCCTGTTCACTGCCCAGCCTCTTATCATAGCATCAAAGCTCAAAGATATTCCACCAGTGGTTTTAATAAAACCTGGCTTCCTAGAAAGTGGTGGGAGAAAAGAGGAGCATGCAAAGCAGCTCTAGCTATCAGCACCAGCCTTTATGAAAACTTTGAGACATGCTTTTCAGACAAATATAGCTGTCCATGACTACACAGCCCTTATTTCTGGGGGCAGGAGGGGAAAAGTATGGACAAAAATGACCCATTTCCTACCTGTTATGCTGGCCATTCGACCAAGGCACCAGTTAATTCGGAATCTGTCATCAGACTGGAGGAAAAAAGATTTCTTGTCATCTCAAAGCAGCACAGCATAAAATTCTGACACTTCCATGACTTCTGACTTGGTCTGAAAAAAATCACCTCCAAACCAAAATTGTTTGTGGCACTGAATGCAATCTCCCTGACAAGTATCTTGAAAAAGAACCAAATTTCATGCACACTTCTTCAAAGCCCTGTATTTATGGATGGAGCCCAAGATCTTGTCCCTCCCTACTTTTTAAGGATTAGGGTCAGGTTTGAATTGAATTGAAACATAATACACCTGTTATGAAACTTAAACACCTCTGAATCCTAACACTTAGTTCTGCTCCCTGTAAGATGAAACTTGAGCAAAAATTTAAGACACGTGTTATTCTCATGGGGAGAAGTGTCAGGAAAACGTAAAAATATCCTTTCAAAAAAGCAGGATTTATGACTATTATTGAGCACATGCAATTTAAGTCAAATCTTAGGAGCCCTTAACCAAAGTCATAACAATGTCAGGGAACAATAGACCCTGTTCATCAGTAGATTAGAGCCAGAAGAGCAGGCTGAAAATAAGAAGGCAGGAAATTAGGTCTCTGCTTTATAAAAAGGTTGGCTTCTAGAGGCCATTTCTTCCTGCATGGAACTGGGACACTTTTTCCAAAGCGTCTTTCCCCACTTACATGCAGACTGATTAGGTTTTAGAAGGAAGTATCTCCTCAGTCAGCCAAGAGGAGTGGCAGCAGCAGCTGAGGCTTAGAGCTTTGACCATACCCTGCAGAAGAAGCGAGGCTGAGCCCCTCTGGCCGGCCGGGCAAACTCAACGAGCTCCCGCAGCACAACGGCGTAACAGGAACGAGGGAGGTGAAATCCAGATATCGGGATCTTATGGGTTTCATCACCTAAGGGAGGGGGGACAGGAAAAAAACCAACAAAACCCCACAAAGTTGTGAGAAGTCCAGTTTCCTTAAGAGATGCAGTTCCCTCCTCCTTTTTATCTTTCAGTATACCTGTATGTATGCACACAAACACACGCACCCCTCTCCACAGACAGGGTCTGTGTTTAAGGCACCAAAACCTTGCTTCTGCCAGCAGCTCCGGGCTGTGAGCAAACACTCACACTCCTGCCCCTTTTAAAAGGCCATTATCCAAGGATCAGAGGTTGGAAAAACACGGGCCAAGTTTGTTCCCTCTGTATACAAGGAGAGGAAATGTCCTAATAGAAACAAACTGGAGTCTGTAAACATTACTGAGGGTCACAAAGGAAACAGGCAGGCTAAGCCAGACACAACAATGGTGTAGATATTTTAATTTTGTTAATATATGCCAAGCTACTAAAACGTAACTTTTAAATATAAAGCAGTATCTTTGAGTTTCCCTGTTGTCAATTAGCACTTCATGCTGAAGATACATACAAGGACTATCTAGACATACAAAACATTTGGATAGAGGCCAGATAAGCTGAGTTTAAAACTGCACACCTTTGCACACCCTTCTTTTTCTCCATCAGTACTCACCAGCAGCCTGGCAGTGGTACCGAAAACCACGTGGTGGTACTTCTGCAAAAAAGAGGGAAAAGTACAATCATCATCCAGCACCACCAAGGAGAGATCCTCAACTCTCAACTACACACCACAGCTTCACATACAGAAAGGAACAGCTTCATCCTCCCTTGGGGCCTTGTAAAAGTGTCACTTCAGTTACACGCATTTTAAAAACAGTGCATTGTAGAGTGTGTTTAGGTCCAATCGAGAGAAACATTCTTTGACAGGAAATATAAAGCACAAACATGTGCAGGTCCTCCTGGATTTACCCTACCCTCTTTGGAGATACATGCAGTTCTGACACTAATTCTCTTCAGAAACAAGTTCTACACTGCTGTGATATTTTAAGAAGTGTGACCATTTATAATCAAAGAAATAAAAAGTCTAACCTGAGCAGCAGTGACCCCAGAAAGGCTCCCTCTCACCCCAGTGTCTCTCTGACTCTCCTGGAACTCACCTGGATCTATGAAGTGGTGGAAATCAGCCATGATGCCATCCTGCAGGGAGTACCTGACACACCCGATCTCGCAGGGAAGGAAGCGCTGCTCGCAATGGGGTGGCAGCTTCCCATAGCTGTAAATGTCCAGGAAGTACAAGATGTCTGCAACCATGTCTGAAAGAAAAAGGACAAAACCATCTTCAGACAAGCCACCAGAGGTTACAGAAGCCATGCTGGTCTCACCTCATCCAGGGAAAGCTTTGGTGAACTTTCTCCTGTGACTGGGTGAAGAAGTGTAGCAACCAAGCAAAGCACAACACAGCTCTTCCTCTGTATCCAAGATGACAAGATAAAGTTATGCAGAATTCAGGCACACTGGTAGTGCTGATACATCTTCCAGAGATCCTACTGTGTGTAGAGATGGGGCAAAAAAACCCCAACAAATGCAAGCAACTTAAAAAAAAAAAGCCAACCTCCAAATCCACAGGAACTATTATTCTTTTCAGGGATAGGTCTCTTTGCCCCCTCAGAAAATAAGGTTAGAGAAAAACCAAACCAGCAGCTGCAAAACAGCCTCACAAGGTAAATCTGGCAGCTTTCACCACTTAAATGAGTTGGTAGTAATCTTGTGGGGCAAGAAGATGAGAAGTCTGCTAATTAAGAGGATTGCTTCTCCTCCACCAAATGAGCTCCCAAAGAAAGCAGCAAGAATACCCAATGCAAACGTTAAGAAACAGATCCATCATTTACTAATTAAAAAGTATCCAACTATGACAATTATTTTACAATACACTTTAATCCTTCTCTTTGTGACTATCACAATGCCCTCAGTGAAACTTAACATATTAATCCTTACTCTAAAGTTACATATAAACCCTATTTAATCCTTACTCTCAACTTTTGCCCCTCATCAAAAAAATCCTACTTGCTCTACTAGAGATGTGTAACTGTCTTTACACATAAATAATTTTTGTATGCCAGACTTTAGGACATTTAACACCAGTTTCCCTAAGCCTAATGGTCAAGCTCTCTTTGGTGGGTCTTAAATTGTATGAGCTGAGGGGTCATAGGAAAGACACCTCTCCTACCTTATGAAAAAATGGATATGGCTCCAGGGAACCACACAGAACTTTAACTGAGAAATACTAAGAGCAGCATCATGAAATGTATCTCAATTATCCGTGATCATTATGCCTCTCATTCAGCTGAGAGATCAATGGTGTCAACTCAAGCCAGCATGATCAGCCCAATCAAATCTGCATCACAATGACAGGGGAGCGCGACCCCTGGCACAGAGGGCACTAATAAGCATTTCACTTTTTATGGAGCTACTGTTTCTTGCTCCCCCATAACCATGACAACATAAAAACAGTTCCACAGACTGAGGTAAAAAGCTGGAGCTGAGAGTTAACCACACAGCTGAGATGAACTGGCTTCCTGACTTGCCTTGTAAGCACTACCTTTTATCATTTTACAGAGTAACGCAATATTCATTGGGTGGAAGATGACAAATGTGTTCACTACCCAACTCTAATTAGAGCAACCACTTGAAGACAGGGAACAGGTTAGAAAGGTTTAGTTTTTGAGAGTTCTTTCAATAAAGAAGCAAGTCGGGATGTTATAAAGGCACTGATAGAGTGCATATTCCCTCTTTTATTCTCCCAATGAGGCCAGGCCCTTGTTTTATCTAATATCTCTCTCATACAAATTTTGAGCTTTGATATCCAACAATTCTTAACCCTTTGAAATCAGAACAAGTACTCTTTTGTGCTGAATTTGGATTAGGCATTGTCAAATCAAAAATGCAGGACTTGAAAATTTACCTTTTCCTTAACAATCTTGAAGCAACTGTTAATAAACTGTTAGGGGCTATACTCCTACTGAGCTAAAAACAGGGAATAGAATTCTTGGAGGTTGAGGCGGGGGGACAGTATTTTCCCTGATGTCTCTCTATCTTTTACAGCAGTAGCCCAGGAGTGTAAAATATCTGACACAGGTGGCTTTTAGCAGAATATAACCAGCCTTTGTACAGGTACCAGTGAAAACATCCTCCAAGGGCAAGCTCTCATCTCCCAGGATCAACTGCTTTAACATCACCATACCCTCATCATTCTTCCAGGACAGGGCACAGGCATCTGGCAAAGGAGCAACACTGGGCATCTTTGGGGTCAGAGGAGCAGGAACTGGATCAGGCCCATTGCAAGTCTGGAAAAGATGAGAAAGTTAAAAAAAAAAGGTCTTCTTACCCCAAATAAAGTCCTTCAGCCCCTTATATCAGAGGAAAACGCAATATCCACTAATAGTTGTGGTTAGGTGGAAAAGTTTTATACATAAAGTCCCTCTATACTTGCAGGAGGGCAAGATTTCTCTTCAGTACCTTTGTCAGCTCATTACAGCTTTGAAGAATTACAGCTAAATTTACAAAATTTAATTGAAAAAAAAATATTTGCTTAGGTTCAATCACTTATCACAGGCAAGGAACTCTTCAAACTGGAATTTAAAACTTTTCTCCATAAGTTTTATGAGAAAAGCACCTGGTACATGCGTTAGTTGTCTCTGACTAGGAAACAAGTTTATGAAAAGCTGATAAAGCCTTAAGGAAGTCATTGGATTGCTCTGAAAATCCATTCATGAACAATAAGCTTTTAATAGGATGGGAAAAGAAACCTGGCAGCCTTACAGAATCTGATCATTCAAACCCAAACTAGGAATAACACCCACACCCAGGTACACTGATTGCAGATAACCACCTTAGCCAAAGTTAATTGGTTATCAGTCTGAACTATTTAAAACGAAATGAGGAATTATTCCCATCTAAGTAAGCTTTGGCCACCTCCAAAAGAGGAACATGAGTTTTCACTACACAAAATGACCCTGGTTTTCTGTGTACAGGGCTGGGATCAATAAAATGGGAGCACATAATCTCATATACCCATATTTCCCTACTTCCACAGACACAGTAAGAATGCTGATCTTTATTCTGGTAAAGCCATTTTTCCTCTCCCTGATTACAACCTTCTAAAATGCTACAGCCTGTGGAAGGAAACACAGAAGCCTCCATTACTTACCTACCATTTCACTTAGCTCTCTCTGACATATAAAATTAGAGTTTCATTAATTACACAGGCTCAGCCTGCTAAATGACACAACAATGATCACATTTTAAACAGCTTTTTCCCAGACAGGCAGGCCCCCAAAACTAGAGACCATTGCTTAACACCTCCCTTCTAGTCTAGACTGACTAATTTAACTAATCCCTTTTTACCAGTTACTCCAAACTATGATCATCCTGTCATTCCCCCTATCACCACATAAGTGTTTTGAAGTCCTGGAATTTATCCTCACCATTAATCCACAGTTCACAGTCATTATCTAGTAATAGAACATTAAGAAGTAAATTCAGTATTATCCATTTACTCAGTCAGTAAATGTGACTTTCCCTCCTTGGACACACAAGTTTTTGCACTACCAACAAAGACTGAAATAAAATAAGCTGACACCTCACATAACTCAAACTCTTAAGTAACTCTGCTTCAGGGAAATGCTGGGAGAGAAAAGAGACAGAAACAAACAAACAAACAGGACAAATATCTTTTCAAGGCAGTAAAAAGTAGAAATGATCTGTTTTACCACCATTTCCAACCACAACCATACACACTTAACTGCCTACTTCTATATGGCTCTCCACAACGGTGTTACTACTCTCTCCCGTATCCAACCAACCTAAAAATAACGGCAGGGTGTAATTACTCTATTTTTCAATTGAATTGAAAACAACATTTCATCAACCTGGTTCACCACAAGCTTCTCCAGAATGACTGATCAGCTGCCTCTAAGATGTGCTTTCAGGCCACCAGACAGGAACTGCCTAAACCAATGGCACCCACAAAGCAAAAGCAACATGAACCTATAACAAGAACTAACACCAATTCACAGGATAAATAAAGAAATTAAGTCAGACACTGCAAAATACAGCTAAACGTAAAGCCAGGGTGTCAGAGAACTACATTTTACTTGGTAAAAGAGCCCAAAGGAACAAGTTGTGATGGTTTAAAGAGGTATCAAGGATTTCTCCCTTCAATTCAAACCAGAACAATTATCTGCATAACTTCATAATGGTACACACACTACTACTGCAGCCAGAACCTCCAGAGGATGTGGAGAGCAGGTGGAGCTTCCACAGCATCCTATGGACCTGCACACACAGAGCCCAACACCATTTACTCCTCCTTCTTACTGAAGGCATTCCGCTCTCAGCATTTACCTTCTTTACCGTCTTCTGAGGGCGTTTCTTGCTGTTCCATTTGCGAGCCTTCTCTGCACACGTCGTCTTCTCTTCCTCTGCCAGGGACTCGAAGCAAAATCAGCTGTTACAAAAAGGTGTCTACTACTTCTTTCTAGCGGCCCCACAAACCAACAAACTCCGTGAGCAAGAAACCACCCCTGCACTTCCAAAGGGGACATGAGCAAGGAATCACTCCTGCACTTCCAAAGGACATGAGCAAGGAATCACTCCTGCACTTCCAAAGGACATGAGCAAGGAACCACTCCTGCACCTCCAAAGGACATTATCGGCGGCTGCCAAGACTGACTCCAACACTCCCGGTCACTTTTTTCCTAACAACGCACTAAGCCTCGATTACAAACACCCAGTAAGGGGAAGGCGAAGGACCTCTGAGTGAGGACACCCACAAACAGGAGGCCTCCCGGATGCCCACACGAAGCAGGGCCGCCCCGCGCTGAGGGGAGCCCGGCACAGCCACCTGAGGCCACCCAGGGCCGCCACCTGAAATGGCGCCGAGCCGCCCGCAGCCAGCCCACCCTCCCTCCGGGCACGGCCCCGCCGGCACCCGCCCTCACCTCCCGCGCCCGGGAGCAGAAGGGCACGGCGTCCGCCACACGGGCCTCGGGCAGCTGGTCATGCACGAACAGCGCAAAGGGGATGCGGGAGCGGCCCGGCCGAGCCATGGCCTCGCCGAAAGGCGCTGCCCACACGCGGCACCGGCGGCAGCGGGGCGGCCCCTGATGAGGCGCGGCCGGGCCGGGGCGGGGCCAGGGCGGGGCCGCCATGACGGGGCGGTCATGAGGGCGCCTTCCCGCCCCGCCGGCTGGGGGCTTTGCGTGCTCCTTACCAGCCATAAAGGGGGATTGTCAGCGGGATAGATGGCCGCCCACGAGCTCCAAGGATCACAGAGCCATGGGGCGTTAAGGGGGTGGAATGGACCTTAAAGATGGTGAAGTTCCAGGCACGCTTTCCAGCAGAGCTCCGAGTTCCTCAGGGCTCTCTCCAGCCTGGCCTTGAACGCTTTCCAGGGATGGACAAGGAGGCTTATCAGCGGGATAGATGGCGGCCCACGAGCTCCAAGGATCACAGAACCATGGGGCGTTAAGGGGGTGGAATGGACCTTAAAGATGGTTAAGTTCCAGGGATGGTTTCCAGCAGAGCTCCGTCCAGCCTGGCCTTGAATGTTTTCCAGGGATGGGCAACTTCCCTGTCCCTGTGCCTTGCCATCCTCGCCGTAGGGAATGTTGTTCTAATAGCCAGCCTAGGTTTTCTGTCTTTGATCAAATAAAACAGGATATTGTTTGTATGTCAGCAGAACCAGATAAATGGTTATCACCCCTTAGTCAAGGACATGCTGTAGCGAACAAGCTCTGTGGGTGAAGCAAATCAAGGTGTTGATACATATATTTCCAACTTAAGGCCTATGCATCCTATAGAATGCTAAAATCATCAGGGTTGGAAGAGACCTTTAAGATGATCCAGTGGAAGCATCAGCCCAGCACTAGCACTGTAATAACCCCTAAACCACAAAACCACATCATTCAGTGTCAGATCCAGATGCCTCTTGAACATACCTGGATATAGGTGAACTACCTTCATTGTAATATTAAAAATCACACCTCTACATCAAAAAGATCCCTGCCTAGGTGAAGATTCTTCCCCTGAGCACGCACAGGAGTCAGGTGGGATTATGTAATTGTATGGTAATTATTACCAATCACACTTGGGAGGTCACTAACACAACATTTTTGTGTGTAAGTAATTGGCATGGAAAGAGCAGTGGGCTGTGCTTGATTTGTGAAATACCACCAAGCACCCAGGCTTGTGCAACTCCAAAATAAGTAAATAATCAATGGCTCTCTCAGTTGTGTAATTACTGGCTTGTTGCACACCATGTAGGTGAGTCTGAATTTTGTGGACAACAACCTCACAGCAGGTCCTGATGAAAGTGTGGCATGGCTGCTTTTCTTAAATTATTATTATTTTTTTAATGTTCTTTGAGTGCTGAAGGATAAGAAATACCCCATGGGAGCAGAGCTTGCACCAGGATCAGGAAGGAGAAAGGGAAAAAGCAGAGACCAGCTTCAGGTGAGAACCCTGGGGTTAGTTTTGAGATATATGGCAGGAAAGTGGGGGAGGTGAGTGGGCATGTGTGGACTTGTTTATCAAAAATTATTTGGGAGCTCATGTTACACAAAACTGAAGCTGTTGTTCAGATTCTCTTTCTGTGGTTTTGGTTTGCTTTGTGTGGTTGTTGGGGTTTTTTCCTTTCATCTATCTCATTGACATAACTGACACTTCCTTCACTGAAAGTGCAATGGGGAACCACAGTTCAGGTGAAATAAAAGCTGGAAATAATCTGATCTGCATCATTTTGATAAGTGGCACAGAGTTGCTTCCTGCCTTAATCTTTCTATTGATCTCTCTCAAAAATCAAATGATATTCACTGGCCATAATAAAATAAAATTAAAAAAAAAAAAAAAAAAAAAAAAAAAAAAAAGGTAGTAAGGCAATAATCACAACAGCAGGTCAATAATCACAGTTGGCTTTAACACCAAGTTTAATCAGTTTGCAGATATCTGGTTGCCAGGAACAGAGGACCCTACATTTGACATGGAACAGGGTTACTGAAGTGGCAATATTAGCATAGGCCGTGATTAACTTCTGGCCTGGTTTTCCTTGGCCAGAGTGTCTGATGTCTCCCACATTCCTCGCTCTTCCCCTGTCTTTTGGGGAATCTCCTTCAGCATCCATCTGCTTCTCATGCAGCCATCTTCAGTGGAGTTATCCAGACAGTCTCCATGAAAATAAATAGTGCAGCATTGATTTGGAAGATTCTTTGCAACTCTCCATCCCAGAATCCTCTTGAATTTACTGTCAATTTAGACAATAAGGATAAAAACAGCGATGAAACACATCCATGCATTTCCAAATCACTGGGAAAATCTGCCCCTTTTCCTCAATCTAGGCACTTTTTTCATCTTTGGCTAGGTCTGGTCAGCTCCAAGGGAGGTAACTGTTGTTCAGGCTTAAATCTTTGCCTTAGCTGATTATGTTTGTCAGTGCTGGAACTGCTGTCAGGTAAAGTCAGACCAGGTTGCTCTTGCATCTCCCTGGTGGCTGGTTTCTCTGAGGGGTTAGAAAATGCTGCCTCATTCTGGAGCCTGTTCTGCCTTGCTCAAATCTTGTGAAAGAGTTTGGTTTGTGTTCCACTCAGGAAATTTGCTGTTAAACATACAGGAGGAGTCAATCACATTGTTAAAAATGTAGAAAACCATGATGCAAACCTCAGTGAGAACAGGTAAGCATTTTTAATGCCACTTTTACTGCTGTGGATGATAATTTATATTCCAGTCTAGTTCCAGATACATTAATGCTAAGTCTCTGAGGAAAATCTGCAAGGAATTACTTGTATCTTGTAAATATAAACATCTGCACTGAGCCTAGTTCTTTCAGGCAGAAAGGCAAGTGTTTACTGTTATATTACTGTAAGAGTTGTTGCTAGGAGTGCATCTGTGCACTTGTGTTTTATTTTTCTTCACATCATATTCTTTTCTCTAGTGTGCAGCTTTGGGACCCACCCTTCAGCAGCCCTTCCTTTTAAAGAAATTCAGATAATCTGTGCATCAACTGTTTGAAAAACACAAGGCTCCAGTGATAGCTCTCCTAGGGCTAGAGGTGTGGTTGGAAAATAAAATTCATAAGCAGTAGAGAAAGAAGGGATTTTCCTATGTAGGGTGGGGGTCAGATTAAAACAAAACAGGGAACAGATCATTTTCAGAGCATCATACCATCAGTATTCTTCCCCAGGGTCCTGAGGAGAGCCTCTGAAGAAACTCATGTTTTAAATCTTCATTTGTCTGCTGTTTAACTTAGCAGGCAAAGGACTTTTCTGGACCATTTACACTGATCTGAAAATAACATTTGTGCCACTGGAGCCCTTCCAGCAGTTAACAACAACTGTTGTGCCAGTATTTATATATTACTTGTTGGGGTGGGGTTTTTTTATTCTTTCTTTCTTTCTTTCTTTCTTTCTTTCTTTCTTTCTTTCTTTCTTTCACTTAATTTAGTTAATTGCTATGCCAACACTTTAAGTCCTCTGTACCTGGCTTTGGAAACGCAGCTCCAGAATTTACAAAATCAGTATAAATGGTCCAGAGAACTCCTCTGCCAGCCTGTGCTTTTCCATCAATGCATGGAGTTTGCCAGTATCTCAAAATAGGGTCTGTGTACCCTGGTACTATATGGACAGAAAAACTATCTGGAACTTTTCTGCCAGTAATATATTCAGTCAGGATTCAAGGCTATAATCTTCCCTTTTTTTTTTTTTTTTTTTTTTTTTTTTTTTTTTTTTGTCAGAAAGAATGAGCAAAGTTATTCTAAAAAGCAAGGCAGTGACTACATCTGCTGTTCTCCACTTACCTGCTGGTCTGAGGCTACAGCGCTGCCCCACAAAGGAAAATATTTGGTGTTTATGTTGGAGGAATCAGGCCAGACCCATCAGCCCAGGAGAGGCGGGGCCGATGCAACTCCACACTCCCAGGTCCAAGTGAAGGGAGGTCAAGTATGTATTCCCAGCCTAACCCAGCTCCTCCTGTGGTTTTCCCATTAGAGATGAGCCATCCTCTCTCCCTCCCCGGCTCTCAGGGCACACCACCTTCCCACAAAGAATTCCAGCTGGATTGTAACTAACGCTGTCCCACTCGCTCCCTCCTGGCACCACTGACACGAGGGCTTCTGGTTTTGGTCTGCTCCAGGGGACAGTAATCCTGGTCACTCCCTCGGGGCTCCCCAGCTGCTGGCAGCCAGACACACCAGTGCCTGCAGCCCAGGCCCAGCTGGTGGCACCCAGACCGTCACTCATTCCAGCTCCCGGCTCCAGGGATACCTGCAGTCCCGCTCCAGGTGGTGGCATTTAAATCGCCTTACTCCTGTCTGTCCGGTCACTGTCACCCAGGCACATGGACTCTCCCATCCATGGCATGGCCAGAGGCTGGCACCACACCCCCATACACATGGACACACCCAAAACAGAGAGCTGTTCACTCGGAATAAAATTACAAGAGGAATTTAATAAGAAAAAAGGAACAGGCTGTGCATGGCAGATGAACCCATCACCCAGCAAACTCTTCACACACAACAGCTCTTTCTGTCACCTTATACATCTATTCCCCTTACTTGTTCCTTCCCAAATTGCCTAGATCTCTCCCTTTCTTTGCCTTTGATTCTTTCCCTAAGCATCCCACAAAGAGTCCTATGCAATCCTGAAATGCTCTTCCCTTGCATCCTCTAATAAGTCCTATATCTGTAGGATGCAATCCCTCTCAGTCCTAAAGTTGCTGTGGTGTTGACTGATCTTGATAGGCTCCAGCCAGCACCCTGGGGCCGAGGCTTTCCTGAGACAGCCCTGGGAGGAGCCTGGAATGGTTTTCCCTTATTCTGAGTTCCTATCTTAGGGTTCCCATCTGCCATTGTGCCCCTGCGTTTCTTTGGGCTTGTGAAAATGGGCCATTGATGAGCTTTTGTGATGGACGTGGGAGGAGCCAGGGCAGGGTGTTAGCTGGGCTACCAACCGCTTGAAGTGCCATTGTCGCTCTGCACTCCTTTGTGTGCTTTGGAGATAAGCTTTTGTCACATAATCTCACGGCTGATTTCTTTCTCAGCCTGGTTATGGAGATTTTAAGGCCTACAAATTCTCTGGAGAGTGACACAAAGTATAGACCAGTAATTATTATTGTTTCACACGCAATGCATAAACATCTCAGGGATGAGAGCCCGCAGGCTTCCCTTCCCCAAGTGAATGATTTAACCAGACAGCTACAGCTGCCAGTTTTCTTTTTTGATCTTTTGACTTAGTGGATCTTGGGTTTCTTTTTGAGCAGCGCCGTGACTGCAGGAGTTCGAGGTGCTTTGCACCTCACCCATGTGGTCAAGGATGTAACTTAGGGCACCTAGGGGTCAGGAGGCCTTTCGACAAGAACTCACCTTGCCTTGTTCCATGCAGGGTTTTGCTGAGTGTTGGATTTGTTGTGAATGTCCTGCACCAGGCCTCACGGGTGGTATCAGCACCTTTCTTCCAGGTTTCTCTGGGAACTCAAATGGGAGCTGATAATGCTTCTGTTTTCTCTCCAGAAATAGTAGTATTTGTGTTGGGGGTTGCAGTGCAGCAGGTGATGGAATTGTGGGATGCAGGGAACCTGCTGGGCAGGTGCTGTAACCCTGCTGACCAGCACATCCCAGGACCACTGAACCTGGTACATGGCAACCAGCTGTCCAGGTGTGCTCCAACTTCATCCCCTCTATGCCATCAATTTCATACACCTTTAATGCCGTGGCTCCAATAAAACCAGCACATTGTTCCAAGTGTCCTGGACAAAGTCCGGGAAATCTTAACATCAGATCAGACCAGGTTTTCAGGCAGGAAACAAGGACCTGGTTGTGACACCCCAAATGTATGAAAGCCTTGCCTTGGGTGTTTGTTGGATATCTCTGCTCTCAGGACTATCTGTGTATGCAGAGAAGGAAAACTGTAAGCCTTTGGGCAACTTTGACAGTACATGCGTGTAGCCCTGGTTCGTGCCTGAGATGTTTTAGTTTTCTGAAATTCTTTTCCCAAGAAATTTTCTGTAAATGAGAGAAGTGTTTTTGTAACTGTACTATATTTTTCATTCCTTTCCCTAGGAGAGACTTCTTGATGTCCCTCTGTTCTGACCAATGTGATTGAAGAAGTTTGTCTTTTTGTCACAAATCAAATTGGTCTGTGTAAAATAGTATATAAAGGAGACAAAATCCCAAAAATAAAGAAGTAATTTTCAGCCTTCTGAAGTCAGTCTGTGTTGTTGTGGTGTAAAACAGCATCACATGTGTGCTTTCAGTCTCAATCTACTGCTGAATGAGGGGGTTTTTTTAGATTTGAATTCTAAATGTTAGGTACCAAAAATTTTCCAAAGTTTTGTTTTGGATCTGGCCCTAAGTAGGATGACCTGAGTAATTACAGACCTGTTAGACTGACAGGGATCCCAGGCAAAAGAATGGAATCACTGATACAGGATTTGCTTCAATAATGAATTAAAGAGAAGTAACGTAATTAATGCCAATCAACGTGAGTTTGCAGCAAATACATTCTGTCACATTGGTTTGTAATTGCATCAAAAAGATATTAAGTGTGGTTACTAAAGGTAATGAATTCAGACATGTGAAGCATGTGACTCCACCACACAACACTGCATCAAGGATACACATTTATGATACAAACACCATCCAGTCCCTGGTTAAAGCATTAGCTTAAGGTGCCTCAAAATGTAATTTCAAATGAGGAATTGTAATCACACATTTTATTAAGAGCTTTCTTAGGTTATTTCTTGGCTGCATACTACTAAATACTTGTTAGTAGCTTTCAACAAAATGTGTAGTCAACACAGTTACCTGCAAAAAATACAAAGCTTGAAGGAATACTTAATAAGGTAGGTGACAGAGTGGGATATCGACCAAAGAGGAGTTCTCTGTGTGATGCTACGTCAAGAGGACTCACAGCATCATCCCTGGAAGGATAAACAAATATTAAGCAGGGATGATGATGCTGTAATACTTCTGCTTTTGTACTTTTAGCAGCTGGGCCCAGGATGCTCTCTCTGTTTCTGGTGTTAGCTCAAGAATAAAACAAACTAACAGTCTGTTGAACATCCAGAGAGGATGCTAAGGGTGCTTTGATCACAGCCTGCCATTACCTCTTCAGAAATGCCTTAAGTGTGCCTTGCCCTCTGGCTTGACAGTGCTAGAAAGTGAAGTTAGATTAAATTAGGGGCAGGGTGAGGTCCCTTCCCAGCCGAAGTAATCTGTGGTTGGTTTTTGTAACATACAGGCTGTAGTTCAACCTAATCGATGTAGTGTGGCAAAGTGACGTGGCCTATTTTATTGGGAAAGCTGGACTTGGGCAGTCACAAAAGTCCAGGTTGTGAACTCCACGTCTCTGAAGGTATTTGTGCTGCCCACAGTTCTTCTACAGCCAAAACCTTAGAGGATTTAACAGCTTGTTACCTCCTACATTATCTGTAGATATGCAAGCAGATTTTGTCCTATTGTGTATTTTTGCCTGTAGTGACACACAAAAGATGGTGAGCTGGGATGATTCACTTGTGATCCTCTACCTATGTGATAACTTAACAAAACATTATTGCTGGCATGCCATTGGTGTTTTAAATGAAAATTTCAGGTTCACTCTGTAAGTGTAGCAAAAGCACACTATAATTTTTGGTGTCTAAAAAGGAGTCAGGAGCAGCATAAGAAATTTATATAGAGGAGTAAATATTATAGGAGGATGCTGTTCTCTTGGGTTGTTGTTCCTAATGCTGAATTTAAATTACAGACCTGAAGGTTCATTGTAGTGAGAGAGCCAAATTTCTCCTTTAAATATTCTAAATATTTCTCGGTACAAACATCATGATTAAAAAAACAGTAGCAGTTTATATATACATATCACTCACTCCTGATGTTAATGGGACGTAAAAGCTCTGTATTATTGTGCTATCAAATGTAGCCAGGCAGCTTGGAAAAAAAAAACCAAAAAAAACACAACAACATAGAGAGTGAATATATTTCTACAATGTCTTGCTGTGAAGCTATCAAGGATTAATAGGAGATTGCAGTGTCACACAGGGAGCGAGGAAAAGTTTTACTTCGTAGCTGTCTAAAGAGACTCGCTAAACGCTATGAACGGGTGGTGTGTCACCCAGTCAGTTCTGCGACGTGCTGATCTCTGTACTAAATCAAGAGAGCAGTGTCTAATGGCTGAGTCTAGCATGGCATCCCAGAAAAGATGTTGAAATCACTGTTTCTATGGAAATTTCTCCAAGGGAAATCCAGGGGGCTGAACGGCAGGAAAATCTTCCTGCAGCAGAGCGGGTTTTCAGGATGTTGCCGAGATGGGTCCTTCTGACCGAGGTGGTGATGTGAATCGTTCCACGTGCACCTGGGAACTTAAAAAGCTGACTCTGCTATCAGCAGAGGAAACAACCACAAAAGATTGGTACTGGAAGAGGAGACGAGGGAGGGAGGAATGAAGTACTTGGCAAGGAGAGAAAAGAGTCAGCAGCTGCTGCAGCATGAGTAAAAAATTAGTTTGTTTCCCCATTGTTGGGCTGAATTTGTTCATGATCCCATCCTTAGAGCCCTCCTTCGGGTCGAGTCACGGTATCAGCAGTGAAATCAAACAATGTTGCAGTGGGGTATTCCTCCGATCCTGCCCGGGACTAAATTACGCAGGGCAAACACCGGGAATTTGCTCATCCGGTGTCAAGGTTGTCAAGTGACTGAGGGAGATGAAGGTTTAAGTCCACCAGTGTGTTGTTTTTCAAAGGACAGAGGATCCCTGCTGGGCTGTGGCTTGGAGCCATCTGGCTAATTGCACAGGAATTTCCCCACCGTTTGAAGGTGAAGTGGGGCTGACTGCAGTCATGCAGCTTTCGGTCTTGGGCTAAAAGGAAAGACAACATCCCAACATTAACTATTAAGCCAGCTCAGATGTCGCAATCATGAGATCAAAGGTCTGCAGAGATCTGGAACATCTATTCAGGGCCTGGGCATCCATCTTAGGTGGATATATACAAATGACAGCTCACGTTAAATGAGAAAGGACCCTACAGTAAGTTTATGAGAATTTCAAAGCAGATATAAATCCAACGTTACATGCGAAACAATGGTGTTTCCTTCTATTGAAAATCTTTCCTTCCTTTGTCGTGAGTCAAAAGTTTAGCAAAAGTGATGCCTGCCAAATTTATTTGCAAATGCTGGAGTAGATAAAAAAAAATAAATAACAAAACCTCCCAGTAGTAGCTAACAATAGTGACGCATAAGGGATCGTACTGCTCCCAGTGTTGAACAGATGAGATAATATCAACATCAACTTTGTCTCAGGAAACTCCGGATCAGAATCCTGGCCAGCTGAGTTACAAAAAGGCAAGGAACCAGGGTTTCACTTGAAATTTTGAGGGTTATCAGGAAAATGGTTAGGGAAGGAGAGAAAAATAGCTTTGTATTTACCTTTAGGAGTCTTAGTTCGACCCATACAAACTTTCATGGTTTATATCCTGTAGATAGGTTACAGTGGTGAGGCAGGCCCTGAGCTGATGCAAAGTATTCTAGTTCCATCTGAATTTTCTGGAAACACACATTGCTGTGGTTCCAGAAATGAATTTGTGGCCCTAAAGAGAGTTTCTGCTTTGTCTTCCACGTCCAAGTATGCACAAAGGCAGTGGGGTGTCGGGTCAGTGTGCTGAAGGAGAATAGCACTGCTGCACATATCTACATTATTTAGTGTAACAGGGACTTCTTAGTAGTAACTTTTAGCTAGTGCCGCAAAACAGTTAAATTCATTATGTATCGAGGCAGAGGAACATCAGGACACTGATTGGGGTGGGTGTGTATTTTTTTTTTAAGCAATGCTGAATAAAAATAAACGTCCATGTGAAAAAATATTTTTAAATAACTTTGAATAGCTCCAAATAAAAGACTTGAAAACAGATCAAATGTCTAGGGATTGTCTCTTTACTTAATTCCGTTTTAACTGTACTAACAGAGGGACTACACCTGTCTGAAAACAACCAAAGATGTTTCAACACATCTTTTATCACAGAAAGCGCGCTGGTTCGGTTTTTCCTTCAGAAATTATTGATCTTTTTTCATTCGCACTTTTTAAGGAAAGCTTATCTCGCCTGTGGAAAAAATTAATTCTGAAAGGCAAAATGATGAGGAATCTACAGGCAAGTGGAAAACACCTGCTAGAATGTAGACAGCTTGTACCGATTTCCTGCAGGCGTCCCTGTGCACCCTGCCTTCAGCAGCGGGACGCACCAAGCGCTTTGCTTTAGAAAAATCACAATCGTTTATGTTTTGTTGGCAGATTCCAGATGAGACGAAGTTGGAGGCTACTCCCATCTCTGGTGTGGATCACTGATGCCTGCAGCATCCCAGCTGTGGTTACAACACCCCGTAAGAAAAATGCCTGAGGATGAACAGCACTCAAAGGGAAGCTGTGCTGGATGCTGTGCCATTTTGCAAGGTGCTTTTCTCCGGTGCTGAGCCACAATAGAAAGCATGATGCTATTTTAGCCAGCTCTTTAGGCCCATGAATAATTCCGCTGACTTATTAAGTTTTCACAGAAACTTTAAAAGTTTTACGTACAGTTAATGTGTATCCACATGGGTTTGCTGCGGCCAGGACTATTTTAATTTCTAAGCAACATCCATAGTCTAAAGTGTCATTTGAGTTATATGTGACCCCTTTCTCAAAGAAAACACAAACTAACAAAACCATAACAAACCAAAAACAAACCAACAAACAAAGAAAATTCCCCATCCCCTTCCAGTATCATGTTGACACGAAAACTTAACACCCCGCGACTCGGCTGCCCATTGTTAACAGCCAGGACACCTCCTCCCCTAAAATTATACTCCTTTATCTAAAATTACAGTAATTAGTTGCTGTGCTCATGCTGGAAGTGGAAACCCCAGGGAAATTTAGAGCAGGAATCGTCTACGCTCATTTCCCGAGGTATCCATTTGGCTAATTTGGGGAGGACAGACGATCGGCGGGGACATTTTTCGGCGCTCACTAGAGAAGTTGTAATAGCCCCGGTCAGAGGCGGGTGCCGGGGGCTGGGGGACTTGCAGGGGAACGTGCCGGGTGCCCGCGGGCCGAGGAGCGGCACCAGGCAACCCAAACGCGCCTTCGCCGGAGGGAGGGAGGGAGAGAGGGCGGGAAGCGAAGCAGTTTCGGGAAGGCGCGTCCCCCTCCCCTGGCCGCCGCCCCCCGCCCGGGCCCGGAGAGCGGCGGGGGCGGCCCCGGGGAGCGGGCCGGGGGAGGAGCGGAGCGGAGGGAGCGGAGCACACGGCGCGGCCGCCCCGCCAGCCCGGCCGGCTCTGCGGGAGGCGCTGCCCGAGCCCGAGCGGGGCCGCCCCCGCGCCTCTCCCGCCGCCCGCACCGCTGGGAAAGATGGATGGGCACGTCCTGGGATGGATCGTCCTCCTGTGGCTCGCAGGTAGGGCCAGGGCCGGGGCGCGGGGGGCTCGCTGGCCCCGACGTTCCCCACGCCGTGCCCGGCCCGCCGCGCTTCCGCGGCTTTCCTCGGGGCGAAAATGGGGGGATTTGGGGAGATGCTGCGGAGGGAGCCGGCGTGGGGCCGGGAGCTGCTCGGGGCCGTCCCGCGGCGCAGTTTGCGGAGACTTGGCGGAGCGGGCTGGGCACGGGGGCAGCCGGTGCCTCCCGCCTGCCGGGGCCGGGGGCAGCTCCGAGGGGCCCCGGTACCGTCCCCGCCTGGTGCCGCCGGCGCTGGGGCCCGCGGGCAGAGAGAGCCGGTGTCGGGAACGGGCAGCCGGAGTGTCCTTGGCCGCCGGGCCGGAGGGGATGGCGGCAAAGCCCCGGCTCCCCCCGCCCGCCCGTGCCGGGAACAATTGCGGGAACTTCTCCTTTACCCGCTGTCCTGACCGCACATGCCGTCCCAGCAGAGCTGCGCGGGGAGGGGGCTGCCCTGCCTCTGCCCCGGCTGGCAGGGGGGCAGAATTTCAGGGGCCTCCCCGTGACGGTGCACTTGTGGCCAGGCCTTTTGAGCCCAGGACGGGGCTGCCCCCAGCCCAGCTCGCCGCCCCCGCTGGCCTCGCCGGCTCCCCAAAGGCTCGGGCAGGTCCCCCCTTAGGGCAGGGGGAGGGGAGCCCGAGGGGCGAGCACAGAGCGCTCACTGATGGGGAGAGGGCAGGGGGGACAAGCTGGAAAGGGGCTGGGTCTGAGAACTGGGCAGCGAGGGAAGGAGAGGGAAGGGATCACAGCAGGGGGAGAGCGGCGGGGCAGCCGGGAACCGGGGAGAAAGAAAGCTGTGTCAGGTCAGGGGCAGGATCTGCCTCCTGTGAGCCGGTGCAGCAGCCAGGCACAGGCAGGAGCAGCAGGCTATAGGAAAAGCTGCAGTAGGATGACTTAGCCAGGCAGGCTGGTTACAGGCTGGAAGAAGAAACAGACACACTTGGGTTAAGTGGCGTATATTTCCCACCGTCACCTATGTATCCCACAAAAAAGACCTCAGCCTCTTCACTCTTCCTATTCGGATTTAGTATTCACAAGCAGTAAATTCGGCTTTTAGTCATAACACCTCTCTCCCACCACCCACCCACCCCTTTCCTTGCATTTTCACTCTGAGTCATCTTCAACACCGGTGCCTGCCTACTGCTCCCTTCCAGGGTTTCACGGCCTCATCTGGGGCTTCAGCAGCTTCCAGCTCATCCTCCCTTCCCTTCTCTCCCTTCCTCCTTCCCTGCCATTTGGCTGCTTCCGAATGTATCCCACTTCAGTGAGTTGGTCTGGAGTGCCCGCGCCCCCAGAGCTGCCCCTCCTTTCCCACTAGCCCTGGTAGTGTGCTGATAAATAGCGCCCAAGGACCGCCAAAGGAGTGCAGGGTGTAGCTAGACATGACATTACATTCCTCCCTCTTTTTAAAGAGCTTCTTTATCTGGACGTGTCAGCTAATCAGGACTTTTTTATCAAGCTGAAAGCCCGGGCTGTTGACACTTTTCTCCTTCCACTGAGGGCAGTTCACGCTTCCTGGCAGCCAGCACTGTTTTGGAGCATGCAGGGTCAATGCAGAGGGACAGGTACCGCTGCAGTGGGAAGACCTTCCAGTTTCCTCCAGCCCTGTGTTTTTGAGACAGGACTGCGTGCTGCCGGTGCTGTGGAGAGCTGGCAGGCACAGGCTTCCGGCGGGCAACAGGTTATCCAGAGCTGTGTGCTGAGGGATGGAGGCAGCCAGGGCTCGCCTGCTCCCCTCCATCCTCCAGCAGCTGCTGCCCAGCCATAAATCAAGTGCTGATGTCCTTTCTCACAGCCGAGAGGAAGCAAATAAGCAAAGGTGTGTGAGTGTGTGCGTGTGTGCACGGGAAAGGAAGGGGGGGTAGCAAACATGGATTCAAGATTTTCCTCTCCCCAGTGGCTGTGCAAAGGAATGAAAGGTCTGCCTCAAGGTAAGGAGCCCTAATCCAGCCACAGTGGTATGCTCCACTCTGGGGAGGAGAAGTGGGGGCTGGGAGGTGGAGGGGCCAGGGGACAGAGTGCAAGATGGGGAAGAAGCAGGGAGACAAAAGGGAGCACGAAAGAGGAGCCTCTCGTTCCCTTCCCTCCCCTCCTCCCTCCTCGAGATGGGCTGAGAAATTTCTAATCAGCACTTTCAGTCCCTTTCCTCCCAGCAGCAATTCCTCTCTGTCCTTTGTTTGTCTTTAATTTTTTGGCTCTTGCATTTATCTTTTGTTTGGTTTTGCGCATTGTGAGTTCTTACTGCGATTTAAAAAAATCCTGTGTGAGGTACAATGGATTGAGTTTGGCTTCTCCCCCTCCTGTCCTGCTCTCCCACGTGCCTAGAGCGAGTGTTTTAATAACAACAGCAAATGGATGAAGAGCAGGTCATTCTTTATTCCTTCCTGTGAGGTCACACAGGTTAAAATATGTGTGGGACTGTGCTCTCATTCTATAAAAAGAAGATAAAATTTGCCAAGTATCCTTGGTCCCTCTGTAAAGCCTTTTCTTGTAAATTACCAAGTGCAGCTTGATTCTGGAATGAATCCTCTGCTTGTATTTACCATTTTCTTAATAAATGTTGTAATTTCTAATGTATTTAAAACAAGAGCATAGTGCTGCACCAGGCTGAACTCCAGTTTTATGTACAGAACAAGCAGATCAAATTTTTTCTGCCTCACAACTTGGACTAAGCTTGGAAAAATTTCAATTAGGAGACTGTCCATGTAAAAATGGGATCTTTTCTTCCTGATAAGTACTTTTCCACCAGTAATTTAGCATTCACTCCCTGTGTACTGTTTCTGTACCTGCTCTTTCTCAGCCAGAGTTCAGGAAGGCAGGCAGAGGGGGCATGCTGGAGCACAGTTGTGCTTTGCTGTTTCTGGCCAGCTGACCACGCTTCTGGGGAAGGCAGGGAAATGGTTGGACTCTTTTACTTGTCTTGATTAAAGTGTTCATCTGACTTCCCTTGCCTGGCTTCACAGAGCATAAGTGTAGCGTAACTGGGAAGAAGTCTCATGTTTTTCTTGCTTTGTATTCATGTGAGGTCACCTTGAGTGAGAGTGGCAGCAGGGGAAATCCCAATGCCAACCCAAGGACAGGTGTTATGGCTTGGTGTTACAAGGCTTGGAGACACTCTTTGCATTTCTTTAGCTTTTTTTTCTCAGGCTTCTGATGGGTGCTATTTCTGGGATGCTGAAACAAGTCTAGATCAGGAGGCATCTGGCGAGTGTAACAACCTTCAGACAGCAGTAAGACAGGGTGGGTTTGATCTGGTGGCCAGAGCTGGGATAATTCACCTGAGTGACTTTTGTGAATGTGTGTAAGGGGCTGTGGTAAGGGAATATAATGAGCACAGGGAAGCTGGTGAAGAGAATGAAGTGAGGAGCCAGGATGTGCCTGGGGAGAGCACCACAGAGAATGTGGAAGAGCAAGGAATAGTCCAATGTCTACTGCAGTCATTTTGCACAGCCTGGGCTGTCCCACATGGAGGGTTTTTGTGTTGAGGTTCTGTGCCTTGAGTGCTGAGTGTGTAAGGGAATGCTTTTCTGCAGCTGCTTTGGGTTTTCCCCTTTCCAGGTTAAGTAGCTGGAGAGCTGGAATTCTCGGTTTTGCTATGGAGCTGTGAAAAACAGAACTATGCCTTCACCTCAGCTGCAGCTGACTTGTTCAGGCATTGGTTTCTTGCTTCCAAAAAAAGTTGACAATTAGTGGTCACGTTGCTAAGAACACAAGTCTGATAGGAACCAGACCAAGACATCCAATTAATTTCCCATAGGCACTCAACACATGCTGATTGGTGATTGTTTTTGCTGATAAATTGCATTGGATTGGATTTAGTTCAACATGAGTAGGCAAGAACCTGTACAGTACATAATCTCAGTGATCCCACTGGCTCTCCATTCATCTGTTTACACATTTCTTTATATTTTCTGACTTTCTGGTCTCAAAGCCCAGATCTTGCCCTTCCTGATTCAAGCTTGATCCACATATGAAAGTGTGACTGGTATGCCAGTATTCAGCAGTGGGGGAGAGAACACTTTGAAATGATGCACAGTATCCAGGGTGCCAAAACCAATGATACTTTTGCCCAAGAGTTTATTGTATTTGGGAAGTGGCATAAGCTACCACCCTAAGGGCACAGTCTCTTACCAGTGAATGGATGCTTTTCTCCCAAAGCCCCAAGGTAAAGTCTAGGAGTAGCTTTCCTGGGGTGCCTGGTTCAGGACCCCAGTGATTTCCATTCTCCTGTGTGCACAACTGCCACTCCTGTCAATACAGGTACATGAAAACGGGGGATGCAATTTTGGTAGTTTCATAGAATCAGCTGTACTACTTTAGGCAGGCAAGCAGCACGAGCCAGATAATTGCAAAGAAAGAGAAGAGATGCATGCATAGATAGGGAGACCCATGTGAGCTGAAGAATAATGTGTGCTGTCTTCTCTTAGACTCGAGTCTTGTGTTCTAGAATGGTGCAGCCTGAGATGCATTCCACTGAACTACAGTATCTGGCTTTGTCATTGCTTCCAGAGTTTGGTGCTTCAGATAAATTTTATTCTAACTACACGATATTTAAGGTCCCCTCCAACCCAGACCATTCTGTGCTTCTGTTTCTAGAGGCTAAATGTGTAGTGAAGCTAAATCTTCCTGGGAGTCATTTCACCTCAGGGAGGCTGTAGGCTTCTCTGGAGGTCAATGGCAAAGCAAGAGCCTCAGTTATCACCTCTCAATTGCATTCTCTCTTGCTCAGGGAAGGCGCTTAGGAAGATCAGGCTCACAAGGCTCAAACCCGCCCTTACAAATATCCCCTCTGTAATCGCTTCCTGGAATTTTCTTTAATCACCAGTGAAATGTATTAGTGATAGCTTGTGTGTAGTGTTGATTGCATAGTTTGAATGCATAATCTGAGGATAGTTCAGGAAAGGAATCAGAGCAAGGAGACAAATGCACATTGCCAATTGGAACAGACAAACCCCATACAATTATATTTCGGAAGTGTGATTATTTTTAAGCTCTTTCTCCGGGAGTCTGTGTATATATATATTTGTACAGACACACAAAACCATGGATTCTTTTTACTTTCCAAGAGAAAGGGTAACTGTGTTTATAAGATGCAATTGATTAGTATTTTCAGACCTTTTTCTTTGGGTTTATGAGAGCAAGAAGGAAGGAAAGCAAAATAGTCACGTAGTCATGAGACTCCCAGTAGGTAGATTTTTTCCTTGTGAAACTTGAAACATTGTGAAGTTCACAATGAACAGATTCCTTCTCTAGAGTGCAGGAATTGCATTTCCATGATGACTTTGAAGTATGGGCTAATTTTTCTCTGTCTACATCAGTCAAAACATAGCACAACACAATTCAGTTTCTTTTTAGTCCTATTTTTATTAAACCAGACAAAGAGCTACCATGGTGCTGTCACTAAGCTTCTCATAATTTTTCACATATTTCACTCTCTTTTTTTTTTTTTTCTCTGCTGTATTAACAACTCAGAATTCTGCCCTGTGATATGTCTGAGGCTTTTCTTGTGTTGGCTACACTACATTTTAAGGTCAGCAGTTACTTCTTGAAGGTGAAGAAGTCCTGTAATTCCCATGGCTGGACATAACTGATCTGTGTAAAGGCACCATCTTGTCTTCAGGCAGTCAAATATCCTGGTGGCCTTTTTGATGGACACTGTTACAGCAGTGACATACTACATGAATCAATTCCAGTAATTCTTTTTTGGCAGAGGAAATAACAGGTGTATGATTTCCCAGTTCAGCCATATATAATTATATGTAATTTGACTTAAATAGATCTAAAGTTTCCTCTGCTTCAGTCTCTCAGTCTGAGGCACTATGTTGCTCTTAAATGCTATTTCTGGAAGGAATCTGAAAATAATACTTAAGAAGTTAATAAAGAGCTTGGGATAGGATATAGAAGATGCCAGATAATTTTCAATTTTCTGGGCATCTCCAAAATCCTTTTCGATAGAAAAAGATTTCCTGTGTTTTCCCAAAAGCTGCTTTTCTTTTCTTGATATAGACATTCACATGGGGGTAGGGTGGGGAAAGTTAGTCGGATGAGAATTTGCTAAAGCTCAGCTAATCATTTATTAAAGCAGTCCTTGGCTTGCCAAACTCATTAATCTCATTAACAGGGAAGGAGGGCTATGGTGCATGGTTAGCTGAGAGTACTGTGTTTACTAAGCAGTACTTGGTTCACAAGGGAAAGGTTTAAATATTCAGTGTGTCAGTGTTTTATCCCTGAAGCTGAGGTAACGTGATGAGTCACTTGATCAGCTCATGCCACATGCTGGATTTGGCCTCAGACTGTGAGGGGTCTGACATGGACCCCTTGGTTTGTCAAGGTGTTCTTCATGTTCCTTGCATTCAGGTGCAGCCCAGGAAGCATGAATCTCTGGAGAGGATTAGACATCACCACTTAGTTCACCTTGAGAAGCAAGTGGTGGCATTCCCTTAGTGCCACATGGCCCCTGTGCTTGGTCCCTGGGTCAAGGGAGCCTGGCAGAAATGTCCCAGCTGCCACTTCCTGAATCATCTCTTTGCCTGTGTCTCAGGAAAGTGCAGGAGCTGCCTCATCCCCCTGCCTCTCCTGTGGGAGACCTCAGCTGTGCTTGGTGGTACTCTGGGGAACAGCCACACTTCAGTGTTTGGATTTGGGTCCAGGTACTTCTGGCAAAACTGATAACCTCCTGTGCAACTTCCAGTGGCACATGCACAATGTCCATGATGTTCTGCATTCATTATATGAACAATACAGCATTTCTGTGCAAACGACAGGGCACCCTTGTGTTCCTCAAGCCTTCACATAGTAGTCCCCAAGACCAAATCCTGCCTAGATCAGTAACTCTGTTAGTATCAGTGACCACCTTGCCTCTCTGAAACAAGCTTTCCCCTAGGTTCTGTCCATACTGTGTTTTCCTCTCCAGCTGGGATTTATAGACTTGGTGCTTTACAGTTCAGACAGTGATAACTTGTTGAATTTAATATTCACTGTTTTTCCAGCCTCTTCACTTTCCTTTGGTTCTGAATCCTGATCATGCAATCTCTGCTCACTTTTGCTTTTCAGGTCTGCAGCTGTCTCCACCTTGTCTCTTCATGCCTGCTGTTGTTATACAGTTAATGCATTTATTGCTTTCTGTCTCCTTCAAGCTCCAGTGCTTTAGTCTATGCCTTTTTTCCCTCCATTCTAAAGATATCTCCTGTCATTTCACTTTCTTTTGCCAATTTCCATCTCCTTTTCATCTCTGCTTTCTGGAGTGGGTGAGTTATTTTTGCTGACTCCATTTCCTCTCTTCTCTACATCGTTTCTGAATCTTCTGCAACCTGACTGCAGCCCTTTGTACTTATTTTGGCCAGGGCTGAGACACCTTCTCCAGCTTCTTCCAGTTGACTGCAAGCTTCCTGATTGTCATCCTGCTTATTTTTCTGCTTCTTATATTGCTCTGATACTTTATCCTTACGATTTTTTTTTTTTTGCATTTTCCCTTCTACTTCTTCTTGATATCAAGTCTTTTCTTTGTCCTCAGTCTTTTCATTCCTCACTAAGCTTCCCCAAGCCCACCAGTCCCTTCTCCAGATGTTGTGTAGATTTTCTCTTCTGCTTTGTTGTCTCAAATGTTTCCTTGTATTTCCTCTTTTTCCCTGTTTCCCTGTGTATCCCCTCTTTTCCACCTGCTCTAGGTGAGGTGTGTGGTAACAACATTTTCCCTACTGAACCAGATTCCCTTTTTCCAGTTCTGTGTGAGTGCTCTCAGACATTGCTGCCTGCAGCACAAGGAGGGAAACAATGACGGGAATGCAGGGGAGTTTTGGCCATATCCCTGTGGGTGGATGGAGTGCCTCACTCTCCCATGAGCTGACATTGCTCACTGTACCTTGCCTCAGCTACACAAGGGTACAGCAGCAGTCTCCTGGATCTTCTCTGGGGCCTTAATGCATCAGGTCCAGACTGCAGCTCTCCTGTCAGCTTCTAGATAAACATTACATGTTACATTCCCTCTCCTCCCCTGGGAATGTGAAAAACTTGAGGGTTTGGGCCCTTTTTCTCCACACCTCCCACATGGAGCAATTTCTCTCAGTGCTACTTGCCAGCCCTGGGAAGAGCTCTGTGATTTAGATCTGCTTCTTTGTGCATCTCTGGAGTTTTGCAGAGCAGGCAGCACTAACTGGGCACCAGTGCAGAATGTGCTGGTCCAGGCACTGTGTGTTGCCTGACTTGTAAAGTGGGGGTGTGATGCCAGTGAAATGGGGAGGGAGGTGACTTATTCTGCAGCGGGATTGTCATGGCCTCAGGATCTGTCCCCTTGGCTGACCTGCTGTACAAGTGGAACATGGCCATTCCTAAAATACTTCTTCCTTATGTTTGAACCTGCCACAGAAGCCATGAATCATCACACCATTGTGTCAGGGCTTCTACAGAATAAGGATGCTGCATTTGAGCCTTCAGCCCCATCATGCTGTGTTTTTCTTTGTGACTGTAAGCTATGAGAAAGCAAACTTATTTCTGCTGCCAACATCCGTGCTTACATACATAGAGAAGTGTTGCACCCTAGCACCTGAAACAGATGGACAATTTTATGTATGTGGGGAGAATGATGCTGTGATAAAATGCAGTAGCTCCCTCTTCAAGCAGTGCCAAGGCATATGATACTCATGTTTTTGTCTTCTAGCTGAGGTGGAAGGGTTGCAGGTCACTGTGCCTGAGAAGAAGAAGGTGGCCATGCTATTTCAGCCTGCTCTGCTTCGCTGCCATTTCTCTACTTCTTCCACCCAACCAGCTGTGGTACAGTGGAGGTACAAATCCTACTGCCAGGACCGGATGGGAGAAGCTCTGGGCATGGTGACTTCTGGTTTGCAAACAATGAGCAAGAGGAACCTGGACTGGGATCCCTACCTGGACTGTGTGGACAGCAGGAGGACAGTCCGTGTCGTGGCCTCCAAACAGGGATCTGCCATCACCATAGGAGACTTCTATAAGGAAAGAGATGTCAGCATTGTCCATGGTAACTCTCCTACCCTGGTGATGCTTGGTGGGGGCTGGAATGGACCCTTAGCAATTGGGATACTGGAGTCTGGCAGTAATTGTTCAGTTACTTAGAAAAGGCTGTGGGAAGGGAGCTGTTGTATTTAGGATTCAGCCAACCAACACTAGACCAAAGATAATTTCCTTTGGCACTTCCCTTCAATTGACTCCACCTAGGTCTTCAATTCAGATACAGTATCCTTTTTTCCCTTCCATGAAGTGGAAGCTTTTTATTCCTGACTTCTGCGTATTGCTGCCTATATAGATTTTCCTTAGCAAAGGGATGGCAGCAAGAGAGCTATAAATTCAGTCTCTGCAGATTTGCAAGGTTTTTCTGCCTTGCAAATGCCACTGATGTTTTCCTAGTTCTGAAATACCAAGATTATCCTACACCTCTTGTTTGCTCAGCCATGGACTTCACCAGCTTACCCTGTCATGAACCTAAACCCACACAGCCTTGGGCAGAGTGAAAGGAAGAGATTTCTGTGGGGTGAAGTCAGGTTGGGTGGAGATGAAGAATGACAGGGTCCTTAAACATTTTTGTCTGGAAGGCTGTGTGAGAGACCTTGTCTCTTGAAAGTACAAGGTGTCTGATTGACTGGGGTGACCACCTAGACAGAAGTGGAGACTTCTTGGTGTGGAGATCGTGTGATCAGCCTCACAAGAGGGAGTGTTTTCCTTTGTCTATGTGTAACCTCTTTGCCAAGGACTGGGGTGCTGTAGAGGAGATACTGTCTAAGCCCTTCTTTCATGACATGAATAGCATTGGGACCCCAGCCTTAGGTGACAGGAAGGACAGAGAGAGACCTTAGTGACCACTCCTGCTCTTGGCACTTGCAGAGTGAGCTGCCTCTGCAGCATTATCTGTCTTCCTACCTCCAGCTAGAAGTCTTGAGCCTGTTGTTTTTTCCTGAATACTGTGAGATTCTGGATAAGGTTAACCCCTCTTCTTTAGTAAGGAAAAGAAATGTATTTGGGACACAGAGCATTCAATACTCCATCCTTCCTGCAAGTGTTGGAGGGAAAGCCTGACTTTCTTTTTGCCTTTCAGATGCAGACCTGCAGATTGGGAAGCTGATGTGGGGAGACAGTGGCCTCTATTACTGCCTTATTATCACCCCAGATGATGTGGAGGGCAAGAATGAAGAATCAGTGGAGCTGCTTGTGCTTGGTGAGGCCTCTTGTCGGGCTGCTTTTTCGGCAGATACCTGATGCATCTTTCCTCCTGCTCTCTCGCTGTCTCTCCATCTCTGTGCACCGTATTACTATGGGTGTAAGAGCTATGCAAAACAGTCCCTGCAGCACTGTCACCGTTGCCTTGCACCTTGTGCAGTCATTCACACCTAGGCAAAGTGGGTGGCAAATGCTACCAAACCAGAATAGTAATGTTTACACCCACACTGCTCACACGTTACACGGGCGTAAATGACTGCAGAAAGTGCGGGGCTATGGAAAAGGCAGAACCTTTATTTTCAAGGGATAAAACAAAAAAGCTTGCAGCAAAATGAACACTTGAGACAGAGTTTTTTAACAGCAGACACCCAGAAGACATCAGATCCTGTGATTTTTGCAGTCCTCATCCCACTCTTCTGACCTGTGAGGATGTCAAAAAGCACTGTGTTGAATGTGTCAGTTTGGGAGATTTTTTTTTGTGTGCCTAATAACACTTGTCCAGTTAGAGGTGCAGTTTCATGTCATCCTAATCAGGTCTGAGCTGGTGCTGCCACTAAGAGGTCCTATCCTCTCAGTGGTGTGTGTGCTTGGCTCTGTTTCTGTTGAGCTCCTTTGAGTAGTGTGTGCTGAGCAGGATCAGTTTCTTCCCTATTTGCAGGGTTTGCTTTCACTAGTGGCTTCCATGATACAGCTCACTGTAAAGGTCAGAAAAGCAGCCATTCCAGCTAGAGGAGAAAAGCAGAGTGGAATGGGCCTTTCAGAGACTTTTGTTGACATGCCTGAAGCCAGCTGCAGTACTTCAACCCTAGATTCCCAGGAGAGCAAGCTGGGTTTTTCCCAACTCACCATGGCTCTTGTGTGTTCAGATTTGTGCATCCTCTGATGGAAATATTAAAAAGCTTGGGTTGATAGTGTGTAGGTGATCTGTGGAGGTGTACAACAGAACACGTCTGTCAAGCGTTCCCCTGATCTCCTGCCAAAGGTCAGAGTTTACTTGGTATTTATATTTGGAGCTGTAGTTATCATCACCAAGTAAACCAGACTGAATAGTGGAGTGGCTGTCACAGTGCCATTGCCTCTCCTCACCCCTTTAATGTCAGTCAAACAATGGACAGTTGGAGTGGAAGGTCAGAAAGTGGAGAGTCAGTCTGGTCACTCCAGAAAACAGTGTCACACGCCTGTGCAAATGTACAGTGTGACATCTGTGTATCATCTGCCACTTAGTAACAGGCCCAGGACCGACTTATGTGAGTTCAGGTGAGGTTATCTCTGTCAGGTGGCAGTGGTAGCTGTTAAAATCCTCTCCTGAGGTCCTGTGTCTCTGTAGTGATGAGCTGCTGAATTTTTGTCCCTTCTTCACCTTCCTGTCTAGGATTTGGTGTCTTCCTCTTGTGTATGTACAACTGTGCTCAGACACCAGTGATGAAATAGTGCCATGGTAACAGGAAGGGTTGGTTTTTCAGTGTGTGCAGAAGACTGTGGGGAGAAAACACAGAAATCCCGTCCTCTGGAGCTGTCTTGATGTCTCTGCCCCCAGTTCGTTGTGGCTGTATTGGGGGACACGTGTAGCTTAGGCTGTGCCACCCTTGACCACACCTGCTTTTCTGTTCAGCCTCTGGGTCTGACCTTGCACTTTATGCAGCTCTCTGCTAAGTTTGGCAGGAGCATGGAAGCAGACTTGTCGTGGGCTTACTTCTGCCTCATGCTGTTAGGCAGCTCCTGTATGTTGCTTTTCCTGGGTAGAGGCAACATTCCAGCTTTTGGTGCAGTTCCAGGGTTACCTACCTGTTTTCCTCCTTCCCCCTCTTTCCCTTCCCACCTTATTCTTTTCCTTCCGCCTTTGCTGTAACTTTTTCTTTGCTTTCCTTTATCTCTCCCTATTGTTGGCTAAAGGATGAAGCAGCCAGTGATGAAAATACCATTTCTTAATATTCTGCATATTCTGGGGTATGTTTTGTTCCATCCCACTGCTTGGAGGGAGATGCTGAATACAGATGTAGATTGTAGCAATTCCACAGTCCTAGGGGACATGTGGTGAAAGGGTTTTGGTTGCTGTTCTGCTGCTCCTTGGGTGGAACCCAGATTCCCTGTTAGAGAAGTTGGAGCAGCAGAGGGACAGTGTGTGAGAGATGCTATGGTTCCCAGAGCACATTGCTGTTTGCTCCCTGTTGACAGTGGTCTCTCAGATACAATTTACATTGCTTATTTTGGGGTTGCTGCATGATTTCAGCATAAATTAGAATTTTGAATAGAGCAGAGGTTCTACCCAGTCACGTTATCCTTGGGGTGACAGAAAAATCAGACTGGAAAAGAAAATAGGAAAATATCCTTTCTAATGATTTCATATGAATGCCAGGATGAAAGGGCAGTTTAATATTATGCTGAAACCATGAAAGGACTGAGGGGCAAAAATGGAAGATACCATACTAATAGGCTCAATAAATGAATGGAAGTTTGTTTAATTAAAAGTGGAGAGTCCTGCTTTTATGCAGTGAATCATACCATGAAAAATTGATCAAAAGGCACTTTATCACAACTTAGAGCAAAATCCAAAACCCGGGCAATTTACAGTATTTCTTTTTTTTTCTTAGGAAAGTGATCACAGAGACCTCCAGTGACCTCTTAAATAGCCAGGGAGCTTGGGTCATGATGGGATTGCATGTTGAGTTTTGTTACCTGGATGTGTCATGTTGACACACAGAGCTGCTGGTCAGCTCTGGGTAGCATCAGAGAATCCCATGTACTGTCCTCATGTCATGCTGATTTCAGAAAAGCATACAAGCATTTATTTATATCCATTTGTGCTCAGCAAAGCTGATAGGATTTGTAAAGCATACCTGATGTTAGGCATGTGCTCATTATGTACTTTGCTGAAAAGACCATTCAGTATCTTTTTCTCAGTCAGGGACTTTAGCCCTCACTAAGGGAATCAGTGCAGCTGAGGGAAGAGAGGCAGCAACCTCTGCCTCAGAAACACAGGAGACTGACTGGTACGGAACCTCCTGTAGAGTAAGGAGAGAATTTAAATTTAAAAAATACTATTACACATTTATTATATTTAAAAAAAATATTCTTTAGTCCTTATTACTCTCTTCAACTGTCTCAAAGGAAGTTGTAGCAAGGTGGGGGCTCATCCTCGAGGTGTACCAGAGGGGGCAGGGGTTCAGGTTGGACATCAAAAAGAATTTCTTCCCGGAAGGGTTGGTTAAACATTGGAATGGGCTGCCCAGGCAGGTGATGAAGTCACAGTCTCTGAGGTGTTTAAGGAAAGACTGGATGTGGCACTCAGTTCCATGGTCTCGTGGTGTTTGGTCACAGGTTGGACTTGATGATCTCAGAGGTCTTTTCCAGCCTAAATGATTCTGTGATTCAGTGATATATGTGCATTTTGATGGCATTTGGTATCTCCAAACAGGATGTAGCATGCTGGAAACTGTATGAACTCTGCTTCTGCTGCAGATTAGTCCAGAGTTTAGCAATTCCACAGCAGGAATCAAGTGATACTCCCTGCACTCATGTTTTATTAGAAAAGAAGAACCTTTGCTGACATTACAGCTGGGCTAATGAACCCATTTGCAATTTTATACATTTTATTTTTTAAACTTTTTAATATGATTGAATCTAAAAGGCTGAATCCTAAATTGAAGGAAGTCTACATTTCTGTTATAGTAGCTGGCAGCTAATGCCCTGCTTCTTGAAACACAGACAGTGCTATTAATCATATTGTTATTTGTAGTCCCTGTGTATTGCTTTTTTTATATGAGAATGTCAGTGGGCTTCAGCAAAGTAATTTATTGCAGCCTTTCTGAAGGGAACTGCAGGTGTACCAGTGCAGAGATGCAGTGTGCCTGGAATAACCTTCAAACCAGAAGTCCAGTGGAGTGTCAAAGGCATCCTAGCTTTGTGTCACCAGCTCACATCAGGAAGCAGTCCAGCTTCATTGCATGGCATTGCATACAACCCAATGAGCCTTCCCAAGAGCCAGAATTTACTAACCAGGTGCAGGGATCCATGGAAGCTGCCACACTGCTGCCTTCCCAAGCTAGAACAGCTACAGAGCAGTGCCTGTACATACAACTCAGCACAGCTGGGCACCTTGGAACGCACAGGTCTGTCCAAGCTCGGTGATGTTTGCATTCTGAGATTTTACATACCTTAGACATGCTTCACAAAACAGTGCCTCCATTCCCCAGGACCTGTCAAGTTTCTGGAAGAGGCCAGAAAGTACTCCACTAATCCCAGTTGTTGGTTTGATGCTTTGGTTACTGATCCATGTGCATTGCTAGACAGCTGTTGTCTGCTTTCTTTTCCATCCAGTTCACCAGCTAATATTACATAAACTGCGTATCAGTGAAATATTATTTTATAGTTAGTCACAGAACCATAGAATCATTAAAATTGGAGAAGACCTCCAAGATCACTGAGTTCAACCTTTGATTGAAGACCACTATCTCAACTAAACCATAGTACTAAGTGCCACATTCAGTTGTTTCTTGAACACTTCCAGGGATGATGATTCCACCACTTCCCTGGGCAGCCCATTCCAGTGCTTAGCTATCCTTTCAGTTACAGAATTCCTCCTGATGTCCAACCTGAAACTGCCCTGGCACAGCTTGAGGCCATTTTCTCTCATTCCTCCATTCTGTTGCTTCTTCCCTGGGAGAACAGGTCGACCCATCTTTCCATATCCTCCTTTCAGGCAGTTGTAGAGAGTGGTAAGGTTCCCTCTAAGCCTCCTTTCCTCCAGGTTAAATACTCTCAGGCACTCCTTATCAGTGCTCCAGATCCTTCCCCAGCTCTGTTCCCTTCTCTGGATTCACTCCAGCACCTCAATGCCTTTCTCAGAGTGAGGAGCTCAAACATAAACACAGGACTTGAGGGGCCTCACCAGTGCTGAGTACAGAGGGACAATCACTGCCCTGGTCCTGCTGGCCACACTATTCCTGGATGCCATTGATCTCCTTGCCCACCTGGGCACACTCTGGCTGATGTTCAGCCACTTCTGTCCAGCACCCTCAGATCCTTTCTCATCATGCAGTTTTCCAGCTGCTGTTCTCCAGCCTGTAGCACTCTGCTAGCTTCTCCAGGAAAATGCTGTGGGAGACACTCTCAAAGGCTTTATTAAGTCCAGGAAGACACATCCACAGTCTTTCTCTCATCTTCTGTGTGGGTGACCTGGTCATAAAAAGGAGATCAGCTTGGTCAAGGAAGACTTGCCTTTCCTAAACCTGTGCTGGATCTTTCTGATACACTAGTTGTCCTGTATGTGCCATGTGGATGCACTCAAGATCATCTATTCCATAAGCTTCCTCAGCACCAAGGTCAGCCTGACGGGCCTGAAGTTCCCCAAATAAATCTTTCAGATGCAGAAGCTTCTCCCGTTGTTATGCTCTAAATAACAAGAGTTAGCACTTGAGGTTTGTGCTAATTTCTGGAGACAGCTGGCAACTAACATTGGTAAACTGACTTCTTCTGCAGTTTGTATTACCAGCCGGTATCCATATAGGCCAAACCCCAGATCTGAAGTCTCACACCCATAGTAAAGTAGTAAAGGATATAAAATAAAGGATGTAGATACATATACACACAGCATATTGTACAGTAATTAATGTACTAATAGAGACATGTGTTGACTTTCAGTGAGGATAAATCTCCACTGGGACACGTGTGTATGGTGTGCAATGCTAATAAGGCAGTTCTTACTCAGCAAAGTGACTCAATAGCTTGTATAAATATAGCCAGGTTTGGAGTCTCTTCTATGCCAGGAGAGACTGTATAATAAAATTTGACATGATTTTGGAGATTGAAAAGTTCTTGGCAAAATTTTCCCTTACATGATGTTGGTTTTAGGATTTTGCTCTGATTTGCTGAAAAGCTGCCAGTAGCATCTGAGCCAGTGCTCGGTCGCAGGAGTTGGCAGAGTTGTGCTGGTGGCCTTGTGTTGGGGATGTGTTGGCCCATATCTCGGCTGGGAAAATGTCTGTGAGCAGCTCCACAGAGAGGGCTCGCTGACCTTGAGCTGTGACCAAAGGTGGGTAGTGCCAGCAGGCAAAGGATTGGCAAAGGAGCCTTCCTCTTAAATATCCTGGAGAAGTGTTGATGCACTGCCCCAGACCATTGTGCTGCTGCCTCGGTAACCTTCTTCCAGTCCCCTCATCCTAGCCCAGCCTACTCCTGGTTATTTATTTCACACCAATTAGAAGTGCTACTTGTTGCCAAGGTTTTTTACCCCTGTTTTCCTCCTTATTTGCCAGCTGCTCACAAAGGAGAGTGGTGTGATTAAAAGACCACGGTTACTGAGGTAGCCATGGCAACAGCCTCCTTGGAGGTCTCTGTTGCCTGCTAAAACTTTGATCTCCAAAAGGGGCTGCTGCTGTTTCTCTGTCCAGTTGAAGAGAAGGATGGGAAGAAAGGATAAAGTTTACTCCAAGCAGAGGGAGCACAGAAAAACTCATTGCAGAGCCATGCTCCCCCAATAAATCTCACAGCAGCTGCCTTGGAAAAGTATCTGATTTACAAGGGCCACACTTCCTCTGCTGTGCTTTCCAGCCTCTCCTCGGGACAGTGTCCCTTGCCAGGGGCCTCTTGCCGTGGCATGGCTTGGCAAAGTTTTCCACCACTAAGAAGGAAATAAGTCCCTCTGTAGCTGCTGTGTCCTGTGATCCTACTGCAGCAGGTAGGGCTGCAGAAGCAGCCTTCAAACAGGAAACCAGTTCAGCAGTTGCAGCCATAGTTACCCAATATTTATCACATTTATGCGATTGCCAGTGTCTGCCATGTTCCCATATTTACTCAATTGCTGTGTTTCTGAACTGCACCTGTGCCTACTTTGTTCATGCCATCGTTTCTTTTCAGCTGCACCACTTACCCTAATTATTTTTGTGTCTCTTCTCTGCAGACTCTCTGCTAATTGTGTGCTTGACTCCAGGTCTTCCCTGCTCCGCTGCTATTTGCTCACTGCTCTGTCGCCTGCCTGCCTCCCGTGTATTAACTCCTGTCCTCGCTCGCCTCTGCTGTGTGTCTGCACCTCTTGGAGCTGCTCTGCATCCCCTCAGCTTTTCCTCTCCCATTCCTCCTCCTGTGCTCTGCCAGTGCAGATGGGGGGCTTCCGAGCTCCGTTGCATTTCAAGGCTGGCTGGGGCCTGGGGCGTGTGAGGTGCCTGGTGAGAGGCCACTGTGGGCAGGTAAAACCCTTCAGCAGCATGGTGGGAATGGAGATGGCACATGTCCCAGATCCTTGCAGAATGAGGACAAGCTCCTAGCTCTGACACAGTCACCTGGAACAACCCTGGAAAACGGGGCCACTGTCTATTCCCTCTACCCCTTCGGTGATGAGAGCTTGCACAGAGGACACGAAGCTCCTGTGGGTGGGGGCACAGATCTGTGACTCAGCAGTGCTGCCCAGCCATGGCTGGGAGTGCCTGCAGTGCTTTCTCAGGTGGGCAGAGCTGCTGTGCAGAGGTGGTGTGGCCAGATGGTCTCTTGGCAGGATGTTTTACTGAATTGTTTCTTCTCCACCAACTGCTATCTAACCCCAACGTCCACTTTAAAATTTCCTTGGAAAAAACCCAAAAAATGAGAGAAAAGGAGGTGAACTTAAAGCCCAGGGAAGGAGCACCCTAGGCATGGAGAGATGCGTGAGTGCTGGTCATGGGTGCTCTGACTGCCTCCTGCCTGCTGTTCCAGCCATGGGTCTAACAGGATGCCCTGCTCTCTGTTTCAGGCAGTGTGTGACCCACCAGGGTCCTGCCCTGGGATCCCCTCTGTGGCCACCACCTGGCTCTGGGCTGTGCCCATGTGTGGGCCAGGCTTGCAGAGGGCAGGAGATGAGAGCCAGTGGCAGCCCTGCCCTCTGAGCTGCCCTGTTCCCATGTCCCTGTGCAGGACAGGGACTGCCACTTGTTGCTGGCAGCAGCAGCAGAGGGGAGAAGTTACCTTAAATGAGGGACAGTGGTGGGGGCCTCCCGTTACTGGGGTAACTGCAGACAGCCTCAGCCTATTGGCTTCCCTGAAGGAATTGTCTGGAGGAAGGTTATCAGGGGATTAATCTGGTCCAGTCCAGGGCAGGGTGGGGGCTGAGCTGTGGAAAGCTGCTGGGGGCACGGCAGTCCAGGGCTGGGCATTGTGCTCACTGGCTGTCAGCTGGGCCGGGCAAGGCAGGCAGAGTTCAGGCAGAGCTGTGATGGGATTTGCCGCTGTCTCGGTCCTCCCAGGCTTTGTTTGTCCCTGCTGGGGGCTCTGGGGCCCCCAGGGCCATGGAGTCCTGTTAGGGCAGGGATGCAAATTCCCCAGGCAGATACTCTGACAAGCCAAGTGAGGCTGCAGAAGCAGGCAAGTACTGGCTGCTCGTGGGTAACACAGAGGAGCTGCTTTGGTTGTCGTTGTTTTTACCAAGTTCTCAGGCACTGTTACATTAAGGGATGCTTTTTCCCTGTTGGACATGTGATTCCTCTTGGAGATCAGAAGGTACCCAGCATTAGCAGGGTTTGAGTCTCTCCAGGTAGGTTCAAAATAAAGCAGGCACCTATTTGCCGATGACCATTTGAGAAGGAGTTTCTGCTGTTTAAAGGTGTAATTTCCTTGCCTATTTTACCACAAATAGAAGCCCTAAATTAGCTCTGTACCTCCAGCAATTTGTCCAGTGGCATCTGCTCTCACAGTAGGGCTGCATGTGAGCTTATGCAGAGGTAATAACACATGGGAGGTGAGCTACATGCTCATGGCTGCCCATATTCTGCATGTATGAGGTTCATGTGGGTGCTGTTCACATAGGCACACAGAGGCCTGTAAAAGAATTGCTTATTATTTTATCAAAATAAGGAATAGACTTAATATACACATGGAACATAACATGCTAGTTGTGAATGGCTTGGACACTTGATCCTTCCAGGAAACGGACTGCAAAGAATGTCATGAAACTCTTTGTAAATGTAGCCGAAAATTTTGCAGCAGACTGGTGGCAAGAGTCCTCCCTCAGAGTGGTAAATGGGGAGCAATTATGTGAAGCATCACCATGCTATCTTTTGCTAAGGATTCGGGACCACCTCATCAGGATGGGCGTTCCTGTGAGTACTAGTCAGCTTTGATGAGTTGCAACTGGCTGCAAAGCACTGCCTGCAGTCATGGTGTACTCATTATGGCTCCAGCAGGCTTCCTTGTGGATTTTTGATCTCTACAGAGTCTCTGCTGAAGCACTGAGAAAAAACGGATGGTGGGAATTTGATTGTAATAACCTTCAAGGACAGACTAGAGGCCGAGGAACTTGAGGAACTTGAGATCCAGTTCATCACTGTGTCTGAGTGCTGCGTAGTGCAGGACCTGGAGGGCATGTGGGGAGGTTAAAGGTAGCTTTCTAGCACTTTTGCATTGGCTTACCCTTAGCTGCTCCTGTTGTTATGCCCACAATGTGTGTGTCTCTTCAGAGTGCAGCTCTCCTACCGTATGCATGTCTTTAAAAATCCCAGCATGATCCTGGGGCTCTATGGGAGAGTTCACAGCACAGCTGCACTTACAGCTGTTCTGCCAGTGCACAGGTGTGTGTAAATTACAGCTGAGCACTGTGCAGGATGTTTGCTGTGTATTGGAAATATCCCAGACATTCTGTGCCAAAACAAACAGGCATCAAGCTGCCTTTGGGCTTGGAGTTTGTTTGTTTGTATTTGGTTGTAAATTATAAATTTGAAGTTGACTTGCTTTTTTTTTTTTTTTTTTTTTTTTTTTTTTTGTTTTTGTTTTGTTTTGTTTTGTTTTGTTATGTTTGTTTGTTTCCTTTTTCTTTTGCAAAGTGATCCTGCAAATTTCTACATGAATCCTTCCCTGGCTGGTTTGCTTCCATTGGGAGTTGGCCTTTGTCACACAGACTCACCAAGATGCTTGTGCATCTCCAAATAATTAGCACATGTGCACAGCATTCCTTCAAGGCTCCTTTTCTGGAGTTGTCGGTGCACTCACAGAGCCCCACATGGAGAGCAGCATCCATGGGTTTTGGAAGCACGTGGCTGATTTATCAATAGCCTTGGGTTAAAGATGTTTCACATCAGTACATTTCAAAAATAAACCGTGTCCTTCTATTTAAGGGCTGTTTTGCATTTCCAGGAGCTTTTGCATGTGTAGAGCATAACTCCAGGAAGATGTTACCATGTAATCATGCTAAAGGGACTCCTTTTTCTTGTCATTTTGTGCCTAGATTGGAGGAGCTCTGTTCCAGATTCTTTCCCCCCAGCTCTGCTGATAAAGATAAAATGCAAGGACACAGAAATGACAGAAGTGCAGAGGCAGACACCAGGCATCGAGCAGGATGACATCTGTGCTTGATAGGAATTCACATAACGCAGAGTGCAAGTGGGCTGATGAGGAAGGGAGCTGGAGGCTAAGGCAGGGGCTGGGGAGTGTGTTTTTCTTGCAGTAACCTCTCTCCTTCTTCTCCTCCTTCTGTCTTTTCTAGGCAGGACAGGGCTGCTTGCTGATCTCTTGCCCAGTTTTGCTGTGGAGATTATGCCAGGTATTCAGTAATTTCACCCTTAATCATCCATTCCTCCGTCATCCTATTTATCCTTCTGCAGCATCTTTATGTGGTGTATGTTTCACTTGTACATGTGTTTCATTTGGGGATTTACAGAGAAGAGCCTATCACTTACTGGGAAAGTGCTGGGTTCAGATCTGAGAGAGCTGGTGCTGGGCCATGCTGGGAGTGAGCATACAGAGATGGTTGATGTCATGCCAGGATCAGTGTGAGAGCAGAAATGCCAGAGCTGTTCTGGGGAGGTTTTCTACCAAGCTCTCTGCTCTCCCCCTGCTAGCACAGAGGAAACTGTGCTGCAGCCTGTGAGACCCCACAGCCCTGTGTGGCTCTGTGTGTCAGCTGCTCCTGTGCAGTCCCTCAGCTCCCCAGGGCTGGCCTGTGCTGTGCTCCACCATCACCACAGATGGTAGCACAGGAGGTGCTGGGAATAGAGCATTGGCCAGCAACCCATCAGTGGCACAGCCCCTCTTGTGCTGCATGGCCAGGCCATGAGCTTGGTAACACCAGGTGGTGGGTCTGACGTGAGAGCTCTGTGCCTGTGATAAATCCCTTGCTAGCCAAAACTAGTGAGAGCCACCAGTTCTGGTGCTCCTTGCAGAGGAGACAGAGGCTGTGCAACAGATTGTTCTTAAAAGGGAAAAGCTGTGAGAATATTTAGCCCTCAAGTCATCTGATCATTCCCTGGTGGTGCCTGAGGAGCATTTCTTTCACACGTTTGTGCAAAAATGCAACTCCACATAAATGTGTGAAGCTATTTTCAAGCCTGTCCCAGAGATGCAAACAGAGAGAAGGCACTCACCCACCTCCAGTGTAACCCAAAGCTCCCTAGAATTCCTGCATGGCAGGAGCGGGATTGGTCTTTTCAGCATAGATGACAGTTGATTCTCTATTGCCAAACACTTTTCCCCCCTGTTATTTAGAATTTCACTGAATGGATAAAAATTATGGTGTGTTGGTCATATATCTTTCTGGTACCCTCACTGCATGGGTAGATTACAAGAAAGTGTAAGATGCAGCAGCAAACCACATTTCAGCTGTTGGTGTTGCCTGTTACCTGAGTAAAGGAAAGCAGATACTTCTGCAAGCACAAACCAGTAGTTTCCAGACAGCAAGGATACAGCTTGTCAGCTTGGTAGTCATTTGAATCTCAGCATTACACAGGTGTATCGGGAGCTGGTTGAATCCCAGTTTTGTGCATAAAGGAAGAGCCAGCAGGCTTTTTCTGCTGTTTTCTTAACGTCATCAGAAAAGGAAATGGTCTAACTTCCTATGAAATAAAATCCTGACTCACAGGTCCCTGTAGCCAGGACACTGATTTCAAACATCCACTTTATATGCTGAGTGAGTATCCTGCAATGTGCAATGTACACACTAACCTGACCTCCTTTTGTATTCCTAGAATGCTTTCAGAGAGACCACAGATACACTTCTAATGGACTTGCTGTCTGTTTTTTCCTCTGCCAGGCTTTTACCCTTTATGGAGTGGTTATGAACTGTTTGCTAACAGCTCTGGAGATCTGACATCTGAGTTTCACCGGATAGCTGTGGCTGACCACTTGTGTCAGGCAGTACTGTTTCACCTCCTTCTCTATGTCCATGATGGTTGTAGAAAACAAGATGAGAACACAACAAAGAAAAAGTCATTAAGCTCTTGCATAGATTGGCGTAGATTAGGAAGTACAGGACTGGAAAGGATAGTCTGGCTCCCTATCTTGCATTCTATCCACAGCACCATGTAATTTCATCCTTTCTGTAAGCTTAGCAAGCTTAGGAGTAGCCTAAGGTTTGGCCTTTGTCTTTCCCATTGGATCACTTTCTTTGATGGGCTTCTTTTAGCTTCTTTCTATTCACCGATCATCTATTTCTGTCCATTTATGTAAGATCTGTAACTATAATACCTGCTTTTCCTCCTGCATTTATCCTCCTACCATATTTACAGGCAGGAGCTACATCTTCCCTCGGCCTTCTGTTTAATAGAGTAACTCAGTAGGCTGCAGCTCCCCTGCTGCCAGGCAGGCTCCAGAGCCCCTTCATTCCTCAAATCCCTGCTTTCCATCAGCTCCGACCTAAATTCGTCTTTTCTGCTGCAAAGATGACCAGAGCTGTATAACATCAATAACTTCAGATGAAGTTATGTGGAGAGGAGGCCTTCTGTGATGGCATTGATATTTCCTTAATACTACTGGAAATTCTTCTTATTGGGCCTAGGATTGCTTTTGCCATTTTTGGCAACTATTGTGTGAGAGGTGACAGTAATTCTATGTGTACTGGATCACTTCTTTGGTTTTTCAGTTCTTTTCAACCAGTGAAGTCCTGTTCAGAAAAGAAATTGTTCTTGATCTTTGAACCTGTGACACAGAAAGTATTGCTGCATACTTTGAAATTCAGGATAATACTGCATTTCACATTTCCATTTCCTATTGTAGACCCAAGGACAACTGGCCTTTTGTATAATGTGTCCCAGCCTTTAGTGACAATGCATCCCTACTGCCTACTGTCATGATATTTTAACACATTCTTATTTTCTATGTCAAGGAAGTTTATGAAAATATTAAGCAAAACAGCTGCTAGAAGCAGAACTTGAGGGACTGTGTCAGTAATCTCAGCTCTTGCTTTCCCATTAATGAAAGCTTCCCTTCTGCCCTTTCCTTACTTGTTAGCTGAATTTTTCTCAGCATATAGTAAGTTCAGCCCCGAAAAAATTATTCCACAGGGGCCAACATTAAATGCAAATTTAAACGAAATTCATCTGTGTCAGCCAAAAAAAAAAAAAAAAAGAATTAAAAAAATTTCACACTTCTGAAGTGTTTTGGTTTGTAGATGCCAGATCTTTGACATTTTTCAAAGGAAATTTTAGATTCTTGATTTAAAATGGCATCTTTAAAAAGGGGAATTGTTTGTAAAAGAGTTAAGGAAAGCTCCAACAAAGTAAAGACTCATACTTTTGTTCAAACAGAATGTTGTTGATGGATCAAAAATGAAACTTCTTATTTTTGTTTTGTATTAGAACTAGGAAAATTTCTATTTTGAATGGTCCAAGTGGAACATTTTTCCTTGAATTTTTAGCTTAGCAATACAGGTCAGGGGTGCACCATTTTTCCAGTGTGATTCTTCATGCACACTGCAATCCTTGTATCAATGCTTCTTCATCTCTAATAATACTGTCCCAGGAGACTCTTTAGTGAGCGCCGAACTTCTGTTTGAAAACAGTGGTCTGCTGCTTTTTTCCTCTGAAGTGAGGATGAACCCTTTCCCACTGCAAAGCAGTCCCACCAAGTCTTTATTTGCTTTTTGCCACTTTTCCAAGGTGGTTGAAAAACCACCTGGGTACACCTGAAGTCTTTTCCCCACGAGCAGTCTTGCTTTGAGATAGGTTGGTGCATTTCTCTGACATAAAACCAGCTCCAGGCCTCCTGTATGTTCAGTCTTGTTAATTCTTGGTCCAGATGTGTACACTGATCATTCCCTTAGTCTGTAGAATTCTTATGTGGCAGTAGGTGCTGCCCTGGCACAGGCTGAACCCTGCTCCCATCAGATTTTCCAGCAGCAAAGTTTGAGATATGTTTTCTCCCTCTCCTTCCCCTTTAAGCCCCATCCCGTTTTTTGTGGGCCAAGCTCTTGTGTGCTTTCATTTGTAGGGTGCTTTTCAGCTGCTCCCTTTTGGGGCCTGGCACATATCATCTGAAGCTTCAATGGGGGAGAAAAAAAAGTGGTTGTTAGGTTTCCTGGCTGGCTGTGGCTCCTGAATAGGATGTTCGTTCGGCGCATTCAAAGGAATAATTGCGTGCGTGGGCCTCACTGCGAAGGGGCAGGCCTGGCTCGTTTGCTGGGCTATTTATAGCCTGCTTTTCACCATGGTTTGTCCCATTAAAACCAGAATGTGGGCAGGGAACAAACACATAAGCAGGGCATGAACATGGCCAAGAAGAAAGAGTCTTTGATGAGGTCCAAGTGCTAATGGGGCATTGGCGCAGGTCTGCTGTGGGGTGAAGGGTTTTTGGCTGGGGAAGCAGGGCTCCTGCCTCTGTGCTGCTCGCCTCTCAGCCAGACAGAGATGCTGCCAGAAGGGACCACATTCCTGTAGCTCATTCCTCACTGTCATGTGCCATTTCTGCTTTGACACAAGAGGAAGAGTAGACCTAGTCCCAGACCCACAGGGAATCGGTCCACTCGTGTTATTCACCTGTGTGTTTTGTCCCCACGCTCTCCGCTGGGAGGATGTTGCTGACGTTCTCTTCCCACAGCAATGTGCAGCCCTGTAAGTATCTCCCTTTCTCCCCTTGTTTTCCAGAGTGGGTCTTTGTGGGCCTGGTGATCCTGGGAGCGTTCCTGTTCTTCCTCCTGGTGGGGATCTGCTGGTGCCAGTGCTGCCCACACAGCTGCTGCTGTTACGTCCGCTGCCCCTGCTGTCCTGAGTCCTGCTGCTGTCCCCGGGCGCGTGAGTGACCCTGCCCAAGCCTGGTGCAAATCTTCTGCCCTGCAACTCCTGCTCCCTGGCAGAACAGGAGGAGAATCTGCTAATACTGCTTCCTTTGCCCTGAGCACTCTGCTTGGCTAAAGAACTGGTTCTTAGGGAGTGAAGCATCTGACCTATTACTCAATGGTTGAATGCTCAAAGTTAATTACAATTGTAATTCCCCAAGCCCTCCCTGCCTTGGCAGCTGTGCCTGCTTTTACAAAGTGTCATGCTCCCATTGCAAAATTGTTGTTGTGTCAGTGGATGTTGTGGGTCAGACCTAAGAGCATCCTGGGCGGTTTCTTCCTGGCAATGCAAATCAGCTGTCCTCTACAACAGTGCAAAATCCTTGCAACCCAGCAAGGTTCCTGGTCAGGCTCAGTCAGATCTGTCAAGTTCCATGAGCCTCATCCTGCTGCTTGAGTCATCAGTTATTTTTAAAGCCAAACTGCCACTAAATCATGGCAGCGGTAATACTGGCTGTAACACCCTGAGTGTCTTTCTGGGCATCTCGCAGTGCCATTATTGTTATATGCACTATTATTATAGCAGTGCATGTTTTAAACTCCCTTCAGTACCCTTTGAGGCTTAGAGAAATTCAGGTTGGTTCTTGTTAATTCATTTGTCTCCTGTGGGGTTGCCAGCAATGTAGGTGCAGGTTTCATCTATGTGTCCAGTGGTCTGTGGGGGGCTGGTGTGTGATGCTGACTCTTGTTCTTTTTTTCTTTTTCAGTGTATGTAGCAGGCAAAGCAGCAAAAGCTGGGTACCCTCCTGCAGTCTCTACCATGCCAGGTCCATATTACATCCCCAGTGTTCCTGTAGCTGGTGTCCCGTCTCCTGCTGTGCTGATGGATAAGTCTCACCCCCCTCCCTTAGCCCCAAGCGAGGCCAGTGGAGGAAGCCAAAATGGTAATTTGCAGTGCCAGGCACAACATTCAGTCCTCTGACTGGGAGTAGGGCTGGGAAGGGGAGGAAGGACTGTCAGTGATCGAGTGGTGTGAAGAGAAGAAGCAGGGGGAACCTGCATTTTAATCCTGTCTCTGATGATGACATGTGCATTAGGGCCACATGGTCTAACTTCTCCAGGGCCATCAACACAGAGTCAGTTTGTGGGTGCTTAATTAGGTCAGCAGGGAATAGGAGGCCAGGTTTCTGTACAGGACCCCTCTCATTACTGCTGCAGACGTTTACTTGCAGAGAACGAAAGGATGAAGATGATTTCAGGAGAGCAGAGGCAGGAGCCATTTACCCCTTAGAGCTGATGCCTTGCAAGCTGCTTTCTCTTTGTAGACTGTCCTTCCAACCCTCTGTAGGGCACTGCTTGGCCTCTGGAAGCAGTTTATGCTGCAGCATGTTTTACTGTGCCCATGGCATTTTGGACAAAGTAACCTTTTCCCTTGATTTTTCTGCTCAATTTCGGCTGGACCCTGTCCTCTACTTTACAGAAGTCAGTAGGTCACTTCTTTGTTCAGCCTTTGCATTTGTGAATGTGAGTGATGAAAGGCTTTGTGACTAGAAAGGAGTTGTGCATCTATGTCAGACCTAGAGTGTCAGTGTGATGCCTCTTGTCTCAGGGTGGGTCACTTCTGCTGCAGCAAAGGAAGATGCCATCAAGGAGAAAAGAGGGCAGCTATTTAGCCACATGCATTTCAGGATCTGAGTGGCCGTCTAGATTCAAATATTCTGCAGCAGAAGTGACTCTCACCAATGTAGAGTCATCACTGACCCAGCTACATGTCAGATTTCAAAGCACCACACTATGTACCAGTTGTTAAATTAACTCATGACAGTGTGTTGATAAAACACATCTGAAAAGACAAGATTAAATAGCATAATTAATTAAGCTTCTGGAACAACCCTAAACATGCTTCTGCTGCCCCAGACAGTATATTAACACCTTTCTGGAATTACAAGAAGTTGTTTTTTTTTTTTTCAACAATCTTTTTTTTTTTTTTTTTCCTTTGGCCACTGAAATCAAAACAGAGCTCTGGAATGGAGCATTTTGAAATAGGAAATAAATCAATCATTGATCCAACACAGAACGTATCCAACTCAGAAACCTTTGTCAGAAAATGATGAATGACACCCCAGTGCTTCAGTTTTTTTCTCCTGTGAAAAATGTCACTGCATGTAGAGTGTGGTGTTGTTTGTGGGAACTCCAGGGATTTTTTAAGAGTCAGGTCACACCTCCCAGTCTTGTCTCTGCTAGCAGAGCACAAGTTCAGAATGAAAAACAGTGGATATGTTTGGTAGCCAAATGGAATGGCTCCTGGGATCCCATGATCCTTACACAGAAGGATGCATTTAATATATAATGCATCCAAATCAGGTGTCTGGTCTCAATCCCTCACCTCAGGACTTGACAGGAAATAGTATATATGACAAATAGAAGCATTATCACACAGCTTTAACCTTTGTGGCAAGACAACAGAGATTCTTTAGTTTTTTAAAAAAATTAGTTTATCTTTTTTGCAATAATATGGACAAACCCTTAGTCTGGATCGTGCACCTGTTGTTCAAGGTGCTTGAACTGTGGAGCTAAGGGAGGGTTATAGCCTGTACTCTGTTCTTTTAAGGTCCTCCACAATGCCAAAATATCCCCTAATGACAGGCTGTAGAGGAGAAAACATTGTGTGGCTTTTCCAAGCTATTTATTTGCTTGTTGGCCATGCAGCAAGCTAAACAAAACAGGTAATGGTTGAGTTTATAATAAAAACCTTTCTCAGAAGGAGAATTAAAAGCCTCTGTGTCCTCCACACAGCTGGTGTAGGTCTGATCTGAAATTATGTATCGTTGGGACTTGGACCTTTCTGTCAACTATTAAAAAAAAAAAAAATTGGATCTCTTGGGGGACAGAAGCTGAAGGATTCTGTAGTTCTGGCTAAAACCTACATCCTTTGCCCTAGATAGATTCTGTGCTTATAAATGACCCCTGTGAGGGGATCTAGTGAGCAAACTCAAGCTGGAGGATATTTAGAAAATTTGCCTGGGTTTACATAAAAGCCATGTGGCAAAGCTCAGATTAAGCCTAGGAACTCTACCTAAACTTAGGACTGAGGGGAGAAAAAAAGTCCCAAAGCATTTAGCTCTTCTATTTAGAAGAGTGTTGACAACACATAAGTTAGGATTTATGCTCTGTTTTAAATGCAGTGGTTGCCTAGAGGCGCTTGCATTGATCCTTTAAACTCTACACACAGGGAAGCTTTTGGTCCTAGATCTTTAACATGAAAAGGGTATAAGGATGAGACATCAGTTACTTCCTAAATGTATTTGTCTGAAAAAAAATAGTAGTGCTGTCCTTTCTAGGGGGGGGAGACAGCTTATAGTTTTGGCTGAGTTGGTTCCACCCACAGAAGAATAAAAATAGTGTCTAGTTAAATACAAATTAAACATTAGAAATCTATGAACTGTTCAAGAGAAGAAAATATGGGAAGAATGTTCCATTCCCTTTGACTTCAGCGAATGGCTCTGGACATGTAGTCAACATCTCTGCATCTTTATTTCTTTTTAATTAAAATGGGCTTAAAATGATTCAGACCTGATTAAAGGATTATGGCAATTTACAGATGAAGAGTATGAGGAAGAAACAATAATATCTGGTTCTCAGTTGAAGGAATAATGAAGAGATTTAATAAGTTGAACATTTAATATCATTATGAGAAGTATTTAATAAACAAACATAGAGACAAAACTACTTCCTCTGTAGTGAAAAATACTTTTTATGAGCTGTTCACAGTAATCTTTGCAGATTTAAATCCAAAGTTAATTTTTAGATACTTGCAGAATTAACCAAGAAATTCATTTGCCTTTTGATAGACAGCTGCAATAGCAAGTTTAGTATGAAGCTAGCATGAAGCCTAGCTAATTCTCCATCAGTTCCAGGAGCTATAGATGTTGCCCAAATAGATGTTTGGTACAGCCTCAGTGTGAGCAGTGGTTCTGGGGAGACAGAGTCTGGAAGCTGCCCGTTCATGTTCTCCTAAGGTTATGAGTAGATCAGAGTGGTTTGCTGGCCTGTGTATAAATGAGGGGACAGCTTAGCTGAGCTCCTAGTCTGCACAGGAGAAAAAAGAATAGTGAGAGGCACAGTACCAGACAGAAGTGAGGTACAGCTACAGTGGTGAGGTGGAGAACTGCCCTTGCTGCTCATGCAGTGCCGCCAGAGGTGTCACTTTTGAGGCAAGTCAGTCCAGCCGCACTTAAGGAGACCTGCTGTGCTTCCAGTTTGGGAGGCAGAGGCAGGATTCCTTGTGTTCTGTAAACCACTGTCTGCATTTCCAGCCACTGTGCACTCACTCACAGGGATAATAAAACACACACTGCTGTCTGGAGGCGCGTTAAAAGAAAGACCTTGATAGACCCCTACTATACTTTTACATCCTGTACCATTCCCAAGTGCAGACACACAAGGTAATATCTCAGGATGTAATCACTTCTCATAAATACATGCCAAACCCACAGTAAAGCGCTTTGCTTCTGAAGCAATCTGTGGGGTTTTGGGAGGAATTACTCTACCCATTTCTATGGCACAGCCATTCCTGAAGCAGAGCATGGTTATTTCCTAGTGCACAAACACATGCACAGCAGTTTAGGACAGGAGGTGCCTAAGAATACCTCTGCCAAGTCCTTGCTCAGCCCACACAGCACATACTATGCGATGTACTACCAAACTCGTATGTTAATAGCTTGATGTGTTGCGGTGGTGTGGGATAAAACAGAAGGAACAGGTTGGCTCAGAACCACTGTCCAAGTGTTTAAATTGTTCCCCAGCAGGAGCATTCATGCAACACTGCAATATTCCCACAAGGAAACATGTTAATTCCCTGCAAGGCAGACAGGTTCCATTTTGTAGTGCTAAGTGAATTGTCCTTGCTATGGTTCTCTAATAAGGCTATATTTGAGGGTTGTAGTCCTCTCTTGTACCTAGACCTGAATTTCTGTCAATCCTAAAATAGCTCCAGGCTGAGACCTTTCTTAAATAATCTGCTATAAAAACCTGATTTTCTTCAAAGAAAGACTGGAAAGGTGGAGTTCTCTGCCTGCTGACCATAGACCTGCCTTAAGATAGTCTGTAGCTATTGTTAGTTGGTAAAGTGTGCATGGAGCTAACCTGCCAGAGTTAAATCTGTTAAATCTCCAAGTGTATAAGGCCTTCTTTTTTACACACAGCCACATGGGCAAGTCAAAAAGCTGTCCAGACTTCCCAGAAGTCAAGCATTTCATGTATGTCTAAGATACATGCTTTTTCTGTAAAGCAAAGCTTATATAGAATCTCAGAGCAATTTCACAGCTACCAGTGACCTGGTTGGCCTCATCCCTGGAGTCAGTATAAAGCTCAAAGCAGTGTGATGTGTTTTGTGGACTCTGTGTTTCCTTCTGTATTCTCTGGAGCTTCTGCCACACGCTCTTCAACCTCTGTGAGGAGAATTCATGGGGGTGGGAGGGTGGAGTGGTCTTGCAAAGTGGACAGCTCCCAAATGCTCAGCCACCTCTTCTCCTGCAGACAGAGCTAGAGGAAGGCTGATCTTCTGGGACTCCTTCTCCCATATCATGACGGATCCTTTCAGTAGTGCTGAGGAAGGAGAAATGAGTTCTGCTTTTTCCTCTGCCATCATCTGTGGGTGTTGGAATCGCTCTGTGGCAATTGAGGGGGTTTTTGTTTTAGCTGGGCAAAGTGGGCCAACTCCAGAGCAAGCCTGTCTCACATGAGGGAGGGTGAGGTGCTTGAGGATGTCCCACCATGCTCAGTGTCCATCACTTGATGAGCTGGGTTGTACAAATTGGGCATTCCCAAACCGTTTTTGCTGTTCCTGCAAACTTTTCTAATGATGCAAGTTCTTACAACTTCACATCCCACACTGTAGACGAATTTCTTGTGAAGCAGCGACTGACTCAGTGTGTTTTGACGCAGCCTACCTGCCTGCAGACGTGAGCTCAGCTAGAGCAGCAGTGCTGTGGGAAAGGCTCCTTGTTCTGACATGGGTTTCCCTCTAATGTTTTCTTTTTCCTCCCTAGCAGTGCGCAAAGGGTACAGGATCCAGACTGACAAGGACAGGGACTCCATGAAGGTGCTGTACTATGTCGAGAAGGAATTGGCTCAGTTTGACCCGGCTAGGAGGATGCGAGAACGATGTGAGAAATGAGCATGGTTTGGTTTTTGGGTTTTTTTTTCCCACCGACCCAAGAAAGACTGGGAAATTCATAGTTAAAAGTTCACTTGTTTTGTCTCAGAGTCAGCCCGTAGGATATGATATCCAGGATAAACTAATTGGGACAGAGAAAATCCAGATTTTAGGTATCTACAGGTATGTTCCAATTTTAAAGGTCTGATGCTTACCCAACCATTCTTATAGCAAAGTGAGGGATACTTAAAAGCTCATGAAAATTGTCCACTCATATAATTAAACTTTGGGATTATCAGCATCTGAAAAGCCAAGTTTCTACTCATACCTCTACATACTCATTCTACAGCCTGTGGGTGATAATAGCTGGGATATTGTTTTCACAATTTCTTAAGAGTGTGGTGTCTGTAAATTCCCAGCATGGCAAAATAGGAGAGGGATGGTTCTATTGAAAGTGTGTTCTGTGGGCTGCAGTGACTACAGTGGGGCTTGAAGGAAGCAGGAGGTTTGTTTGGAGTGGCTGTTGCCCTGCAGAAGGAGCAGAGTGGTGAATAGGGACATGGTGCAAACTCAGAATTGAGCTTCTGTGTGGAACTCTTCACTGTCTCCCCATAGCCCCTTGTAAGCTTTATTTCCTTAAATAACAGCTGAGGCAGCACTCAGTGTGTGTCAGAATACAAATCCAAGTGAGGATCTTTCCACATGAGGAGGCAGAGGTGCAGAATGGGACAGGGTGTGTGGGCAGGGCTTGCAGTGCTGCTGTGTGGACGGTGGCAAACTGGGGGCTCAGCTCCTGTGGGCAGCACACAGAGCTAACCCATGTTAGACACTGCTAGAGGCTCACCTAGAACAGACATGTGGGATCCTGAAAATCATTGAAGGAAAGGGCTTTAAGGAATGACACTGCATCAAAGCTCTGTACAGATTAGGCATAACGAACAAATTATATATACTCCTAAAACAGTCATTGCTGAGCACACTGTCTTCTCCACCCACAAGATTTACTATAAAAAGACCTCTGCAGATTGGTATGTCAGGCCTACAGATGTCAGTGTGCTTGATGGGCTAGAGACTGACAGTGATTCAAGCAGACTTTTACTTTTTTCCTGATCTTTTTTTTTGAGGTGGTTGCTTTTGTTTTAGCTGGGCAAGTCAGGCCAAATCCAGAGCCAGCCTGTCTCACACCAGGAAAAGGGGAGGTGGCACAACTTCCGTGCTGTAGTGGTGTCCCACCAAGCTTGGTGACCACCTCCCAAGGGCAGGGAGCTGAAGGGAACACGTATTACTGAGGGGAAGCTCTTCCTGGAGGCTGAACTCAGGCTGTTCATGACACCCTCAGAATCCCCTGCCTGGCTGCCATCAGGTGATGCAGGTGATGATGCCCATCTCATTTCTCCCCTGCAGATAACAATACAGTCTCTGAGCTGAGCTCTCTGCACGAGGATGACATGAATTTCCGCCAGCCCTACCGGCAGGCGAGGAGGAAACCTCTGCCCCCCGCGGGGGACATGGACGGCGACGCCGAGTACTGGGCAGGAGTCGTGGGCGGGGGCAGCACCTCCCGCTCACAGGCGGTGCCCGATTACAGGGACGAGCGGGACAGCTACTGGCACAGGTGAGGGACGGACAGCTACTGGCACAGGTGAGGGATGGACAGCTACTGGCACAGGTGAGGGACGGGACAGCTACTGGCACAGGTGAGGGACGCTGCGGCGGGGGGCAGATCTGTCTGCCAAAGTGGTAAAGAAAAGCAGAAGGGACAGATGGACTGGTAGCTCTCCCCTATTTCCTGCTGCCCTTGCTCTGCTTAGCAGGAGAGAGAGGCCAGAGAGAAACGGGAAATCTGGACGTGTTGTTAGATGAGGTCAGAATGAAGCTGATTGCCATGAGCTTGCTGAAGCTTACCCAGCTGGGTAAAGCTAGGTATGAGCCTCAGTCCCCAGTGGAATGTAAAAGTGAGATCAATATGGGAACCAAGCCGCATTTCCCATAGTGGGAAAGTGCAAATCTCTCTCTTGAGCTTTGTACCTGATGCCCCCAGCACTTCCCACTGCTGATGTGCTTTACTGTACAGGACTCACATGCTTCTGCTTTGGTGCAGCTAGACCAGTGCTCCAGGCCTAAAGGAGTCACATTCTGGTGCCTAGAATTGTGCTATCTCTCAACCTTCCCTCAGTGGCAGGGATTTCCTTCCTTCAGTACTGGGCTGTTGTACCAGCTCTTTATACCTGCTTCAAAACTGCCCTGCTGTGAGCTTCTGTAGCTGGGTTCTTGGGTTTTTCCAGCAGGATATACACCTACGATGAAGGAGAAGCAGGTCCAACCCTCCATATTGGAGGACAGGGCAGGTGCACCCCGGAGGTAACCTCAGGTAACATTAGACATGAAGAACCTGAGCTATCTGCACTAACCTGCCTTTGCAGTCAGCAGAGAGAACCCTGGGTTTCAAGGATGTGATAGATCTCTTCCTATGGAGCATGATGAAAACAGCTCAGATGATTCATGCCCCCAGGAGCACCTGTTTCCCTCCATTGTCTGTGCAGGCAGCCGAGGGGATGAGCGCAGCTGGATCCTGCCCTCTAACTCTACCTCTTCCCTCTTCCAGCCAGCAGAGATCCAAGTCGGAGATGCTGTCCCGTAAGAGTTTCTCTGTGGGCGTGCCGGCCGTGTCCATGGACGAGCTGGCGGCCTTTGCCGAGTCCTACAGCCAGCGGCCGCGGCGGGCGGACAGCCAGGAGCTGCTGCGGCGCTTGGAGCGCTCCGAGTCGCACGGCGGGCGCGGCGGGGGCCTGCCCCACCAGGACAGCTCCATGGAGGAATACTACACCAAGCGCTGCAGGGGCAACCGGGAGCCGCTGACGGACTCGGAGCGGGGCTGGTCCTACAGCCCGCCCCGGAGACGGGCCCACGAGGAGAAGCACCTTCCCAGGCTGGTGAGCCGGACGCCCGGAGGGAGCCAGAAATACGATCACTCCTACCTCAGCAGCGTCCTGGAGAGGAAATCGCGGAGCTACGACGAGAGCGGCGACCACTGTGCCACCCCCTCGAAGCTGAGCTCGCAGCCCAGCCAGAGAGGAGGGAGCACGTACTATGCCTGGTCACCGCCCTCCACCTACAAAGCCGACAAGGCGCAGCCGCCGCCGCCGCAGTCGTCGTCCCCCGAGCAGGACGAGGAGGAGGAGGACAGCCTGCCCCCCTACAGCGAGAGGGAGCTGAGCAGAGGCCCTTCCTACAGGGCCAGGGAACAGGCCTACCTCAATGCCTCTGACAAGAAGAGGAAAAAGGACCCCAAGAAAACAGTGAGGCCATGTCTGGTGGTCCTGGTCCAAATAGGCTGAGCGGAGAGCCACCAGGCAGGGGTTACTAACCAGAGTTGATGGGCAAGGGGGTTTTTCAAGAGGGGAACACCTGGAGTCTGGGTGTCACTCCTTGTGGGAAGGGGGGAAGGAACTGTGGGGATAGAAAGCCAGAAGGGGTAATAGGTCCTACACATGATGGAGGGGAAAGCCAGATGTGCCTGGGGCTGGGGAGATAAGGGATACCTTTAGCATCTGTGGCCTGGTAATCCAAGGTGATGGGAGTTTATCTAGAGTTCAGGAGGATCATGGTAGGGAAGTTACCCAGGCCTTACAGAAATTGCACGGCTTTGCTTTGGCCTTGATCCTTGTTAAGAAAAGGTTGAAAGGCTCTTGTTCTTCTGGACTGGGACAGGGCTGGTAGGAGGGGATGATGTAAGAGACATCTTTCTGAAAGGGGTGAGATCACAGACTCCCATGGGTGCATGGGCCCATGAGCTTCGTGGGGGCCATTCATACTAAAGGCATTCCTCACCCAGGATACCAGCAACTGCAAAACATCCTGCCACAGTCTAAGCTAGTGAGGACTGATGAATTCATGGCTGTTGGAGAAGGGGATCTTCCCCATCTAACCCAGCTGGGGAAGTCTGCACCATGAGGGAGACCTTATCATAGAGTAGCTTGTCTGTGGGAGAGAGGACTGGATTGTGAGTGGACAAAGCTGTTACTGTTTAGTTGTGTCTTTGTCAAAGCTTTGTCTGTCCCTTTGTCTGTTCCAATGAGAGCTTTCCTGTTGACATTTAATCTCCTCTCTTTCCTCTCAGAACGATTTCCCAACAAGAATGTCCCTTGTGGTTTGAAGTTGTTGTGGACCTGTCATGTTGATGGGCTGGATATCATGAGGTGACTGCAGTGGAGAAGATGCAGAGCAACAAGCAAGACATGCCTCTGTGAACCTTTGCAGCCATCAGCTGTGGACTGTTTCCATTTTTTGTTTCATCCAGAGGAGCTGTGGCTTTTCTAAGAGACAGACTCCCATGGACAGCACTCGATCTCAGAGACTCTGGGAGTCTGCCAGGAAGATGAGGCTAGGGCTCTCTTTGGCACCTTGTTTTCCAGTGCCCTCCATTCTGCACTGGACAGCAGCCACATCCCTACTGCCCTTGCAGCCCTCCCTGCAGCCCTGAACTACAAGTGAGGCTGCCTTTGTGCCTCTTGCCCTGTCCCATGTGCAGAGGGAGGCATGTGTACCTCTTGCTCTGTCTCCTCAGTTCTCTGTTGGGATCAAAGTTGTCTCCATGCTTCAAGCCTATCTGTATCACCCCTCTGCTGGGAGGAGGCCTTGTTCTTACAACTGCAGACTGCCTCCAGCTGATCAGGCCCTAAATCACAAAAGAAAATCCACATCCTTTGAGATACTGTAAGAAAATGACTGATTAGATGTTACCTTGATAAGGGCTGAATGGGGAAAGAGACAATTATGAGCTGGTTTGTTTAATATATTTAGTTCTGTTCGTTGTGTGATGAGAGTTGCAGGTGAGATTGATGTATTGTTTTGAAAGTGGGTCAAAGTAGCTTTTATTGTGATGAGAGCATGATTTGTTTCCCCCCTGCCCCCAACTGTGTTTTGTTTTGATGCTGTTGCATTTCCTTGCAGCTCAACTGTGACCCTGTAGAGCTTCGAGCTGGAGTACTTGCTCCACTGTTTTAAAAGCAGTGCTCTAGCCTTCCTAGTGCTCTGCTTCCAGCACCACCAGACACCTCTGCCACTCTAGTGAGTGGCCTTTTTATTTCAAGGAAGCAAAAAGGGGACAGTCTCAGTGAGAGGGCAGCTGCAGACCTTCATCCTGTGCCACTGGTATCACTCCTTTCTGGGAATAGTTTCCCAGGAGAAACTACTACTGAAGAGAGCAGTAACACCTGTGGAAAAAGGATAAGCACTGTGGATGGTTACAAGCTTTCCAAGTCACTCTTTTCACTTAAAACCATTCCATCCACTTTGGTTGGGATGTGGTTGGTTTTAGTGGCTGTTGTCTCAGGAATAGCTTTATTTAGAAGTGAATGCTTCACACCGTTTGGAAGCCTGACATTTTGGTTTTCATAGGGTATTATGCAGTCATTTATTTAGCTGCTAAAATCATCATGTGAGGGAAGATGATGGGAACATTTTAAGGTCCAGTATCTTGATCCCTTTTACACCTAGAAACAACTTAGTGCCCTGATGTGTTACGGACATTATCAGCCTCTGAAATGACATCTTTGTTGTTCCTCTGAGAATTTGGGAAGCTGTCTGGCCTCAGATGCTCATACTAGCAGTACTGTTTGGAACACAAGGTATATTAACATCACTGCAGTTCTCCATAAAAATGATAGATTAATTTCTGTATTACCCCTTTGCCAGATAGTTCAGCCACCAGGAATGGTCAGGGGAGAGGAAAAGTAATCTCCATAGATTTGATGACAGTTTTCATGTGAGAAGGCGAATTGATGAAAGGATGATGTTTTTTTCCCACATTCCTAGTGATGACTGTGGTTTTGGAAATCCCAGTTCTGGATATTCCTGGCCAGAGATACAGGCAGCAGGAACATACAATTGTGGAACTGCAGAATTGTTTGTGCAGGAGGTAACCTTTAAAAATGTCAAGATTTAAAGTTTCAACCCTCTGCCATGGGAAGGGACATCTTTCACCTCAATATGAGGTTGCTCAAAGTCCCAACTGGACCTTGGAACACTTTCAGAGATGGGACATCTGCAGCTTCCCTGGGCAACCTGTTCCAGTGTCTCATCACCCTCATCACCCATTACCCTCACAGTAAAGCATATCTTCCTTGTATCTGATCTAAAATTACCCTCTTTTACTTGAAAATCAATGCCCTGGTAAAAAAGTCCATCTCCAACTTTCTTGTAGATCTCTCTAGTCACTGGAAGGCTCTAAGGTCTCCACAGAACCTTCTCTTCTCCAGACTTAACAACCCCAACTCTCAGCCTGTCTTTATAGAAGAGGTGTTCCAGCCGTTCTGACCATTTCTGTGTCCCTCCTCTGGAGCTGCCCTAACAGGTCCATGTCTTTGTGTGGGTGGCCCCAGATTTGAACACAGTACTCTGTGTGGGGTCTCAGGAGAATGGAGGAGAGGGAAATTCCACTCCTTGGCCTGCTGGTCACTCACCTGATGCAGCCCAGGATATGGTTGGCTTTCTGGACTGCGAGAGCATGTGGCTGGCTCATGTCCAATCCTGATCCACTGCTTTAAAATCATAGAATTGTAGAATGGTTGGGAAGACACCTTAAAGACCATCTAGTTCCCCAAGTCCTTCTCAGGGCTCCCAGTCCATTCTTCCTCCGTGTGTATCAGTACCAGGGGTTGCCCTGACTCAGGTGTAGCACCCCACACTTGGCTATGTTGAACTTTATGAGGTTCTTGTGGGCCCACTCCTCAAGCCTGTCCAGGGTCACTCAGGATGGCATCCCTAGCCTCCAGTGACTCCATGGTATCACTCAGCTTGGTGTCACCCACAGGCTGCTGAGAGGGCCCTCAGTCCCACCGTCTGTGCCATGAATGAAGGCTGAACAGTGCCAGCCTTGGTGCAGGCCCTTGAGGGACACCACATGTTACTGATGTCCTTTTGGACACTGAGCCACTGACTGATGCTCTGCATGTGGCCAGCCAGCTAATTCTTTGTCTATCAAGTAGTCCATCCATCAAGTAGTCCATCCATCAAACCCATCTCTCTCTAGTTTAGAAACTAAGTGTTGTGTGGGATTGTGTCAAAGGCCAAGAAGTCAAGGTGCATGACATCAGATGGATTTTCTTTATCCACCAGTGCAGTCACTCTGTCATTAGAAGGTCTCCAGGTAAACAGGAGTGATTTGTCCTTGATGAAGCCATTCCAGCTGTCCTTAATCAGTCCTCTCCCATCCATGTCTTGAGATGGCTTCCAGAAGGATCTTTCAGGGCACAGAGGTGAGGCTGATTGGTCAAGAGTTCCCAAGAGTTCTTTTATCCCTTTAAAATGGGTCTGATATTTCCCTTTTACCAGTCACTGGGGACTGCCTGAATGCAACAGGGAGAGCAACTTAGCAACTGCATTTACCATCTACCTGGAGAGGGTAGAGAGAGTCTCTCTATGGCTGGAGAGACTAACATTTTAAGTGTTTTCATCTTTTTTTTTTACCATTAATTGTGTGTTCTTAGGAAAATCACAGCACAGTTAGCAAGAGGTGGGCAGGTGGCTGCCATCTGAGGTCTCTGAAGCCTTGAGAAGTCTACAGAGCTACACTACATGTTTTAAATCAAACATTTCATTCCTGACATATGAGGATTCTAGCAAGTTGATGTTTTGTTAGTCTGAAAACTCTGAATTTCAAGGAGCTTAGCCTGCTATAGTTTCCATCAGACCCAGGAAACAGTTGACATAAAAATTTGAAAGTGCATCTGACTATGCCAGAAAGGGGCCAAACCAGTGTTTTTATTCAGTCTCTGAATACCTCTGTCTTTTAAATCACACTGAAAGCCTGAACATTACAATCTTCTCATTTCAGTTATGTTCTGTCCCTTATCTCAGTCACTGTAGTTTGTTTGATCAAGCCCTCAGGAATGAGTTGTGTGTATTAAAAATACAAGTCTTCATTTATTTGAGTCAGTTTTGTTTGTTCAGTGCTGGTACTTCAGGGCATCTGTACACTGTGTGTAAGAAGTTGCTATTTGTGTATCTAGCTTATAAATAAGTAGTTGCAAGCTAATTCTTTTAAGAAAACACTTTTAATGGTACAAACAACTGTTTTTGAGAATTTGGAAGCATCTCTTGAATCCAAGTACCTGGAAAAGTATTGAAGATTTTATGACTAGTGATTCTGTGAGTTTTACCAGATGATAAAAGTTTCAGAAAAAAAGGAGGTCTTAATTCCTTGAAGTCAGATCTGAGCAGCATCAACCTTGCTCTAAAATTTTGGATTTCATATCTCTCTGTACAAATCTGCAGGAATTTTCACTCACTGATCATGTCTGTCCTCAGGCCACCTTTATTTTTCCCATTAGAAATGTGTCTGCAGCAGCAGGAAGTGGACCAAATCAAGAAGTGAGGGGTGACCAGAGTATCTGCACAGGTACACAACCCTAATGACCTGTGACTCCTGCAGCAGGGGAGTGGGAGCTAGAGACTGACAGACAGCTCAAGAGGAGCCTCATGTTTCAGGAGAGGAGTAATGATTTGTGTCTGTGCCATCTTTCAGAACACCTGCAGAATGCTGGCGCTGGGAAATAATGAGCCTGGTTATTATGTGGTCTCAAATTATAAGTTTTCCAGTGATGAATTTTTATTGCTGGCATAAAATTAAAATCCTTTTCTTACTGGATACAGATGTCTGGGTCATGTCAAGGACATGGAGGGCTTTGTGGTCTTAAAATCACAGCATCACAACAGTGACTTGCTAAGAAAACAGATAATGAGAATATCCTGTAAAAATTTTAAAGAGCCCCTAGAGCAAAAACAGGATCAAGCTTTAGCAGTAGATTTGGCTGTGCTGTCAAAAAAATTGATCTTGGCTACTGAAAAAAAAAAGGTTTTGACATAATGGAATGGGAAAATAAATACCAATGGTAATGACTTCCCATCAATCCCATTATTCCATTAAAGTGCATTGTAAAAGTTCCAGTGGGTGGCTTCAGTGTGAACATCCTCAGAACACTCCATTTCCACTGAAATGGAAAATTAACAAAATTAGCACTTGGAATACTTTAAATTTTTGAGAATCTCTCAACATTTATAAGCTGAAACAGGCAGCCAGAATTACTCAGGTCTTTGCATATGGTACAGGGGACTGGAGCTGTAACATCCCCACCTTTGTTACTGGAATTGGGTCAGGGGTGGCCATCAGCAGTGCACCCCAGAGCTGCATCTCTGAGAGATAAAAGACAGCTGCTGAGAGACATCCCTGAGAAGGAGCAATCACAAAATATTTCAGAAGTCAAACTTTGTCACAAACGGTTCCAGGTACAAAAATGCAGCACCAGGTGTTTATCATGCCTGAGCTATTCTGAAAATAATTTTAATGATGTGGAAATTGTTGAGAAACTGCATGAACTGTCTTTTTCTCCAGGTAGCTTTCACACAAGATGTGGGTGAGGATCCGTTCTTTGTCACCAAGCACAGGGTTTGGAACATGTGGGTTTAACCCATTTTTTACTGGAGCAAAGTAGAATCCAGGAGCAAAGATGCCTTTGGCATCTGCCGAGTGCTGCAAATCTGCCCCTATAATTCCAGAAACTTCTGTGGTGTAGCATCTCCATCAGGCTCTACTGGCTGTATGTGCTTTCTACAGCAGCTGTGATGTTGAAACCACCCTCATAGTCACCTGGGGCTCCTAAAGTCCCCTTCTCATTTCCTGGAAGATCAGAAAAAGTATCTATTGCATAATGTGGAGGAACAGCTATGATTTTGATGTGATCTGAAAAATGCCAGCTGGATTATCCAGCATTAGAAACAGAAAAAATCTAAAGAATAAAGTTAGCTAATACTAAAGGAAGGAGCCTGCCATGAATCCTATGTGAATTCTCTTGTGACCTTTATAATTCTTTCTGACATTCACCCCTGCCTGCACAGGGGCTTTTGCCAGGGGAGGCCATCACCTCCTCTCCCTTTTGCCTGTCATTTTTTGTCATGCTTGTAATGCCTCTCTGACCCCTCTGCTTTCCTTTGGCTATTTTCAGTCAGCCTTCAGTGGTGTGCCTAGGGTTTCCAACCAGTTTGGATGTAGAATGAGTGGCGTTTTGTAAAAAGGCGCTTTTACCCCCTATAAAAACAAAAATTACAGAATGCCCACAACAAAACCCCAAGCCTTCCAGATGTTCTCTCAAGCCCAAGGAGGGGTGTTACTGGAAACATTTTAAAAATTAAAGCTGAACATAATTTCAAAACGGGTAAGTCTTGTTTTCAACCCCAGGGCAGTTGCAGTCAGAGCTGTGGAGTGCAGACAGCAGGAGCAAATGCATTCAGGTTTCGTTGTCCTCGGTGAGAGCAGTGGCTGAGAGGAGCAGCATTTAATGAGTCAGAAAGCAAATGGAGTTCCAAGGTGCTATTACTTCCATGTGGGTTAAAAGTGTGAACTAGAAGTCGACAGGCTTGGCTTTAAAAGCAACATTCAGTTGTTTTTGTACCCCTGGCCCAGGGGTACAATCTCTTGCTGTTTACAGATGGGCTGGGCTTTGTCCCTGCCTCTGTTGCTGCCTACCACAGCCATTTCCCAGCCATTACACAGTGAGTGAGTGGCTTTCTTTGCTGCTGTTATTTTACTTAGATTGTCCTCCCCTGTAATGAACTTTTTCAATATGAGGGGGAGAAGGACGTAACAATACTCTATAATGAAAATGTAACACTTTTATAGCTTTTTGGGACACATCCACATCCCCAATTACCAAGCATTATACATTCGCCATGCGTACAGTATCGAAGTCGTTGCCTTTGAGTTGTCACCATGGAGAATAAAAGCAGGAAAAGCTCCCACCAATCTGCCTTTTTTATTATCTTGCAAGCAAATAATTTACCCAATTTTTGCCAAGATATGAGCAGTTTACATGAGTAGTTTTCAACCCGTTTTTTTGATTAATGGGCAATAAACCAAATATTTTCCAGTGGAGCAGCTGACCCTTCATAAATCTACCATTCACAGCATAACATACAAAAACATTCTGCTCAGCATTTTCATACAAAAAAAATCCATGCAGGTACCCTATGGAGCCACACTCCTTCAGAGAAAGGATAAACTCTCCCCTGTTCTTGTAGATGTAAACCTTTTTTTTTTCTGTAAACTTTTATCTTTTTAGTACAGACATGTTCTTTTCTTTTGGCCTCTTTGTCCTTAGGTCTGCAGTACTCTGGACTGATGGTTTTTGTGTCATAAAGAAGCAACTTCATTCAAATCCTGTCTTGTTGTAAATAATGGATTAGGCCTCACACCATTTGTAGGTGTAACCTGAACAGCATTTACATGTTTAGATCGTGTCTGAGAGGTGTTATCAGCAGTCAGGTGCAGAAGCTGCTCCCAGCTCTGCTCTGTGTTTCCCTGAGCAAGCATCCCTTGGCTCTGAAAATTGTCACTCATCCTCTATTTCACCACCTGTAAAAGTGCTCAGTGTTTCTTTGGGCTTCTTTATCACTCCCTCTGTCTCTCAATTATCCCCCTCTGCAGAAGTCTCCAAGCCAACATGGAGCAGGAAAGGTGCCCATCCACACCTCAAAGACTAATGAGGGTGAGGAAGACCTGACAACAGAAACACTGAGAGATCTCCCAGCTCAGAGCTCTGCAGAAAGTCACTTCTGGGTGGGAAAGTGTTTGTGCCAGCCAAGGCAGAGGTGCCCTGCAGCTCCCACTGTAATTCCTGGTTAGAACTTGCACTCTTCCATGCCCAGTCACACTTATCCATGAGCATCTGGCTGTACATACAGTTTTGTGATTCAGGGTCATTTCTGAATTAGAGAAAGGAGCCTGAAAAAATTGCCTCAAATGGCACAGGACCACTTATTACAGCAGGTGTAGTGTTTTCATTTAGCCCTTGCTGTGTGACAGAAATCCTTTCTGCTTACATGGCAAGATGGTTTCCATCAGCCTCTCCAGAGCAGGTGGGAGTGATTTTCATGTCCCAGTTGTCAGATCTTCTCTTTTAGCAACAAATCACTCGTGCACTTGTCTCTGAATAGGTACTCCAGGCTAGTGTGAGGCAGAGCTCCTACTGGTTGCATTTTACAGTCAAGAGCCTGCTAAATCATTAATTAATTTGGTCTCTCAAAGTTCTCTGCTTCCTGGAAAAACCAGAATGTGTGTTTCTGCAGGCCTCAGGCCTGCTCACCTTGGAATTACAAGTTTTGGCAAGGACTTTTAACGTCCAGTGGGGTGGAGCAGTAGCACAAAAAGCTAAAAGCTTTACCTTGTATAAAGGGTGTAAAAGATGTGTAAAGTGTGTAAAAAGTGTAAAGATACACTGGCCACTGCTGTGTCCTTCCTAGGGACCAGTGTGTCTATTTGTCATTACTAAATTTATGTGCAATGACAGAAAAGACACCCATGGTCCTTGCAAATGGGCCTCTGAGAGGAAGATGTGGGGGCAAATCTGGGTTATAGCAAGTCAACCCAGTGAGAATGCCCAGAGGCCTCTGGCACCTGGGACTGTGCCCTGCTGGGAAGGACATAGCCCAGCAGGATTTACTGCTGCTGGCTCTGGGCTGCCCTCAGGGAACAGCCCTGCTGCTCACAGCATCCCTGACAAGGGGTTTGCGACCCCTCATCTTTCACATCACTGATTCTGCAAGGAGGGTGAGGTCACTAAAATGAAGGCTGTCTTAGCTATGTATCCTCCTGGATTTCTCTTTCAGGTTTTTGGCAATCTTAGACTTTGAAGAGTAGGCCAATGCAGTTAAAGTTTGATCAATACCTGTCTAAAATGCAGGTCCTACAAATCTTCATGCATGAACCTGGCCACCAATTACTGAGTGCATACAGAAAAGGTGTGTGGGCCTGATACCTGGAATGCTTCTCTTTATAATTTGGAGTTCCAGTTTCTTGAGCTGAAGCTTTCAGCACAGTCAAGTGCTCAGGATTTCTGAGAGAGTAAAACTACTCAAATTGGTAAAACCACTGTGCACGCAACACCCCAGTGCAGCCCATTTACAGAGAGAGCAATGTGCAGCTCTGGCAGCCAGAACCAACTGATGCAACTTGGAACTGCATCTTTGTGCAGCTTTGAGCTGCCAAGGCTTGGAGACCACTCGGTCCCATGCACTGAAAGCCCTTCACCCCATGGACACAGTGGCAGAACTTGTGTGGGTAGCAGCCTCTGAGCCTAAGGTATGTTTGAATTAGTACTGGGGGAGGGAAATGATGAAATGTGTTTGGGGTTTGTGGTGGTGGGGTTTTTTTTCTCTCTTTTTTTTTTTTTCCTCTTTAAATAGAAATATATATTTATATATATAATTTTTTGTCTTCGATCCTCAGAAGAGAGATCTGAGGCTGCCTTCTGTTCAGGCCAGTATGGTGCCTGAATGAAAAATTTCACTCCCCAGTTTCAGTAAAATGCAACCTAGGCTGGGTTCTTGTGAATAGCTGTGAAAGGAAAGTTACTGTAGCAGAGCTCTGTAATCAAGAGGTCTCCATGGGCAGCCTGTCATCCTGATGAGAGACACTTTAATTAAGAGAAGATGCTGCATTGTAGATGAAACAATTCCTAAGTGTCCCAACTTCCCTCATCATATCAATGAGCCTGAAGTTACAGAGCTCCCAACAACAAGGGGCTTTAGAGGATTTCAAGAGAACTGTAAGTCTAAAAGTTCAACACTCAAGCTTGTGCAGCATGCAGAGAACACATTTCAAAATATGTTTGAAGAGCAGAAGCCTAGTTTTGTACTACTTCAAAGATCTCTGAAAGGCAGAGTGTGGATAGCATCCCAAGTATTGCTGGGAAGATCTGAGATCCACACACTCCTGTGAAAAGCTCAACCTTACTTGCAAGAAAATCAATTAAAAAGCTGCCCTTGCAGCTAAGTTTAACTAATTTCCTGTTTGAGCATCTCAATTACACTTGATTTAATGATTAAACTTGTTTAGATTAATGAGAAAACAAAAAAAAAAAGGTCAAAATACTAGACAAACTGTTTAGAGAGGGAGAACTCTGGTGTTTGTGAAGCAGTCGGTAGGGAAGAGTCTGGAAAAGGAAAACAGCTGCCTGCAGATTAACACTAAATTCAAGCAAAGTGAAGGGTAACAGGCTGGTGTGCTTCAGCACATCAAGTGGCAACACAAAAATGCTTCATGAGCATCATTATTCATCTTACTCAGGTGACTAGGACTCTTATCTTGTCTACACTCGTGTGTAACACAGCCCCAGGGAGTGAACCTGGGTGCTGTCCCTGCCCATCTGCTCTGCATAAGGCATTAGTGTACTATGTCTATTAGTACTATTAGTACTATTAGTGTACTATGTCTATATATATAGTGTATCCTGGATTTTTTTTTTTTTTTTTTTTTTTTTTTGCCACAGCCCACATTCAGTCACTCTCACTGCCAGATGAACAAGGCAGTGTTCAGCAAGGAGGCACTTGCAGCAAGAGCTACAAGTCTAGAAGACCAGGGCACAAGGTGCACCAAAACAAACATGTGGTCCAGGCCACAACCTGTTAGGTGGCAACCTGGCATTTCTAAAATGTGACAGCCAGCTCTCTGAGAAGTCATGCAGTCAAACAAGTCCTCACAGCAGTTTTGTTTGCCAGTTCTAGAAAGAGGCTGATCCCAAAAGCGCCTGCTGCCCATTCTTCCTGTACTTCAAAGAGAGAATATGGAAAGTGTGGGACAGAAAATGTCCTCAGATGTTCATAGTTCTCCCACTGTCTGGTTCCCAGCTAAGGGAACCTGAATTAACCATGCAATGAAGCTGAATTGGATACTGTGGGCTCTGAACTAAGGGGTTTGTAGTGACTGAATAGGGAGAGCACAAAGTGCCCTGGCTTGTCACGGCAGGAGTGGAGAGTGAGGGCACAGGGGCTGATCAGCAGCAGTGTGTCTGTGTGAGGACTTACTGGGTGCAGATAATGCCCATCAGCAGGTTCTCCACATGCCTTGTTTGAAAAATGATCAGAAACAGTATTAGAGCAGCAGAGCTCACCTGGGCTAACACTGCTTGGCTTCTGTGCCCCTGGCACCTTTTCCTCTGTAAATGTTACCACCCTGGCCTTGCTTTGCCCATTCCACACATGTACACAGTTGGCTGTAACTCCAACTCTGAGGCAAGAGACATCTTTTCAGCCACTTTATGGGGGCAGAATTACCTTGCAGAATAAATAAATGTTTTGGTAACAGCATGTGCAGCAAGGACACCACCAAAATGAATTGTACTTTCCATCCTCTAGTGGCAATGGACTTTCTGATGAGGCTGGGAATGAAGAAAAAACAAAGGCAATGTGTCAGGCTTTTTCAGGCCTAGCCCTTCTTAGAAACAATAAAAAAAAAGAGGAAGAAAAGCAACAAACCTCTTAAATGATGTATTTTTGGGAACTAAGAGCAATACTGGCCACATTATTTCTTCCCTTTTTTTTTTTTACCTGTCTTTTCTCTGACTCCAAGCCTCCCAATGGTACATAACCTGCTCCTTGTAAGCCTGGGGTCTAGATTGGATTAATCAAGTTTAGAATGAGCTCTCTGAAGTCTGTAATTTAAAAAGCATGGATCATCTCACGGATCTTAGGAGCACAGCCATGTGAACACTTACTCAGCACAACTGCATTAATTCAGGCTCTCAGGGAGAAGGTGGGAGTAGAGACCAAATGACTTAAACCAGATCTGCTGCCAAGGGAGCAAGAAGTTGTGCCCTTTGTGGCAGCAGTTGGTGACTAAGGGAGGCAAGGATGTGTCCACATTACTCAGACAGTAATTCCAGTCATATTCTGGTCACAGCTTGCTTTTTTCCTAGGGATCCTGTGCTCTTCATGCTGGGCATTCTCTTTGCCCTAAATGGTCTCCCCTGTTTGGGAGCTCACCCCTGTGTGAAAGCTCATTGTTCACACCAGGCCTGTGTGCGGTGCTGAAAATAAAAATTCTGCAGCACAACAGATTTGACGGCTTCGTTTTCTTGCCTGAAGCACACTGTGATTTCTCCCCCTGTTTGTCTTCGTGGGTGGAACAGGCATTTCAGTATATACTGCCACGCTCATTACAGGGAGTTCTTCCACGCTAGGGATATTAACATCTTTGTTATTACTGCCAGTTCCCTCCTCCTCCCCCGTACCAAGCGGTCGCCTGAGCTACAATTTCTATTGAGGACAGACTTCCAGTAGTAGTATTCTCCTCCTCAAAGTGAAGAAGATCTCTTCAGAGGTCAGATCCTTCTGCTTTCTCAGAATCCTGCATCCCTCAAGTTCCTTAGAAAGTAATGATTAAAACTGTCAAAACCACTCACAAAAACATCACAGAAATTCTCGGAATCAGTCGAGAAATCATAATTACCTCTTTGTAATCATTAACAACTCAAAACTGTGGTGTTGGAATTCAAAAGTTTTATGCAAGAAAAAACGTTTAACATTTAACATAAAATCAGTTTGACATACCTTATTTTTCAAATGCCATCATTTTTCTGTTCATCATTTTCCTGTTCATTTTCAGTTCACCAGACAATTAAAAGACCACAATTAAAAAAGTCATGCTAAATACCTTTTAAAGCCTTATAAAAGCATTCATAAAGTGCCACCCACAACAGCACCTAAACAAGACTCTGAGAGAAACACCTATTAGGATGTTAGTTAACTGCTGCTGAGGACTAAAGCTGTCAGACAGCAGCATGATTTGTGGAATTGTGGAATTTAACAATGATACAACCCAGCAAACACACTGTTCCATAGACATGGCCCCAGAACAGCATCAGCTGGGCCCACAATGTGCACACAGAGGAACCAGCTCAGCATTGCGGTGGTTTCAGATAAATAGATGCAAACACCATCTAAAACCAAGACTACTGGCATGTGGGAGATGTGGATTCTATGGGAAGCAGTCATCCCAGGCTGTGGCCTTACTGCGAGGGAAAAAACAGGCAGCTTGGACAGGCAACAGGTACAATTTTTAGCCGTTTTTTACTGGGATAAAAACCACTCCTCTCTAGAAATAACCGCAAAAGACACCGATCTTTGGAACGTCTCTAGGTTCTCTGTGTTCCTTGAATGTACCACAGTGTGGAAGTACCTTTCTGTTCTTCATCCCCAAAAAGTGAGGCTCACAACGACCACTGCACCACAGTGAACGTGCTCTAGTTCATTTAGTTCATTCAGCAGTGGCCTCCAGCCCTGCTTGAGTGTTTGGGCAGCGCTCACTAACAGCGCTGACTTCCATGGCTGTGCCTAAACTGTTCCTCTCCTCCTCCGGAGCCCGCTGCCAACATGTCCTGCAGGAATGCGCTTTCAAGGTGATCTGGAAGGGGCCCCGGCTCACCACCTGGGAAAAGAAGTATGGCTGTGATTCCCACTGGGAACTGGCACAGCAAACAGGCAGGCTGTTACCTTAGGGAGCCTTGTTTGCACCACACAGGAGAGGCAGTAAAGGGAAGAATGGGAGCAAATGGAAACCCAGCTGGAGAGGGTCTACAGCCTTATCATATGACCCAGAGCAGACATGCCATGAACAGCAGAGCCAAGGGCAATGCTACACATGTCTCCTTATCCCCAAAAAGACCTTCACACATTCCAAATATTTCCTCTTCCTACACACCCTTACCTGCAATCTGACAAAGGCAAGCAGGTTGCCTTCCCTGAGGGGGAAAGAGCAAGTCTCAATGTGACCTGCATAAAAGAGAGTGGCTCAAATGGTGCTGAGGCAGCCCAAAGAGCATTTCGCTTGCTCTGTGTTTATAAACTTATATAACTCGTTCCTTACCCATGTGTGTCTCCTCCGAGGCTTTGTATTCTTGCTCTTCTCCTTGGTCCCTCTGTGCAGCTACATCAGGTTCAGCAAGCAGGAATCCTTCTTGCAGGAGCAAACAAAAGCAATCTTAGTTGAATATTCAGCAAGAGCTCATCATTTTGTCTTAAAATCTACTGCTCCTGCTGAATATTGGGAATAAACAGAGTGGTTACTTAAAGGAATGGAGTCAACTGAGCAACAAACGTTTATGGACATCTTGTGTACTACTGAGGCATCTGGTGTCAGATATTTTTCTTTATAGAGACTCAAGGTTGTCCCTTTTCTGATAAGTGATACATGTCAGGACATGCACCAGACGTGCTGGGCTCAGAACTGGTTGACAACAATCATAGATACAGTTGTCAGAAAAGAGCAAAACCAGCCACACTTACAATTCTTCAGTAATGACAGCCAAAAGTCTAATTACTCTCCTAAAAGTATTTTAAAAAGAAGATTACTTTTTCAACACCACAACCTGATTTTTGTATTTGCTATCTCACCTCTTCTTTCTCCCCCAAGACTCTCAGGCTGAGGCAGAAAAACGCAACAAAACCCCAATCTTATGCCTTGCCTACTCTAGCTGGATTCTGTCACTTCCCAGCCTGGCATTCCTGCTGAGCTCCAACAGCCACCATGAATGCAACTGTTGGGCAGGCTGCCCGTACAAATGCCATCAACACCCAAGACAAGAATTTTTCTGTCAGTATTTACTGTTTTGAGGCCAAAACAAACCAAACAGTAAGCCACAGCAGTTAGCATCAAGAGGGGCTGGCATTAGCAGTTGCTGCAGAAAAACCCCAGAAGAACAGGGAAAATATAATGGTAGAAAGATCCTATTTTATTTTAAAAGGTAAGAATCAAAGATAGCAGGAAAGGGATACTGGGGGAATAAATCTAGGAGCAGAGAGCAATGTGTACCCCAGCTAAAGCTGAGGTCACTCATGGGAATATTTTTAAAGCTCTTCAGACTTTACTTCCCCCTACCCTGCTTTTAAGCTTTAGAGTTACTTGTTTTCGTCACTTCAAAGATGCTACACAACCACTCAAACTCCAGATGGAACTGACTTACTGGACAGATGGGCAAAACACTGCAACTGATGGGTGCCCAGACCACTTCATCCACCACCAGCTACTTAATGATGAGAAAAAGGGATTGGATAGTGTCAGAATCAAGGAGACAGCTCAGGTGAACAGAACAGTTTTGGACCTCAGATGGCAGGGATTACAAAACCACCAGTATTGAAATCTTTTACAAAACCACCAGTCTTGAAATCTTTTAGTCTCTGTGGCAAAGCTGGACAGAAGGAGAGTGAGCAGGCAAAAGAGAAAAGCTGCAATTGTGAGCTGTAGAATCATGAAGGAAAACATAAACAGATAAGCAAAATGGAAGCTTTAGCAAAAATAATAGTTAAAAAAAGCACCTTAATCTGAGTCCCTACTTCAAGTATTTGCTGAGTGCTGAAGTGGACCACCTGTGCAGTTGGATTGTTTCCAGCAGTTCCAAGCTGATATATAAAGGGAGGTTGCTTTCTGCAGCCCTGCAGCTCTAAGGATTTTGCCACTCCTGAGCATTTCTGCTGCAACAGTTTGGCAGCAGCTCAGCCAGCCCAAGCTATTTACATGCTGCAAGGTGCACCAGATGGGCAGCCCCCGCTCCAGAGCTGCACTCAGAACCGTGTCCAGACACAGATATTTCCCCCCAGGCAACTCACCACAAACAGAAGGGTTTTGCTCTGAAAGCTGTCAACAAACAGGAACTTTGGAGGAGAAATCCATCAGCATTTCGGAGGTGGTACCAGCATCTGACAAATGCCCAACAACCACTGCCCTGGGGAGCACCTCAGCAGCCAGACAAGGTAGAAAGAAGAGCTCCCTTCTGACCCTGTAAAAATTCCTAGTTCAGGTGGCCACTGACACATTGCTGCCATGCTCAGGTTTGCTATGGCAGGAAACAGGTAACTTCTATACAACAGGCTAGTCAGGAGGAAGAAAGAACTCCCTCCTTTCCCAGCACCACAGTCATGTCTCTGTGAAAGGAGAGCACAGACTGCATCAACAAAGGGGACATTCCTGCAGGGATTTCATCTGTTACTAGCAGAAGCATAGCCTTGGGTGTGTTGAGTTATTGCTTGAACGTGAAAACCAAAACAGGGAGATCATCTGTGTACATGAGGTTCCTGTAGGCAGTGACCACAGCTTTACCAAAACAAGGTACCAATTTGAAGGGAACCCCATCTGAACCTCCAATCAAGGGCTTTGCAAACAAACCCTACAGCTCCCGGACCCTTGGCTTTGGTCTTGTCATAACCTATTTTTGCATCTGGGTCCTACAATGGATGCTCTTTACCTTGGCTACTCAGTTTCTCTTCCGACCACTCAGCCCTGTGTTCCTGGCACGGCTGTAGGGAAGGGTGGAGGTTATGGGACTCATCCTAGTGCAGAGCTCCATGCTTTCAGCTTCCCCTGCTCCTGACGTGCTCTCCACCAGCAGCCGAAGCTCTGCCCACGGTCCTGCCGGGTGCATTCAAATCTTCATCCCCCCAGCTATTTTTTGGATAAAATCAAAAGTTGATTACATTTATTTATTTTTCTTAACCACAGAAAGCAGTTAATTTTGCAGCTGCATCCCTTAATCCCATAACTTCAGGGCAGAGGGCAAAGCAGCTGATGTGTATGTGTGTGGGTATAGTACTGAATCAGTGATATAAAACAGGACACACAGGAGCTCCTTGTGAGGACACCCTGCTGTGCGAGGTGGGAGAAGAGATAGGAAGTCACTGTTCCGGAATTATTTCCCTTATGTGGACTTTTCCCAGTGGAATGAAATGTACATACGTTTTTACATTGTGGTGCTTGGTCTTCTTAATTTCTTTGGGTAACACAAACCTAGAGGGAAGAAGGAATTTGACTCTGCGTGTTTTCATGAAACGTGGTGGAAAATGGTAGAGCCTTGGGTGTTCGCTTGAGTTCTTCCCAACTTGCTGGAGAAGTTCTCCTTACAGAGGAGGTGACATAGGAGAGGGTTTACTTAGGCATGGTAACACTTGGGTTTCCCTGCCACCTTATCCGAGGACCGTGAGCAGGTTTGCAGACAGAGGAAGCCACCCTGTGGCCACAGGCGTGAGACAGCAGATGGGTTTCCCGAGGCTGTAAAATAACAAGTTGTTTTTCACCTTAGCCCCTGTATCCCAGTTGATGAATGCACTGTATTTATGGGTGATGGTTTTGCTCCCAGGTTAGTACAGAAAATTACCCAGCCTTTCTAGGAGCTGTAACACCCACATATGTAGTTTGTGCTTAGCAGTGGTACAAAACAGGTTGGCCATGAGTTGAGGACGCACAGGATGGCAAAGAAAGGAGTGTTTTTTCAGGAATCTGAAAACCTTTCCTGCTAATGAAGACAACAATACTCTAAAAGCCCCCAGATTCCCTTTTCACGTCAAGCTATTGTTAGCAGGGCACAAACAATGTGAATTAGTCAGCAACCTTAGTCACTGTGTACCCTGAAGTGTATGACTCTCTTGCAGTAAGAGACAAATGAACAGGCTTCAGTGCTGTCCTGCTGCGGCTTTGTTTATTAAGGTTCAAATATAAATTTGCATGAAAGACCTTTTCTGTTGGAGAAGTGATGACTGATACAGGCTCATTAGACTCGATGGCTGTGTACAGATACAGATGGAGTAACAGTCGTCAACAAAATAAGATGGGAATACTGAAACAGAACGAAAGGGAAAACATAACCCTATCAATTTACAAAACACTACAACTGACAGGCACATTGCAGCATCCTCTTTGTGCTTGTGCCATGCAGCACATTAGCTTAGAAGTGTGGAGGGTTGGAGATCACTGTGCTCACAAAGTATGAATGTATGCGAAAGGATGAAAGGGGAACCTGGCTGGTTGCTGGATCTCCATCCTTGGAGGTTTTTGAAGTGTGGCCAGACAAAACCCTGCCCAACCTGATCTGGTGCTGGTGATAGTCCTGCTTTGAGCAGGAGGTTGCATTCCAGAGGTTTCTTCCAATCAGCATTCTGTGTATTATTTCAGCAGTTTCTGAACTATTACAGATATTTTGAAATGTGAGAACTCTTTTTATACCATGCTGTCTCCATCCTGCAGACAGTTCAGTAATTAAAAGTTGGTAACTTGGGAGAAATCTTCAGAAAAAGATTTGTCTGTCTTGAAAATGCATAAAGCGATGAAGTGTACAAAATGGGTAATGTGACTGTATTTCAAGGAAAAAGGAAAGGAACAAAGTAACTCTACATTGATACAAATGACAAGCCAGCATTTAATAGATCATTATTAAAATAAAACTGCCTGAATCTAGACAGAAAGTATATTAAAAAAAATCTTGCATTTCAAAATATCAGTAATAGTTCAGAAACACCACATCAAGCCTTGGCTCCGTTTTTTTATTACATCAGAGCAATTTCAGTCTTTGATTACTTTGAACTTCAGCTGGCTAGTGATTTAACAGTCACTTTTCCTTTATTTTTGGTTTTGCCTTGACAAGGCCAATATATCAGTTTTAAAAGTTTCTATGCTTTTATTGGTAAAAGTATTTTGTCTTTAAAAAGTCCACGATGCTTAAATAGTTGAAATGACCAAACTCCCATGTTGGAGAAAAGTAATGAAAAAATCCTGGTGGGAATGACAGAGTGAGGAGAAGTACTGAATTGTTTTTCCATTTTGCAGCAAGTTCTAGCTAGTCTTAGCCTTTGCATTTCTCTTGGTATTGTAGTGTTGAAAGGAGCACCATACCTACCCAGCAGCTTTTATAGAAATTCATTTGCACTGAGCAAAACTGCCATCTGAATAGCAGGAAGTAAGTTTATTAAAGACATTTGAAGAATTGTGGCTGCCCACGGAAGATTGTTTCTTGAACTTAGGTATTGATCAACCATTTTCACCTGCACTGAAAGAACTTTTGGCATGGAGTGATACATCAATCACTTATATGCAGAGAGCACCAACACTCTGAAGAGCTGCTAAAAGAGAAATAAACTAGGAGAACAGTTTGCTGTCTTTCTCTTCTTCAAGCCTGTTTGACAGCAAACTCTATTCCAAGCATTTCAGCTCCATCAATACATGCAGTTTTCTGGAGCCTGGAGAAGATTGCTTGTTAACACTGCAGAAAGTAAAGTGAAGTGCTTTCCAAACAAATAATGGCAGCCCTTGGTTGTGAAGTATTAAATCTTCCCCCTCTCCCAGTAGTTTATGATGCTGGGGTTACAGACTCACAGGTAGGAAGGCACCCCTGGAGACCACCTTGTCCAACTCCCTGCTGAAGCAGGGTCAGCCAGAGCAGGCTGCTGAAGCCATGTCCAGTCAGGTTCTGAGGATCTCCACACCTCCATAGCATTTAAGGGGAAAAAAATGGCAGAAAGCAAACTGACACCAGACTGATTGAAAAATTGGAAGGCAAACAGTTGCCGTGTCGATGCTGAAATGGAACTACCCTAACATAGGCATGTGCTTGTGGAGAAAAGAAGTGAACAAGCAAACCACCACAAGCTTGGCAGCATCACCGTGTCATGTTCCATTTTTTTTTTTTTTTGTAGTTCAGGGCACCTTCACTGTGTTTGGAGGAGATGCACATTCTTCACACCACAATAGGTGCCAGTACTGTGAGAGGATTCCATCTTAAGGTATTCATATTGTGTTTGATTAATAACTGCTGCTTTGAGGTTCTTACATTGAGGTGAATCTCCTAGCAGCCTTAAAAATGGGTGCAGAAAGAAGAGCTTTCTGTCAGGACATTCAAGGACACCTGTGACAGACTGGGACTGAGATGGCCATCAAAGTAATCACAAACAACAAGGGCAACAAAGGGGTGCCACAAACTTCTAGCTAGGTTTGATTTAAGCTGGAAAAATTGCAGATTTTCCAAATAAAAAAAGGTGAAAATGTGTGCACATCCATGGACCTGCTATTTTTAATGCCCTGTTCTGTTTACAAATGATGACATGAGCTCCCTTTATGAAGAAATTGATCTCTGTGTTTGGCCAATTACATATGAAATGCAAAATCCAAGTTATGTTTGTGCACCAGGTTCACCACTTTGGCAAGTGATATGTACTTGAGGAGATTTACTTTATCTGGTGTATAATCTCCCCTGTAAAACACAGGGGGAGATCACTGGGGGTTTTCTTAGGTACATGTGTACCAACAGTCTGTAGCTGACATGTGTGAAGGTTATAATGTAAGGAATCTGAGAGGGACCCTTCCCTCACCCAGAACAGAGAGTAGCTGTCATTTGGTGATTTTTAAGACCCCCTAAGTAAAGTTCAAGTTAAAAAAAAAAACAAAACCTTGTAGACATAAAGGAGTGTAACAGCTAAGGGAGGAGACTCAACCAGGGGCAGCAGAGGCATTCCCAGCTTTGAGTAACTGGAAAAAAATATTAAAGAGAAGACTAGAACAAAGAACAAGTGACCACACCTGTGTGAATTTATCAGAGCCAGCTCCCCAGACTCCTGGGACAGTTGGCCAACGCACTGGTGCATCTTGTCCATGGAGGCTGTGTTTGTATCCCCAGAAAAGCTTGTGAGTTACAGGAGTGACTCCCTTATCTCAGCTCCTGATTGCCCAATTACCTGTTACCTGGATTTATGGCTTTGGCCATACACTTAAAAAAAACAGCTAAAGGCTGAAAGCTGGAAAAAACCCAGAAAAGCAACCAAGGAAACTGCATTGAGAAGTCTTTCAACAGGTGCTTGGTTTTGTTACATCTTTAGAGGACGGACAAGGTTCAAATACTTTGCTGGTTAAATAGGCCCCAAGTTGTGCCAGAGGAGGCTCAGATCGGATATTAGAAAAAAATTCTTCACTGAAAGCATGGTTAGGCATTGAAAGGACTGTCATAGTGAGTCACACTGAAGATCCTTCTGAAGGTGGAGGCCTGCCCATAAGAAAGGCAAGTTGTTGAGTGCTACTTCTTTGGTGAGACCCTTCTAAGTCCAGTTTACCTGTGGCCTTACTGCTTTGCCCAAAGGTTGTGCCCCCAGCTTTGTGTTCATGTGGCTGCAGCAGCAGGGCTCTGTTATGTTGTAACTTACATTGTCATTTGCATCACAGTTTTACACATTTGTTTTTAATAGTTTTCCTTGTAAATATCAAAACAGGATATTCTAGTAAATTTCTTTCTCCAGCTTTCTGTATCTGCAAACAATAGTCCCTACTGATTTCTTAGTTTTAATTAGGCTCAAAATGTAATCTAAGCAGTCTAGAGGAAGAACTCAACATATAAAGAGTAAAGTGCCCTTAGAATGTGTAAGTTTTGCAGTAAAACACTGTGGTTGTCCCTCATGTTTTTCACTGAGGTGTTTCAGACTTCTTGAAAGATAATGCAGTCACCCTTACTTAACTGACACTTGCCTGTGGGAGGAAAAAAAGCTTGTTTAAGGAAGGTGGATGAAACACCCTCAAGTAAAAGGCAAACAAACACCATAGATCACGGCCTGCAATTGTCCCTCGAGTCTGACATTGATGAAGCTTGCTGCTGCCTGCCAGTGTATTTGTAATACCCAGACAGATCTCAGTATTGTACTTGGTGATTTGTGAGTCAATTCTCTCGCTCTTTTCTGTTTGTGCTAAATGAATTAGGAGATCAGTTTCATTGGGGATGCAGAGTCTGTGTCAGAGCACTGATTAGGTATTTGGACAAAAACATTCAAAAAGACCATGCTGAGCAGCAGAAGTTAGGCAAAAGAAAGTGACCACTGTGCATGCATTTTCCCAGCAGTTTTGGGGATTTAGCAAAGCAGTTCTGATGTATGGAAGGACATCAGGTAGTTAACAGTGTTGAGAAGCCAGTTGGAATGGGTGAAGGGAAATATTGTGTACAATTGTGGGAGAATTGGAAGGAGAAGCACGAATGAGGTGCTTGTTATCTGTATTTGAAAGCTTGTTTTTCACCAGAGAGAACTTGAAACTTGTTTTTCATTGCTTTAATTCTCCTGTGTTAATATTTAAAATTACATAAATATCCTGGGGTGTGCTAAGAAAGCTGCATTTTGCTCTCAGATATCTGCGGTATCAGACGTTTTTGTACTGAAGGGGTCAGTCTTTTCCCACTTTTTTCCTCAGGCAGTGTGTTGTTGAATTACTTCATTTTAGGTTATGGCTGATCCAGGGACTGAGCTATATTAGCATGGTTATTTGTTTAAATATTTATTTTCCCGGTCTCATCAGGGTAATCATGTTATGCAAATTAAGAGAGAGTGGCCTCTGGTCCTGCTGCAGCTCCATTTTATTGTTAAAAATATTTTGTCTTTGGGCCGACAAGTTCCAAGTGCATCTGCATACCTGAAATTGCATGCACCAGCCTCATCTGCCCAAAGGTAATGGCACATGCAAATTATCTGGGCTCCAGTGGTCTGTGGGTGCTGAGAAGGAATGATTAACAATGATTATGAGACTACTGGAGGCTACTGCTCTGTGTAGATTTTGCAAAGCCAAGGGAGGCTGGAGTTATTCAGCTGGTTTTCTCCTGAGCCTTCTCTAATTACCATGACTGCCTGAGGATCCAACGAGCAAGACAAAGCTTAAAATAAAAAGCTTAGGCAGAGCTGCCTGTAAACATCTGCACAGGTACAGGCACAGCTGCACAGGCACACAGTTCTTCATGGCATGAGAATAATGCAGGGCACAGTGGTTTTAGCAGGACTGGTGGTGCAAGGCAGCATCTTTCTGCTTTGAACCTGGTGTAAAGCTGCAGCTAAAACCCAACTAGCACTGCTCAGCAAGTCTTGCTGCTAGTTTGGGCTGTGCAAAGACTCAGCCGCTTACTGGCTGAATAATAAATTGTTATCCATGTGAGGAGGAGCATCCCCAGTTTAGTGTGGCAGGAAGGCAGAGGAGCTGTGAGGCAGAGGAGGGTGAATGGAATTGGTGCCTCTGGGGACCTGCACTGCTTGTGGAGGTCATTTAATGAGCCTTTGTGCAGGTTGTGCTGCAAGGATTCATACTGGGGAAGGCACCTCTGAGGCTGCACCCTGTCCATCCTTGTTACAGCAAAATATGATAATTATTGGTGTAGCTGCTCTCCTTCAGAGATCTTGGGAAGCTGAATGACATTTGCTGCCAATGGCACTGACAGACATCCAGCTTTTATCTGGTTTCATTAAGCTGCCCTGTTCATTTAGATCTCTGAGTTGCTGCAGGACTGCACATGGTTTAGACTTCTCATATTTGCTGGCTTTTTGTGCTTGTTTCTTGCTATTTTAATATTTAATTTGGTTGCTTTTGTGTTGAAAGGAGCTGGTTTGTGGTTTTCCCCTCCCTTTCCTTATGAATATGTAATCATAGGTGGTTTGTTTTCCAAGTGCTGTGGTTTTCACAACAGTCTCCATGTTTGCAGAAATCAGGCAGTAAAGAGACCCACAAAGCTGTGGTCAAACACATCCTGTGAAGGCAGCAATGAAAGTTATGGAGGCTCTGGATGAAAGTTATGTCAGAAGTGCTTGACTTCTCCATTGGATGACAACACATATTTTTAGTTAGGCTGGAATTTTCAGATGGTTGCCTTTGAGATTTGTCTCTCTTTCTAGGTGTCTAAACAACAGCAAAGAGTTTTTTTGGAGAGTCATTGTGAGGCAGCTGACATTTGTTTAATTTTAAGGCTTTTGGAAGCATGTTCTTCTCTGACTCTGTACTTGCTGCATTGGGGTTCAAGGCATTGCTTGACAAGCAGAGAGATAGTCTCTTCTCCTCCTCAGGAGTTCTGTCTGTTTTCGTGCTCATCCTGAGTGAAAACCCTGCCCTGTGTGCAGTTTTCCTTGTTCCTTGTTGAAGTTGATGATTTGTGTAAAACCAGGAGGCATCAAAGACAGATTCAATCAATAATTTCCTGCTCAAGTTGCAGCCTTGGTGCAGTGCATGTACTGCAAAGGGACACTTCCTCCTGCAGGCTGCCTGTCAGGCTGGGAAGTCAGATTCTGTGAACTCCAGAAATAAATTTACTTTCTGAGGTGACTGCTCAGCTGGCAGAGAGGCGTTGGAACCATGGGCTTCTCTTAGAGACTTGCAGGAGTTTGGCTTCTTCACATATGCTCCCTTGGCACATCAAGAAGTGCTTTGCACTGTCTCCTGTGGCTTCGTATGTCTTGTCACATCCACAGGCAAATCTGGAAGCTGAGGGGGATGAATGCCACTGCTTTGGGTTTCTGTATGAGGTTACACTGTTTTACATAACTTTTGTTTCCTTGGGAGAAGCTCTGATGCTGCAGGTAACTGTAATGCAGGGTTTTGTCTGAGACATTCTCACACTTTTGATGATAGAGACATGCACCAGACACAAACAGGAGCTTTGTTACTGTTAGAGTATTTTTGCTGAGGGCCAGAGAAGCAGTTGCCAGTCCAGACATGCAAGTCCATCTCTAGCAATTAATTTTCCTTGGATGACCTGCAGCTACACCTTTGGATTCCTTTTGGCTGTAAAAAATTGCCTGATGATGTCAATCTCCAGTGTTACACTTATGGCATGGAAAAAAGGGAAACAGCCACAAGTTCATAGCAGAAACTGCTGGCAGTTGATGAAACTACTAGTGTGTTTTTTTTTTTGTTTTTTTTTGTTTTTTTTTCTTCAATGAAACAGCTATTCTATCTAAAAATTCTCTGCTCAGATTCAGTAAGGAAATAATTAGCATGCAAGAATACTTGGATCTAAGTTAATGGGATTTGAAGGTTTCCTGATGAACAAGCCCATGAAGAAATGTATACATAATTGCGAAGAAAAGGTCACTTTTGAAGTGTTAGCTAGTTAAAAATGATTTTCTAATTATTCATACTTTATAATAATTATTAAAAATATTAAGTATTATTTGTCACAGGCTGCATTGTGTGTACTTGTTATTTCTGAAGGTAAGAAAATTTATTTAATTCCTAGTAATTCCCTAGTAACAGCATGTTTTTATGCTAATCTGGTTTGGAGTATCTGGACGTGTTCTTAGAGGTTTAGGCTGTGGGTTTATTAGCTGCAGGACCAGAAAAACATTTGAGTGCTGGGTTGAAACAAAATTATATTCCTAAAGTGTTTAAGCATGCTGCACTTGCTGTTGTTAAGCAGCTTCTGCTTGAAATTAATTCCACTGGGAAATAAAAGACCTCAGCTAATGGAATTACGTCAGTATATTTGGAATATGAAAAAGGCAAGCAATTAAAAATGGAATATTAATTAATTAAGCTTACAGCTTCCTCTTAAAGATTTAATGTTTGAAGGAGCACTGTAATAAACTCTAGCAAGATAATACTAAGAAAACAAATATAATTTGACAGAGTTGGCTTATTAGATATTATTAATTGAGTATGAGTTGAGAGTTGCGTCAGTGTTTACAGAGAATAAAAATAGCCGGTTCATTAGCTGTCAGTAATACTTTTTAACATCAGTTTATACCATTTGTGGCTTTATTTCATAAAAAATCTTGACAGGAGTTTAAAGAAATTTCTCATTTCAGCTTTATGAGACTACTAAGGAGGAAGTCTGGTGCCAAATCTTCTGTGCATAATGAGTGGTGCTTGGACAAGCTGGGCTTCAGTGTCTGTTTAGAGACCATACCCTTCAGTAGCTGGGTTTGGAAGTGAATCCTGGTTCCCACTTTTAAGTCCCAGCTCCCAAGGGCTGTTCTCAACCCCGCATCATCACCAGAGTTTCAACCTCATGTCTATAATCGTGTTGAATTCTTTGTTAGTGACTTTTTTCCATGTGCTGTGTTTTCAACTCACAGTGCTATGTCCATGATAGATGGAAGAGCATGCAGCTGTTATTTTTTGATCTTGGCTGTCCCTAGTTAGAGCAGCATCTTTGGATCAGCTGTCACCAAGAGCTAGGTCCTCACAGTGCTGGATGCACAGGAGCCCTGATCTTGGCCAGCACATTCCTGCCTTCCTTAATGGGACACCAGGGCTCGGCATGGTTGGGAAAGAGGATGGAGGATGGCACATGGCCACAGTGTGCAACAGCTCTCACAGCTTTGTCTCTTCCAAAGAGTGTTTCATATGTGTGTGTGTATGTGTATATGGTGGGTGGAAATTCTCACTCTAAAGTCCTCGTCTTTCTGTGTTGGGCTGTGTGAATCAGACACTTGTTTGTGCTATGATGTACAGATTTTATGTTAAAGTTGGCAGCTGCTGCCTTTGTTTTTCAAAATATCATTGAGGTTGGGAGACTTTAAGATCATCCAGCCTTAACTCTCAACTCAGCAGCAACCATAATCACTCCTAAACCATATTCCCAAGACACTCCATCCAGGTGACTCTAACACTTCCAGAGATGGTGACTCTACCACCTCCCTGGGCACCTTTTTCCAATGCTTGTCCACTCTTGTTGTGGGTTTTTTTTTTTTTTTAATTTTTTATTTTTTTTAATTTTTAAAAATTTATTTAATATTTAATGTGAAACTCATCTGGAAAAAGTTCATGTCAGTTCATTTTGAGCTCATGTGATAATTTAAATGAGACTCCTGCATGTTATATTCTTGATTTAAGGTTTGTTCCCCTTGCAATTAGCATTTACGCTTCTGCTACAAGACTGAAAACAAGATGTTACAGTTAGACTTTTAAACACAGCCATTTAAGCTCCTAAATGTGCTGAGCTTATTGAACTTCCTTGTTTAATTATTGGGTGCTAATTTTAAATTCTTTCACATCTTTTTGTATTTTTTTTTTTTTTGTCTCTATACAGTGCTTGACTTTGCCAGCTAGAAATATTTTTATGTATGTGTTAACATAGATATTGAGGTCAAGCCAGGCCAGAGAGGCTTGCTGAAAGCTGCCTTAGACTTCATGAAGTCTGATCCACAGTGGAATAATGCAGAGATTTTGGGACTCACAAAATATTGATTAGGACTCTCCTCCCTCTTCTGAGCATCCTGTGAGATGTTACTGGTTTTTTACCTGGCACAGAAGTTTGAGTGTTAAGCCTTGTTCTGCCTTCCTGCTTCCTTGTCCCAACACCCCCCTCTGTTTGTGGTTTCAGGGCTGTTGGAGAGCCACAAAAATAAGTACTTGCTTCTCTTCTCAATGACTCCTTGTCTTCCCAGGTGCCTTCCCCTCTAGTTCCAGCATTTTGCAGCCAGAGTAGAAGATGAGACTGAGTTTCCTGCCTGCACTGCTCCCTTGGTGCTGCCAGTACCCAGCCAAGCACTCCGGCTGCCCTGCCCTCCTGGTAGTCCTGGATGTCAAAGGAAATTTTGAGGAGCATAAACAAAATTTGTTTTGTGCTTCAGTGGCTTGAGTTTGCCATCTCTGACTGTGTGGGGTGGCTTGGTTTTTGTGGTCTTTAGTTAGTGCCCTTACTCTGGCTCCTGGAGATGGGAACCAGAGAAATTTTTTTCCTTCTACTTTGGATGGGAAGAGAGAAGAGACCAACAGGAGGCTGTTTGAAATGTGTCCTGTCTTTATTTTGAGATAGCTAAAGGACTCAAATGTCTTAAGGCAGGTGGTTTCGATGTGGGCAGAATTTTTGCTAGTCAGAACAAAATAATCTTTGCCCAGAAGCAGTTAGATTTTTAGAAGCAAGCAATTATCATTTGTATGGGAGTTATTTTCATTCAGACTACAGTAATTGTATAACTCAGACATGCCAAATTCAACTTATGACAAAAGGATAGAGTTTGTTTCCACTTCTGACATAGCAGCTGTTGCATATGTCAGGATCCAGCTTTGTAGGGAAGCTGTTAAAAATGACTGTTTCAGTTTTTTACAACGTCAAAGACAATATCCTAGATGTGTCCCTAGGCATTAATATATCTGATGGACGCTGATTCAAAACACACTCTTCCTACGATTTGTGACCTCCCAGTAGGATTCTCTCTTTCTAAATCAAATCCAAGTAAAATGCTTCCTCAGCTTGACAAGGAAATGGACCTTCTTATGGTGGGGGAACTGTTCAGGGACCTCTTTTGTTACCTACTGTCTTCTCAACAGCAAGCCCTGGCTGCATGCAGGCTCCCAGTTGATAATTTGTAAAACCTGTGTGGCAGGACTTCCAAGGTAGTAGGAGATTTCAGAAAGCAAATATAGATGGTTTCCTGTACATCCCTCCTGCACATCTTGTTGTAGTGAGGAAAATCTGTGTAAGCATGTGGGGTGGAAGAAATGCTGTTAAAATGAAAAAAGCTATTTTATTACAAGGTAAGGCATTAAAGCACTCACAGTGAATCTCTCTGTATTGGTTTCAGGCTAGTATTTCAAATAAATATAGTAAAGGAAGAACATTTCCAATTAACAAGAGATAAAAGGAATAATCCTGCTTGTGGTCACTCTCTTTGGAATGTATCCCAATAATAAACAGATATGTTTTTCTTCCCTCAGGAGCATAAACATTTAGAAGAATTACAGAACTTACTGGTTCTTGAATCACATTCTTGAATCTAACAGAGACAAAGCTGAAATACTTCTTTCAGGTGGTCTGGGAAAAAAGGAATCACGGAAATGGCTTGGACAGATGCTTCATGCTTTTGGTACCAAGAGGGATATGTGAAGAGTTCTGAGGCTGTTCTAGACCATCTCAGACTAGGCAGGGTGCAGGAACATGACACTGGGGGATACTCTGCAGAGGTGAATGACAGAGCCTCTCCCTTCCACACCAGGATGTGATCTGCAGGAAGCAAAGGGAGCAGGCCCTGCTGGCACCCCGAGGTGGCTGTGTGAGGTGTGTACAGAAGTGATTCCTGCATTGGAGTGCTGAGCACTGCAACACTAGAGCATCACGTGTGAGCTGGGCTGTCCAGGGAACAGATGTGTCCTCTTGGGCTCCTTTCCTGCTGTGTTTTATAGTTCTAGGAAGTGATGGAGGTAGTGGGTAAAGCGAAGTGAAATTCAGATGTTCTGCTTGAGAGATGTGGCAAAGACTTCAGGTTTCAATTTACACTTTGTCTGAGTTTTCAGTAAACAGACAAATCTAGTAACTGTAGAAACTTGGCTTCAGTTGTGAACAGACATTTTTTGTTTGCTTTCTGCTTTAAACAACATACTTCCTCATGGAGAATGTTACTCAGCTCACATTTCCTCACATTTCCATAATTACTTATGGAGCATCCTGTAGTTAGTCTCCATCATCATGTGAGTCCCCATAGTGGTGATTTTCCTGCCAGCACCAGACTGATCAGTGAGGACCTGAGGAAAACATGTTAGACTCTTATGGGAATGCTTTGCAGGGGGAGGTGTAATGATGTTTGGGTGAAAATGCTTTACCACTGCAGGTACTGGTCACAAACTGTCCTTGCTGGTGTTTGATGGCTGTTCTCCTGCAGAATTCAGTTACTGCAGCCCTCCAGGATTTGAGGATTTGAAGGGTAACTGTGTTACTTTGAGATTTCTTAACTTTTGATTTTCAAAACTGACCGCAGTATCCTTGCTGGATTTTGGAGCGGTAACAACCATGAGGTGGAATGTTGGCAGGTTGCTCTAAAGAGGAGGATTAAGAAACAACAAATTGTGTTGGGCAGTCGAAGGGGAAGGTCTGGAGCTGTGCCTGCATTAACCATGGGGTGGCGAAGGCAATGCAGAACTGCAGGTCTGAAAATGCTGTAAAGGTCCTGAGTGTGTGGGGAGAGAGCAAAAGTGTGTCTGTGTGCTGTCGGATCACCATATTTAGTCTTTCTTTTCTAAAGTCCTTAAAAATCCCTTCTGATGAAAGAGGGCCCTCATGATCATGAAATAAACACTTTGTAGTTCTGTTAATGTGTCCCTTTCTTCCTCAGTCGACAAACATCTCAGATCAATTTTGCAGCAGAATTTTTAACCCAGATGGAACCCCCTCATCCCCTGTTTGCCTGTGGCATCTCATGGGGAGTGTCTGATCCATGGGACAGGTGAGTTCATCTACTTTTGTCACAGGGAATGTGCTGGGACCCAACCAGAAAGAGGTGAGGTGGTGGAAATTTGAATTTCTGTAATTCTACATAATTCATTCAAATTGGAAATGAGACAAGGTTTAGTGAGAGGTACTTCATTATCAGAAATTTGGAGTAATTGTAGCAAAATTGGTGGGCACCCATGGGTTGTGAAGAAAAAGGACTCTGAATTTTTTGTTGAGATACCTGTCTCGCTGTGACTGCATTTGGGAGCAGAGACCAAAAGGGGCCATCAGTGGGCAGTTTTAATTGTGACTGCATCACGTATTTTATACTAATATTGAAGATCATTTGCCAGCTCAGAGTGATTTTTGGTATGTTTGGAATAATTGGTGACACGATGGGTCTAATGGCCATTATACAAGGTAATTGGTTACACAATTTCGGGCCATTATACAAGGTAAGGTAAAGAGTGAGAGCAAAACCAAGGCATCTCCTTAGTCACTGCTATTCATACAAGGTCAGGCAGCTGCTGAAGATGTGTCTCTGTTTCTTTTGCTTCCCATTTGCTCTATCACTCCTTCTGTTCCTCTTTCTTCACCTTCTGCTTTCCCTTCAACAGCTGTGCAAGCCTCCCATTTCTTCTGCAGCAGCGGGGGCAGAAGCAGTGGTGGTGCCATTTGGTCTGGCAGATTTGGTGGTTTGGCATCAGCAAATGCCCAGGCTCCAGGAAGGAGTCTGGACTGAAAGGCTCAGTAAGTGATTGGGGGAATTTTTACTGCATGTGACCCTTTTTGGTCAGATGTTTGATGGTTACTGGAAACTCTACTTACCCCATAAAGAGAAAGTGTCGATTATGCAGGAAAATAGAGAACAGTCTGCTGGATGGTAGGACTGTGTGGGCAGAGCCAGACAGTTCCTATTACCAGAGCAAGGCAGGATCAGACGCCTTAAGATTATGCTGAAGAGGGTTTAAGAAATGGTTAATGGGACAAAGGGAAAATAATGCTGACAAGGCATTCACTAGGTGGTGGAATGAACCCAGAAGCCCTGCAGAATGGGTCTTTGCTTGTCTCCTTATTTGTAGATCAAGTGACCCCAGATGCTAATCATTTTAACCAATGTTTTCTGGGCTGGCATGGGAAGCTCATAGAGGAGATATTAATGATTGCAACATTTGTGTGTAATGTAAGGGATGAGGCTAAGATTAGTCAGAAGAGAAAACAGCAGGAAGAGAAGGCTGCCTTGTTAGCAGCAGCTCTGCAAGGCAGGAATTTCACAGGACAAAGGGGTAATAATGGAAATAAGGGAAATGGAAATTTAAATTGGAGAAGTCCAAAGGATTGCTGCAATAAAACCAAGACACTGGAAAGAGAATGTCTTGTGATCCTGAGACAGGAACTGTGAGAGCAACAAAGCGAAAATCAAATCAATCGGGAGCCGAATGAAAGCAGTGAACAATGATCAGGCCAGGCCCCCAGGCCCCAGCAGTGGAAGGAGATACAAAAGTAATCCCCTTGGGGGACTGGAGTGAACCAATTATAGATTTAAAAATTGGAGATGAAACTTAAGGCAGGTCTGATAGATACCTGCACAATTTATGTGACATTAACAACCCCCCACGAAGGATCAACAATTAAGGGTAAAGTAAATGTTGTATGAATAGAAGGTAAAGCTACATTTGTACCCAGGACGTGATGGCACAGATACATCCACAGTCTGATAATCATTCTTTCCCTGCTGTTGGAATCAGCATCAGCAAACTTGGTGGGGAGGTATTTGTTACACAATTTCGGGCACAGTTGCAGTGTTCACCGCAAGGAATTTGTGTGTTCACATTGTGACTCTCAGTGGGTAATGTACCAAAACATCATGATTGTTACGTGACTGAAGGGGAAAAGAAATACCCCAGGAACTCAGAGGTGTCCTGTGGGTTATTAAGGTCAGCTAATCCAGTACAGCTCAACATGCAGGGAGGCAAAACTCCCTCCTTAAAATAATACCTGGTATCTTGGGTAGTAAGGGAAGGTGTAAGACTAGTAATTGAGGATTTTCTCCCTTGTGTTTCCCTGTAATATTCCTGTCTTGCTGATTAAAAAACCTAAATTAAGCTCAGGTGGAAGATCAGTTTATAGATTTGTCCAGGACTCTAGTTCCTGATATTTCAACAACTATGAACACGATACTGGCTAATGCAAAATGTTTTACAGTAATTGATTTGTGCCCAGCTTGTTTCAGTATAATGGTACATCCAGAATCTCAGTATAATTTTGTATTCATCTGGGAAGGAAAACAGTAAAAGTGGACTGGATTTCTTCAAGGGTTTGCAGTATTGTCAAATTTATTTTTGAAAATCCTAGGCAGATTTAGAGGAGAGTTAACCAATGACTTTGTATTAATACAGTGTGTGGATGATGTGCTAATGGCAAGTACAAATAGAGAAAATTGGAATACACATGTAATGCCAGTTGCTTTGACAGCTAAAGGTTATCAAGGCTCCCCAGCCAAATTACAATTCTGTAAAGAAAAGGGAGACTATTTGTGAGATTGTTTTTTTGTCAGGAGAGGGCGGGAAGGTACCACAAGGCTGAACAAAACCTCTCCAAGATATACCTAAGCCTACAACTTAGGAATAGAGAAAAGTTGTGTTCTCTGTACCACCCTCAATCGTCAGGGAAAGAAGAAAGAATGAATCAAAGCCTTAAAGACACCAAAGATTTGTGTAGAGACTTAAATGGCCAGATGCTCTACCTGTATTACTGTTGCTTTAATGCACATGAGGTGTAAAGGCCAAATAAATTGAGGCTGGCCCAGCACAAGTGTTATGTAGCTGGAATATTCAAATTCTGAGCACAATCTTGGCTGTAAAAACACTCCAGTTTGTTGCCTTTTTTTAATGACTTGTATTACTGGAGAGACCCAGAGATCCAAATGTTTGATAAATACACCCAGATTTCGGTCTCTAAGGAGACAAAAAGAAATATGTATGCAGAAGGGCTCTAGAGGAAAGAACTAGGGGTGATTGTCAGCTGGATCTGTGCACTGCCCAGCGTCCAGGGGTTGCTCTCAGAGCATGATCAGACATTCATTTCGTGGGGTAAGTACCTCCATGCTTGCACTTTCTGAAAATCTTACTCATTTCACAATTTCAGAGCATGTAGAAATTTAATTTAGTCTTAAAAGGCCTCAATTATTTGCTGTTTTGGCCCCAGACAGAGCTACCTTGTTAAAAAGTGTCATGACCAAGGACTTTTCAATCTGCCTTTTAAGTCCTATTTGGCATGCTGAAGCTGTGTTTCCAGCTTTGATCCTATAAAACACCATTTTTCAGCTGCTTTCAGTTTGTGGATCTCCTAAATTTCTTTTCTTTTTTTTTTTTTTTTTTTTTTTTTTTTTTTTTTTTTTTTAGTGATGTTCTTGTGCCCTTGCAATGAATTTCAGTCTGTTGTCAAGACAGCCATTATCCCAAATGTCTGCATTTTCTAAGCACTTCTAGTAAGTAATACAAAGTTAAATGACCCAGGGGTTTTGGTTGTTTTTGTTTTAGTCAAAGACTATTCTCTGCTGCTTAAAATAAACTTTTTAAAGCTCTTGAATGCTTTAATTTGTTGCAGGTATCAGTGGCTGCTGTTTCTTGTGTGTGGTAGCAAAGCTTCAGGAAAAGGCAGAAAGTGTGTTTTCTTGCTGCTTTTCCAAGTCTTCTGACTGTCACATTAGGTTATTCATGTGCCAGCGTGTGACAGACAGGGAATCTCTGTCACAACCACCTGCAATCCTGTGGTTGTAAAGCTCTTCTGGTGGCTTTCGTCCCTATTCTGCACTGTATTTGAAGATTTTCTTAAATGAGCCTGGCATTAACTTTCTCCTAACCACAGCAGATGTAATGCTGAGAGACTCTTCAGTGAATCCTGCAGAGAATATTAACTTGTGAAATCTCTTTGCCTCTGTAAATAATCCTTATATGATTAGTTTGAAGGTGGCAGTGTTAGTGAAATTTCCCAAGTTCACCTTCCAAGTTGGGGTTGAGCAAAGTCTGCTTTCCCTTCAAAATGAGGCAAGACAAAGCAAGGAGGAAGAGGGATATGCTCCTTCAGTTAAGCTTTGTTCATGTAGTGACAAGATTGAACCCATATGTCTGAATAGCTCTGCAATAATAAACCATTTGGTTTGGGGTTTTTTTCTTTCTTTTTTTCAAGCGAATGCAAAGCATTTCACTCTGCATGCAGCTAAATATAAATTGTGTCATTTCTAGCAGTTTTTCCCATGTATGGGCTCTTCTTTTTCACTTGTCATCGTGGGCCACGCTGGGAGAGCCATGTCAGAGGAACTGTATGTGTTTGTAGGATGTTGGATGTTCCCTCCATCTCTTAGCAAGAGAAAGATGAAAATACCCATGGGTGCTCTGAAGAGAGAGTGCATTACTAATGGCCCTGACTCTTGCAAGTGTTGGGCTATGCCTTCCCCAGAGGTACTCCAGGATGGAGAAGACCACATGTACCTTGCCTTTAACTAGGTCTGGAGCCTTTCTGGAGCAGTTTCTGATCTCAACATGTTTCTGCCAGCTGCCTTTTTTAATTTGTGGGTTTCTTTAAATGTCCCTGTTGTGGAGATATCATCTGTAGTTGGGGCTCTGACATTAGCATTTGCTTTTATTTTTGCTTGCTATCTCTATTGCTATGATCAAGAAAGATCTTGAAGATAAGCATAGCTCTCAGGCTAGTTTAATGTAACAAAGAAAGAGCTCATATTAATAGGAATCTTCATCAGTCTCTGGGCTCAAAGAAGCATTTATCAAGTGTGTGCCCCATTCCTGCCTAGTGGCTGCACAGTGAAACTCTCCTGTGAGCCCCTCAAACTCCATTTTAAAGAAAATGCATGTGTTGAGTTTCTGGATTTAGCTCTGCTGGCTACCTCTAAGTGAATCTGGGCCTGTGTGTTTCCCCAGTGAGCACTGGCACCCATTAATGACAATAAAAATAGGTGTGCTGCCTATGCCTACCAGCCTGTGGAAAGGGAGATGTGCAGAGTTGATATGTACAGATTTCTCCACAATATTTCATGGGTTATTTCCTGCTTTCCTTGCTAGCTCAGGTTTTCCCATCTCCCATGTTGCATCCAGCCCTCATGCCATCTATGGAATGAATCTCCATTCCCCTGTCATGAAACCTTCAGTGTGAAGGGGCAAAATGACCCTGTGAGCTTGCAGCTCACCAAGTAAAAAAGGTTTTAGTTCACCTTACAACTACAAATTCTTGGGTTTTTAATTTGGTCCACCTTCCCTCCCCCCTTTTTCTGCTTGTGATTTCTGTTAAGCCTTACAAGGTGTTTTTTGTCTGCAGTAATCACACAAAACTCCGTGTCTTTATATAAAAAGGGGAACTGATTTCTCTGCCTAGCCAAGGGTGCTGTGAGTGCTCATTAGCCAATTCTAGAAATTAATGCCAGACTTCATCTAACAGTTTCATTACATGTGAAATTTGAGAGTGATGCTCTTAAAAGAGGCTGCTAATTGATGACAACACAGATTGTGTGTGTGCTGTCATCTTTATCCTGGCTGTGATTCCTTTTGGTTTTTTGGTGTTTTTTTTAGCTAGTGAGGATGTGAGGGACAGAAGAAGCCTAATGGGACTTCATATACTGTGTGATGTATGGGGCACTTGCAGGCAGGAATATTGAACTCATAAATGTACTCATTTGCCCTGGAGTCAGTGAGAGGGAGACGAAATGCAGGACACCGCAATGTCACAGCCGTGCAGAGTCACTTCTGGAACAGCAGAGCGGCAGCAGAAAGGCCGTATTTTTCTTGGATTTTACTGCAAATGTGTAAATGGGCTCTGCTCTCATTGGCTGGAAGAGAAGGCGAACTTTTGCTGGATTAGTCTTTATGCAGACGCTTTTTGCATCTTGTTTTGCTGAGATTCTGGACATTTTGGGGTGCTGTTTGCGAGCGACCCTGCACGTGCTGTCTGTTCTGTCTCGTGTCTCCACCACAGCGCTGCAACCCTAACCTCTACCAGCTTGCCCTTCAAGCATGAAGGAGAAATGAAGTTGAATGTGCACATCCGAGGCAGATGGTTAGCCCCAGTCTTGCAGTGGTATTTGAGAGAGATTTTCTTCATGTTATTTCAGCAGCACAGAAGGAAATGAAAGTGTTTCTTACTGTAAATGCTTTTTTCTCTCTCCCTTCCTCTCCACTGCTGTGAGTGTCTGAAGACTCACTTCACTGCTTTTCTCAGAGAAGTCTATTTCTGTCTCATCTTAAATCAATTTAGGCCTGTCCTATGCACATATGATAAAGACAGCATATCGCTGTGATAGCCTTGAACCAAATTTGTAAGTCTGGGACACTGGGAGCAGGAGGTGAGATGCAATTGTCATTGATAAGAAGTCAGAGTGGCCAAACCAGCGGCTGAAATGTTGAATTTTTCAAGCATAGCATTGAAAAATAATGCAGACTGCAATGCAAGGGTTTTACCCACTTCTCAGAAATGTGTGTGTACATATTGAACCCACATGTAGAGCTTCCTTAAGGGACTATGTCCATGTCTGTCCAGAGAAACAGCCCAAAATACAGGGTTCTCAGCTGCATCCTGAACCCAGCTGTTGTAGTTATTCCCCAGCACATCTGCTAAGCATCTGAAAGCATCCAGATGTTGGCTCTAATGCTATACCAGTTGACTTCCTCCAGTGAGCCAGACAGTTCCTACTGGGTTGTTTGTGTAACTCACCTCAGCACTCGGTGCAACACCCAGTGTGCTTTAAGCCATCTCAAAAAGTGCAAAGTATCTGGCCCTATCTGGTTCTCCAGATAAGTGGTTCACAGTGTTTCTTCAGGGTTGGCTTTTCAGTCTCATCTTTGAGATTTGCTCCAAACAGAGCTGGGGTGGCTTTTGGGCTACATTCAGTTTAGTTTTGCAACTCAAGTTAAGTTTTACTCTTTGCCTGGGGTGGCTGTATGGAGCCATTCCTGCATGGCAGGTACCACTCAGTCACTAAAAAAGCCTGGCAAAGTTCACATTGGCAACACAGCCTTTGGGAACAAAGGGGGAGCCTAGTCCCATACCTCCTTCCTGCTGGTGAGGTGTCAAGGAGTGATCATTTTTAGTATTTCAGAAAATCAGCTGGTTTTCATGTGCAGCACTTTATCTGACTGGACTAATTTCTCCTCCTTGGGTGGGGATGCTGTACTTTGATAAGCTAGAAAAGGATGAAAGAAACAGGTGTTTCTCCTTTGCCTGCTCTTGGCATTAGCTTCTTCCTAAATGGGGTGAGCTGGCTAGGAGATATTTTTGTCTCACCTCTCAGCCCTATTCTTACACTTGCAGCTACCTTTGAGCTGCGGGACTTTGCAGACCACATTGTGGCTTGTGTTGGCTCTGCCCGAGTTCAGTCACCCAAAACCTTGCAGGTCTATTTTGAAACATCATTTAATCTGTTCACTATGGAGTTTCTTTTCTTTTTTTTTTTTTTTTTTTACACTTGCTTCTGACATCATTTCCCGAGCACTATATTCACCGAGCTCTGTAGCCAGATCGTCTCCTCAGCATATGATGCAAGGAGCTCTTTGAAATGGATTTCGGCTCTCCTTTTACTCTGCTCTGCTTGCTGGGGATAATAACTGTTACTCAAGGTAAGTAGGATTTTTCTTTATGGGGTTAGGACAGATTTGCCTAGATGAGCAGACACCCTGATTTTGCTCCAAGATCTTTTAAGGACGCTACCAGGTTTGGGGTGACATCAAATAGTGTAGCTTCTAATGCATGAAAGGGGAAGTCAGACCAAAGTAAGACAGATTATTTTTCAAGTAAATGGGCAATAACTAACAATATTGTACTTTCTAAGTGTCCTGTGTCTGTAGAAGCTTTTCAGCAGAGAATGCGAGGTCCTTGCACGCAGAGTGCTGGCTGGAGAGCAGTGTGGTCCAGCTCCTAACACTTGGTGTGACCTTGGGTTAATCCCCAAGCTGCCATTTACCCATCTCTGATTTAATTTAATAATGTACAAGTGTACTGTGAGACCTGGTGAAGTTAAAACTGTGATCTTACTCTTTGGGTGAAAGCAGCTGTGCACCTTCAGCTGTTGTTTCTGCTATCCTCTGTGCAAGATCCATGGCACTGATCCCCTGAGGACCTTTCTTTGCACAGTCTCTCATCTCTGACAGAGGCCTGGTAGAGATGGTCATTTAAATTTAGGAGGAGAAAAGACCAGCTGTTCAGCCTTTTGTTTCCCTGTGTGCATGGTGTGCACGCCATTCCTGTGCTGTTGAGGTGGTGGAGCTTGGACCTTATAGAAGGTGTCCCACGCCTCTGATTTTCAGTCACTGTGATCCAACTTGTCCCTAGGTTGACAAGTTGGTTGAGTCTGTCCCTATTATGTCTCACCTGGGTATTTTCCTTCCTGGGAGGCAGCCAGGAGGGGATGGATGGACATGGCAATCTTGCTCTCCTTTCAGGCTCTGCCATCTGGACTGGTGCGCTCAGCGGCGACTCAGCAGTCTTTTCTTTGGAAATTCAAAGCCTGCAGAACTTCTCCAGCATGAGCAAGGAGGATAAGAAATGCTCTACAACTGTCCTAGATGATACTTTGTTGGCCAAGTGTGGCACTTCTGCCAGTAGATGGCTGAATTTAGAGAATGGCTCCCTGGTGCTGAGGAGTGTGGAGAAACACGATGAAGGAAAATATGGATTTGTTTTTCAGAACACAGCCAGAAATTTTATACTGGAAGTATTTGGTAAGTGGCCTTCTTAGTAACAAAAAGCTTTTGAACTTGTGAACCTGGTTGGCAGCCTGATGCCTTGAGATTTTTCCAAAGAAACTCCTTGAGCTTGCAGGAGCTATAGGTGCCTCTGGGAACCATGCCATTCTCCCTCCTGTCCCCTGTAGCCTCAGAACTCCTGCTCCCTTTTGTGTGCCCACTCATCCATCTGCAGGCAGCAAAGACAGAAACAAAGTCACTTCTGTACAGGATCCAGCTCATTGCTTGGGTTAATATGGAGAAGGCTTAGGAGGGTTTGTCCTCCTGCTGAACAGTGCTCCAGGCAGGCAGAGAGCGTTGCTCTGGTCCTCAGCACCGCCGCTCCTTTTGCAGGGCTTTCACTTACACAGGCTTCCAAGATAAATTGAAGCGCACGAAACTGTAATGAAAATGTCTGAGCAAACTGGTCTCAGTGAAGACAAATGAACCCTTGCACCTTTTGGGTGCAAACAGGCGGAACTGCTGTGCACAGTAGGTCAAAGATGTGACTCCTTGGTATGAAGAACAGAGGCTCAGACTGGAAGTAGTCAAAGACTGCAGAAGTGTCCTGGGTTTAACCTCCATTCCAGTGGATTTACTTCGGGAACATTTGCCTCCTCCTACTGTTCTATTGCTACCCCTAAGGCAGGGACAAATTTCCACAGCCAATATGTTCCTGGAGGCAGGGAATTTTAACTGAAGATGATGTCCTAGCAAAGAAAGTGATTTCTGAGCTTATTTCCATGGATGGGTGTTCTCAGTGTTACTCCTGCTGTCAGAAAACTATAGCAGTTCTCTATCTAGTTTGTATTTGCGAAGTGGCAATGTAGGAGATAGGTTTGCTCCTTGTAGTAGACTGAAAGTGAGAAATTCAGGGAAATGTAGCAAGAGCAATGATTCATTGATTCATTTTAAAATGTCCTAATCTGGGTATCGTATCTACCTGCAGGTGTTTGTACCCATGTTGGCCATGATTTGCACCAGTTCCTCTCTAAAATGGAAGAAGGGGCAGAGTGACAGCAAAAAAGACAAACCTCTGGTGGAGGGGAGGGCTGAGACTCCTCCAAAGCTGTGATTATCTGCTGATTACAGAGGAGAGCTCTGGTTGGCACATGCTTTGGATGGTTCCACCATTCTCTCAGACTATAGGCTTTTGTTTTTATATTTTTTTTTTCCAATTAGTTAGAAAAGTGAAAAGATGTCAAATTTTGTTGGCATCCCCAAAACAGGGACTAAGGGTCACTAGCAGGGTTGGGGTGGGAACTGTTGAGCATTTCAGGGCAGAGTGCAGGCACTCAAGAGTCTGGTTACTTGTTTCTGTGCTCCCTTGGTACGATAAATGTGATATTACTGGGATTGCTGGTAAAGGAAGCTTTTGTTCAGCTCATGTTCACTGCTGAGTCCTCTCCTCACCTCTCTCTTTCCTCCCTGTTCCCATTGCCCTATGCTGTGTGTGACCAGAGCCGACCATTGGCATCCAGTGCTTCCCTGATGGGACTGCAGAGTTGTCCTGCAACGTGGCCAGCAACGAGATCCTGGTCTTCCGGTGGCTGCTGAATGGCACCCACCTGAAAGCCGAGGGGGCTTGCATCAAGGATGCTGGGAAGAAGGTTCAACTGGACAAAACTGAGCCTGGGGAGTTTGTGTGTGAAGTTTTGAAGGGGAACAGTGTCACAAGGACCAGGCCCATTACTCTGTCTTGCAGCTATGGTGAGTAACAGCATCTCCAGAAAATCTTTCTTTTGGTCTCTTGCAGCAGCAAACTGAGGGGTTGTTGGTGTCCTCAAAATTTCAAACTCTTCTGTCCTCTGGCATCTCCCTTCCAGATGACAACTCTTCCAGAGTTACCAAATCCTGCCTTTAGAAAGTGACCCCTTGATTTCCTTCTCCCTCTTGTGCCTTGGGCTGACAGAGCCTACAACCGCAGATGAGATAAGTTTGTTGAGGAGGTCCTTTTACCCAGCACTGCAGCAAGGATGGATCTCCATCTGTCTCTTTTCCTACTTTTTGGTGATGGAGATTTGTACCCTCCTGTGCACTGATACTCTATGTTGTTTTAGAAACACAGGCTGCTTCCTACTCTGATGTGCATCCATGACCCAGACGCCTTCCAGTTTCTGTACATCCCCATAAGAATCCTTCCAGTAGTTGAGCCCTGTTGCTGCTGGACCCAGCTGAGGTGTTTTGCCTCATCTCTTTTCCCCTTATCTAGGCCAGAAGCACAAAAGATTTTCTGCTCTGTACAAATGTCTCTCCATCAGGCCCATCCATAAGCTGTGGGTAAAGACACAAGTAATTTACTTATGGAATGTAGGGTTTTTCCCCTTCATATCCTTATTCAGACATGTAAGTCTGTGAGAAGGCTGGGACTTTATCCATTTGCAAACTATTCATAAATGCTGACTATTCTGCTTGAATAAGGCCAGAGTTCAATGAGACAGAAATCTGGATCCTTGGGTATCATTTCATTTGCACCTCCAGTAGTGAAGGTTCTTCTCCTCTCTGGCAGCAAAGATGGTTTTCAAAGCTACAGGCAGAACTTAACCAAAGGTTTTGGACAATTTTTGCTGTAATTAATTTAATAACTTTCGCTACTAGAGAAACTGTACTGTATCATTTTAGAAATTGTCCAGGGCACTCCATCTCCATGAGAGATAGTCTTTCCTTCTGTGGTTGGCATGCAGTTGGTGTGAAAGCACCCCTCCTGACCTGGAGCCTGTGTCCAGTGTGGTGGCATTCAGCAGAATTCTGTGGGCTGTCTGTGCCTGGCCCTGCTGGCTCCACTGGCCAGTCTGTGCAGATTTGGCATGTGTGGCTGTGCAGCAGTGATCTGAATTGTGCTCAGTGACATTGGTTGGAGGCAGTTCAGTGTAGTCAGACCCAAGTTGGCTGAGGCACTGGGGAGTGAGGATGGGAACATCCAAGCTCTGTGATAAATCACACAAGTGCTGACAGATTCCATGGTTGATCCTGGGTGGCTGCCCAGTCCCCTGGGTGCAATATCTGTTCCCCATTTCATCTTGGAAAGCTCATGAGGGAATTTAGTGATATCTCTTTAGGGATGGACATGCACATAAACACATATTTGGAAGGGTCTGAAAGAAAGAAAATGGCAGCGATTCCACTTTTTAGTCACCAAATACAACCACATTTGTAAAAAGTGAATTAAAGCAATTCTGGATACCAGTAAAATGATTTGAAGAGGGAAATGGGTTCATTTAATTTAATTGAAGGTTAACTAATTATTTTTGTGGGTTATTATTTGCTCCAGGCAAAGGGCTGATTTTAGCTTTCCCACTGTAGGTATAGGATCTATGTAAAAACATCCATTTGGGCAACCTGTTGGCTGATGAAATTAATTTGAATAATTATTACCAAAAAAAATTTTGGCAGAAATGCTGTAAACTTCCCAGACAACACAGGGCTCTGAATACACAAGCTTCAGAAGTTAGGAAAACAACAGATATAAAATAATTTTATTGATTAATTACTTGGTTTTAAACTCAATATTTTATATCAAAAAAGACCTTATTAACAAGTGGCAAATTTTTAGAAAAAAGATTCAGGAAAAGAATTTCCAACTTGTATTTATACTTTTGGCAATATTCTCTAAGCTTTCATCAACTAAAATAATTAGGGAAATTATTTCTGAGTTGCTGAAGGTTTTTCATTTTGAATATGGATTTTTTTTGAACTTGGTAATTGTTCTTAGAAAGACTGGAACAAGCACTCTGAAAATACCACGAGCACCTGGGTGCAGTTGTTTTTACTGTCCTGGTGAGTAGGTGGAGTATGATGGCGTGTAGTAAAGCCTGGAACATTTAAAATTCTTCCTGGTCTCTGGAGATATGGAGCAATTAGTGCTTTTGAGGGCTTGAAAATAAGCTCCAAATGAGCCTGTTGGTTGCTGCCGTGCTGTGCAGGCATGTGTGCTGCTGAAAAGGAGTAAATTATTCAGAAAGGGATGGCACAGGCTTACCTAAGGAGTTTTACGGAATTTATGTTGTAGTTAAAGTGGAGCTGTATGGGGTTTTTTTTTGCATATGACAAGAAGAGTTTTCCTGGAGGCAGCCCCAAGCTGGAGCAGATTATCTCAGTGAAGGAGAGAGCCTGGATGGGTCTCTCTTGTGCAAGTCTGCGATGCCCTCTACCAGCTGCCTGCTCAGCAGCAGCGAACCTGCGGGTCTGCCCCGCTACAGCCACCCTGAGCAAGGGCTGCAGAGCCGGGTGAGAATTCCCAGTGTTGTGCTGCCCTTCTGCTCGGCCATCTGCAGCCCTCGCTCCCGGCCGGGCGGGGAACAGAGCGGAATCCTCTCCCCAGCAGCAGCGGAGCCGGGGAAGGATTCCTTTTCCGACAGCTCTGGCTCGAGGGGCCGCAGTCTTTGGTGCCTGAGGCAGTGCAGGCTCTGGGACTTGCTCTTAGGACACGACTGTCCTAAGTGGATTCTCTGATAGCAGCTCTGAGGGCAGACTCTGCAGCTTTTCCTTCAGCAGGAGGTGCTTCCTTAGGTCTCCTTCCTCAGCTGCCCTTTTTCATGCAACTTGCTGAAATCTTTCAAACCACCACCTTCTCTGTTAAATTTGATTAAATCTTACAGATTTAATCTTACAGATTACCTTAGATGTCAGTGATCAGAACAGGCAGGAGCAAATGCACACAGCTTAGGTGCACAGGCCTCTTTTTTAATGAAAAATTCCGTGCCATAATTAAATGATGTGACATGAATCACAAAGTGCCGCGGTTCACAACTGCCCTAATCCAAAGTAAACCAACAGTAATGTCAGCAAGCTCCAATCTGGCTGCAGGGTTTCTCCCACAGGAGAGGAAAGGAGTTTGTCCACCATGGTACCTGACAATGGTGTGTCCTTTTTGCAGACCTGCTGCAGTACCCGGGCTTCATTTACATCCTGGCAGGGTGTGCAGCGGGGGTGCTTATCCTGCTGGTGGCTTTGCCTGCAGCCATATGCTGCTGCATGAAGAGGAGACACAAGTTCATCCCGGTGCCTTCAGGTGAGTGGGGAATGCTGTGACCTCCCTGTGCTTAATTTTGGAGAGGATTGTGTTTGTGCAGGCCGGGGTTGACATGGCCTTAGAGTAACCTGGTCTCAGCTGGGTGGCTGCTTGTCCTCCAGCCTGTCCTCCCTAGACCTGCTGGAGCAGAAGTCTGCTTGCTGATAGGCAGCTTCTATGGCTAGCAGGGTCTTGAATGAAACCTCACTTTTCCTTTATTCACCTCACACTTGTACCCTCACCCTGTGCTCCTGGCCAGAAGAAAAACCCAGAGCAAAACCTTTCCTATGGGCAATAAGACTGAACCTCATTCCTGTGTGATCCCGAAATGACCCGAAGGTCTCTGATGGCAGTCCCCTGTCAGCACAAGTCCCTGAGTGCAGTCTGCCCGTGCCAGCTCAAGCTGTGCTGCTGCCAGCATGGCCAGGCAGGTCTCTGGCAGGCTGGCAGTGCCCTCTGTTCCCGGCATCTGTCTGCTCCGGGAGCAGGGCCAGCTCCTCAGGAGGGGACACAAACACACCTTGGGGTCTGTGCTCACAGCTCACCTGCCGGGGCCGGGGCTGTGGGAGGCCTCTTCCTCCAGATCTGGGTTTGCTTTCACAGAGGAGGAGAAGGATGACGGGTTAACAATGTCAGTGGTGTCCGGGGAAGGCATGAAGAGCCCCCCCAATGGAGACCGTGTGGAGGCTCAAGCTGCCCAAACTGACCGTCCTCCAAAGCCTGGTGAGTCTGGTCGGACAGACACCTTCTTTAGGAGGGACACAGTGTCTGTGTGTGGCTGCTGGGGGTGGAGGTGACAGTACAGAGGGGTCTAAGACACGCCAGCACAGGTAAGGTGCTGCACCCCCTCCGGGAGCTGCAGCAGGGCGTTTTTCAGTCCCTTACTCATGAGAGGTAGAGGCAGCCATCCCACAAGCATCCCACAGAGGGTGCTGCCAGCAGGCTGCAGGCTGGCTGCTCCAGTATCTCCTGTGCTAAAACACATACCTCAAAAATCACAACCCCGCCAAAACTCAGCACTTTTCCTGCTATTTTCTCACCCCCCCTCCCCTTCTCATCAGTAATACTTTATAAAAATCGGCATTGTTTTTTTAAGCAGTCATCTTCAGGACATCAGCAGCAGGAACCAATATGCTGAGCTGTAAACACAGCAAAATCCCAACAAACCCAGAGGCTTGTGTATTTTCTTAAATCGAGGCTGGAGTGGGAATATGGTCACATTTTAAATTCTTCTGAGAGATCGAGCATAAACCCCCATAGCTTTATCACAATATGGTCAAGAAAGTGCTGTGATAAAAACCCTTCTGAATTGTCCTGTTTCGTAAGTGCTTGGTATTAATACTCCACTTTTTAAATTATGTTTCCCTCAGTTTTGCTTCCCAAACACAAATGCTGGCAATGCCTTGCCTAGTAATGCACCATCATCAGCTGAAGCAGGTTTAGCAGAGACATCATGAACTGGAGCAACATTACATAGGTCACAGCCTGGGCTCAGCACTGCATTTCTGGTGTCCCTCACTCTACTGTGGAGAGCCTCCTGTAGCTCTGCTCTGCTTTATGTCTAACCTTGGATGCTCTTTGCTCTGCTTTCAAAATATTAAATGCTACTCATGAACATAGAGCATGAAAGAGGAAAAAGTCTTTCAGGTCATTGTTTAATATTAATATACTTCAAGTGTAGAGCTTTTAATAAAAAATTCAAACATTATAAGTTTGAATATAAAAAAGTAGCCCATATTTAGATTTTTTACAATCAAGTAAAAAGCAGAGATGCATGTGGAAAGTAGGTGAGAACTAAATGTGTGCTGTTAGCCAGCTTTAATTATTCATACGTAAGTGAATAGATTTGGCTTTAGTGTTTTGGTACTGAAGGTTTGGTACTAACAGTACTAAAGTACTTTGGTACTGAGAAGCCAGATAGCTTCAGCACCAAAGTGCCCTGAGGCATGATAGATAGCTCAGTAAATGAGTAGTTACAGAGAAAATTGAAATTTGACTTGCAGATGCCTGGGGCGAGGGGACTGAGTGGATCAGACAGCCTGCAGCATGAGGGACCAGGGGGAGAATTTCCATGAGGGTGAGCCACAGTGTGGGCACTTACAAACCATTTCTCCTTTTTCCAGATGCTGCCCAGATTGGTCAAGGTGTTGAGCCGCAGCCACTGGTGGAAGAAAACTTACCAGTGCAGGTAGAAGCTGAGGAAATGCGGGATCCTGAGGTCATAGTTGACGTGGAAAGCCAGGAAGATGCCTCAGACTGTTTCCCGGATCCAACTGATGACTGACCTGCTTGCTGTCCCACCCTGAAGCCTGTGACACTTGTCCTTTGCATCCCATAGTCTCACTGTGTCTGGAAAATCTTAGCAGGGGAAAAAACCGTGAGGTGTCAGACCTCCTGACCTCATTTAAAAAGAAAAAAGAAAATACAGAGAAAAGCACACACGTGGCCTGACAGGTTCTCTAACAAACAAAAGTGGGCAGCTCTTTGATGCTCTGCCTGATAACAGAGCTGCAGCACAACTAAGGAGCCCCAGGGGACAGCCTGGAATGAGATGGGCAGCTCCTCCTGCTCCCTGCTCACCCCATGCCTTTGCCAGCCAGGAGCAGGCACTACAGGCAGGTTGAGGTGGCCTGCCAGTCCCAGGCAGAAACCAAGGACTTGCCAGAATTTTCCCGAGAAAACTTCTTCTCAGGAGACTTCAGGGCATTTTTTTTCATGGACCCTGCCAAGGAAACTCAAAGGAGGTCTCAGCTCGGTACCTGCTGCCTTGGGTGCTTATCTGAGTCACTCCTCTGAGCTCCAGACCCTGTGATTTGGCCCTTGCCTCTTGCTGCCTAGAGCAGGAGCAGTGGTGGGGGCTTGAAATTTGACTTGCAGATGCTGTGTGCAGAGCCGGGGTGGTGCTGGCTTTACTCACCTCTTGGTGCCCCAAATAACAGAGAGTACCAGGTTACCTTTCACCAGAACCCGACTGCTTGGGCTGCCCCTGAGCTAAGCCAGCACTGTCACTTGCTTGCTTGCCTGCAGCAGGAGGGGGGCTGGGGGCTTGGAGCTGCAATTTTTGACAGAAACCTTGATTGTAATGCTGAGGTTGTTTATCAATGCAAGCATTAGTGCCTTTAGTGTAATAGTTTAGCTACTGCAAGCTGATGAAGCTGGCCATCTGCCTGTGCATGTAGGCTTGTTTGGGGCTGTGTTGTTTGCACAGACAGCAGCAATTTATAGAATCTCTTAGGCAAGTCTTGCTGCTACTCACGTCCTGTTGTGCTCAGGGGAGGTGTGTCTGTGGAGCAGCTGGGGTAGACCTGTAGGGAAGAAGGATGTGGTGAGGAGAGAGCAGGGGCTCTGTCTCAGGTAGCAGGTAGCTGAGTCCCAGCAAAGCTGCCAGGGACTGCAGGGCTGACAGGTTGCAGGGAATGCTGCAGGATGTGCTGCCAGAGCAAGGTATTTACTGTATAAGACAATTTAAGTAGTCAGAGTGAGGTGTTAAATTGATTGTTAGTGTTAAATTGGCCTGCTGGGCTAGAAAGGCATGGTAGTAAAAGCAGAGATGGTACAGACTGGGACCAAAAGGGATGAGGAGGTGTGTACTGCATTCCTCTCCTCCCTTGTCATTTTGTCCCTGTTTTATATTGTGCTGACACTGAGAATCCCTTGGAAATGGATTTAAGCTATGCCTGGTGAATGCCATCCCAATGAGGGCTGCGAGCACCCCAGCAGAATCCAAACTAAACTGAAAGCTTCTCTCCCAGGCCAGGGAGCTGGCGGGATGGCTGCACGCTTACCTGGGAGTCCTTCATCTCTGTGTACTTGCCAAGGCTCTGCATCAGTGACACCCAGCCATAGGTGATTGTTCTCGTCGTTTCCTTGTCCTGTGACTCTCTTTAGAAGATGTTTGGATCTTGTGTGCTGTGTTGGTGGTGATTCAGCCTGTCTGCCGTAGGAACCAGATTTTCCACGGTAAGAGGGAGGTGATAATTCTTTGCCTTACGGTGCTGTTCTAACTCTTTTCAGTATAAACATTCCTCAAAGGCTGTGAGTTGAACGACAGGAAAGTGACACAGAGTGCTTGGGGTGGCAGTGCAGAAGCAGCGATGCTGGATGAATGTCACCAGGTCAGTGTCACTCAGATGGGGGGATATAGTCAGCATTGCTTCACTTCTGCACTTTCTGGCAGGGGCAGGAGGGGACAGTCGACTCCAGCACATGTTTCAAAGGCTGAGCAGTGCTCTGAGCTGCACTGGAAGAAGACAGCAATGTTTCAGTGCTGAGGGTGAGAGGGCTGGGCCAGCCTTGTCCTGCTGGGCTGAGGCATCCCAGCTCTAGCTTATCCTAGTGCTGCCTTCCTGCTGTCAGCCCCGGGAGGGCTGGGGGTGCCCAGCAGCTCTGAACACCACCACTATTATGATCCCAGCCCTGGAAGGATTTTTCCCATGGAGATAGGAGAGATCTTTGTGAGACAGATTGAACCATGGCTGGTTTTCTGTCCTTTACCTCTCTGAAAGTGCCATTCAGCAACAGGGGAAAAGTTTCTGTTACTGGGAGATCAGGAGAGGATGATGCAGCCTGTGCTCTTCCTTTAACTGTACGTGTTCATGCCCAGCTATTATTCTTTTTTTTTGGTGTGGATTTTTTCCCTTGTGATTAATTTTGTTCCAAATAAAAAGATCTGTTTTCTACCTTGTTTCGGAACTGTATAAGGTTTTTTTTTATTTAATAATCATCTCTTTCTGGTTTTTACAGGAAGTACAGGCTTATTTTCAAATTTATACACAGCCAAATAAAGGAAAGGTGATAACAAGTTATTGCTGACTAGAGCTGACTTGGGTGGTCAAGGGCACAGAGATCATGAGGACATTCATCTGTAAGTCACCCCAGGAGAGGCTGTAGGACAGTGGCACTAAGCTTGTCCCTGTTGGAATGTGTAAGTACATCTGTGTGCACCAGCAGCTCACCAAGCCCTGCTCTGGTGCCTTGCCTGAACTGTGAAGTGCAGAGCAGGGATGCAGAGTGATGGTCTGGTGTTGTTGTTTTTTTGGGGGTTTTTTTTGTTGTTGTTGTTTTTTTTTTTTTTTTTTTTTGGTGACACCTAAGCCACCTTAGCTGTGAGAGAGGATACTGGAATGCATAACTGCATAACACCTTTTGCAAGGAGGAAGTGGCTTGTTCTCACCCTTAGACAAGTGAGCTCAGATTGTGGGTAAAAGCAATGTCCTGATATGATCCTATCAGATCCGTTGAGTTTGCCATAACAGGTTAATCCCTGGAACACTGGTGTGACTGGGCATGGGTGATCCTGCCCTGCAGTCTATGATCCCAGCAGTCCAATCTTTCCAGGTGTTTTCCAGTCTGACTCTGGCGCTGCATCTCCCAGGAAAGAGCAGGAGCACTTTCCAGCCTGGGTCTGACAGAAGAACATGGATGTGGCTATGGATGTGGATGGTGCTGTCAGGAATTTGACCAGAAATGGAGGTGCCTGTGCTGCCTCTTTGGGGCTTCTGGTGCCTTTAGTGAGGCTGTGCCATGCCAGCTCTGCCTTCTCTGGGCTGCTGATAGAGTCCTTGGTGCCTCCAGGTGGATCTGGCCTCCCCTGGGGAGCTGGTGCTTTCCAGGTGATGGGAACTGACCACCACATCATCCTGTCTGACCACTGGTCATGACTGGGGAAGGTTGGGAATGGTGCAGCTTCCATCCTGCTGCTAATCAAGTGCTGGCAGGAGGAGGGGAGCTCTGCTCTGTGGGAAATGTGGGTGTTTTGGGATGTGATATCATCCCACCTGAGACAAATCACCAGTGGTTTGTAGCATTGTACAGAACAGAGGCTTAGATTTATATCCATGTCCACCTTTCATGGTGGGAAGAGAGGAGTTTGCTTTTGGCGTGTACTGAGCAACAACTGACATGAAATGCAATATGTAATCTTTTCATCATGTAATTAATTTAGTTTATGAATATAAAAGGAGAGCAGAGAATGAACTTATTTGACTTACGATCAAAGTGAAAGCAAAAGCAAGCAAGAAATGTGTTGTAGAATGGTGAGCAGAGAAAATAGAAGGATCCCTTTAGATTTCTTTTAGCATGCAGGATGAACTCATCCCCACAAAACTATCATGTCATAAAATCTCCCACATTCCAGAAATGAAACAGGGTTTTGTTTCTCAACCTCTACCACAGGCTGCTGTGCCTGATGTCCCACTGGTTGGGGTGCTGCCTCAGAGCCCAGCACAGGAGCAGAGACACCAGGGCCAGAGCCAGCAGTTTATGGGGAGCTGCAGGACCAGCTCTCTCTGTCACCCTCAGCTCTACAGAAACAACAAGAGTAGAAGTTGCTGAGTCTGAGAGCAGATAGATAAAACTGATAATGGTCAGTTTACAGTAGTAAAATCAAACTTCTGTTGAACTGAATAGATGTGAAAACAGTGGTTGTGTGACCTTCTGATAGAAATCTCTGTGTAGTTGAAGAAAACCCCTCTAGATTTTAGGCGTGTACATGGTAAGTTCATGTCACCTTTTATGAATTATTGCAGCTCATGTCAAAACAAACAAACAAGAGGTTCATGTGTAATGAACCTGTAGCAGGCAGTGTCACAGATAGACATCTTTAAAGCCATTTCTTAAAATGAAACATAAAATTCTGGTGGTGCTGTAGAATCCAAACTGATGTTATTACCACCAGGCAGGCAGGAGTGAGATGCCCCAGTTTTCCATAGGTAAACACACAGAACTGGTGACAGAAGTGGGCAAGAAAGGCAGCATCACCCATTTCTGTCTGAGGTGGAAGCAAAATTCTGTGATGTGTCATTGCAGAAGCTTGGATTAGTATTTGGATGCTATTTGTGCCTTCTGCCAGGCTGCTCAGTGCCTGGGACCTTTGACAACCACTGCGCCCTGCATTGGTTTTGTTCAGAGTAAATGTTGCATTTCCTTTCTGCAAGATTACGTGACTCATCTCCTCGGGCAGAGGATGTGGCTGGAGACAGCAGGAGCATCTTTGCTGAGTACTTAGAAGGCCCTTCTAGGCCCTTCTAAAGTACTTGTACTTTTCCAGCAAGCAAATCATAGAATCATAGAATCATAGAAAGGTTTGGGTTGGAAGGGACCTTAAAGTTCACTTAATTCCAACACTCCTCCTGTGGGCAGGGACAACTTCCAGTAGCCCAGGTTGCTCAGATCCCTGTCCAACCTGGCCTTGAACATTTCCAGGGATGGGGCAGCCACATCTTCCCTGGGCCATCTGTGCCTCACCAACCTCGCAGTAAAGAATTTCCCTCTGATACCCAATCTAAACTTACTCTCTTTCTGTTTGAAGCCTTTGCCCCATGTCCTACCATTGCATGTCCTTGCTGGCAGGTTTGTGTTAATTATATCAAGATTAATTTAACTTTGGTATGATCAGCTAGCAGATTTCTTTGGGTTGTGCAGGACCATGGGGAAGTACAGCAGTCTTTCTGCCTGTGCATGCTGATGGCATCATTGTCACCCTCATGAAGATTTTTCCTGCCTGAGGTGGGATTTCAGCCCCGAGCAGCAGAGGTTCCCCTACTCTCCCATCAGCCCTGAGGTCAGCAGGAACAAAAATGACTTTATAAAATCATTCATTATGCTTGCAAGTTCATGTACCTGGCACAGCTGTAGTCTGCTCATTGTGCCAAACACTAATGAAAGGAAAACTCCCATCTGCAGAGGTAGAAAATATGGGTGGCCAATGTCAGCTTATTTTTAAATTGATCTATTTTTCTGGTTAGCATATTCCATGTCACACTTAGCCAATATCCATGATAAAATACTGAATGGGGCTGTAGTCTAAAGTGTGTTTTATAGCTAATATAAATAGAGATACTATTGGAAACTCTGTGCAGAATTTTTAAAACTGATCATGGCTACTGATAGTTTTAGTATTGCCTAACACTACAGAAAGTAGATGTATTACAGACCAAGAATTACTTGGAGGCAGTTTTCAGCAAATCTTTTGGAACTGCAAATTCAGTACGTTGGAGAGAATTATTGTCTACTCCCATATCATATGCAAATGGAATGAAGAAATACAGCTGGGTGCCTATCCTCCAGCCAGCATTGCTGTCTCATCTTTGGTTTATACAACTTCCTCTTTGAGGGCAAAACATATTTTCCCTAAACTAAGGAGCGAAGCAGTTTTAAAAGCTTTTTTTTTTTTTGATACTGAAGAGTCACGTAACAAGATGTCTTCAAACAAACAAAAAGAAAAAAAAGAAAGAAAAGGAAGAAAAAGAACTTGTGATGGTGTTTTTTGTCTGTGTGAAGAGAATTGCAGTAGTGACATTGACAGCATGACTTGAAGCAAAGAGCACTAAGAGTTTGTGTTGCACTCCTGTGAAAGCTTTCAATCACAGAGCAATAGGCATCAGATTTCTCCTCTGAAACAACCAGCAAACCTATGGCCAGGGAATTTGGGACAACAGGGGTGGGATTCAGGGATGTCTCAGGGGACACATTCAGGAAGGTGTGTGAATGTCAACTCAATTCACTTCGAGCCAGTTGGAGAAGTTGGTGGAGGCTTTCCCGAGGGGGCACAGGGATCCTGGAGCAGGAGCACTGCTGGGTGGGACAATCTGGGTGGGACAGCCTCTGCTGCTGCTGTCTCTGCCGTGTCAGGATGAACCGTGACAGGACACAGAGAGGAAGGGGATGATGACACAGATTCAGTGACTGCTGTGCAGGATCCAAAGGGAAGAGAGGGCATGGGCTTAATGACTGAGGGTACAGCCGTGGTGGTGAGTAATGGCAGACAGAGGTGATTTTTCTTCCCTTAAATAGGCGGGGAGGCTACAGGGGTCTCAGGCAAGGCCTGTCCTCCATCATCCTGCAAACTCTTCAGGCAGTATAAAATGTTTTTCTCCGAAAGGCTGCAGCTGCTGTTGCTTTCTCCTCACGCCTGCTCTCCCTGGCATTTGTCATGGATGGTGTTCCCCAGACAGCTGCACTCCTCTGCTGGTGGTAGATCACAGCCCCACCGAGCCCCTCAGGCGATGCTTTGCCTGGGGCTGCAGGGACTCCTCACTCCTCTCTGTCTTCTGAGCCATTTGCCAGGAATGTGCTGTGCTAATTTTGATGACTCCAAGAAGGGGAATAAACTGAAATCTGATAGCAGCAAACAGGAAATAACCTTTCTTCTTCCTCCACCTCCTCATTCTAGCAAATCCTTTCCTGAATTTTTATCTTGATGTCACTTTCTGGAATGGGTTTTGCTAGATGAGATAGGAGAAGGGTGATGGAAAGGCAGGACTCCAGCCAGCCTTTTAGATACCCTGAATACAGGTAAGAATGTGCCAGCTCTCTTTCCTTCCTGCGCATGAGTTGGGTCAGGATTCCTCTTGCTGCCAGAGGAGGTCATGGTGAAAGCTGTGCAACTTCAGCTTCTCTTTGTACACATTTCTGCCCAGCTGCCAAGAGTTTGGGACTTTTTTCTTCAGATGATTTAGTGTCTGATAAAGAGCTTTGTGTCCCTGCCTTTTGTTGACTGTTTAAAGCTTTGTTATTTGGACAGTACAGAGATCTGTTTATAGCTTTCTCTGGAGAACCAGATGCAGATGAAAAGGCCCTTCTTTGCTGAAGAGAAAATCGGAAGGAGTCAACAGTGCCATAAATTTTATCTCATCTATCTTAAAAAGTCCCAGCGGTTAAACAGCCTCAGCATAAGAGGAAAGTAGATGCCTGGTTTTTTACTGAATTACTGATCCTGAAGAGCTTAAAGGAATATCAATATAACACACATAACCATGGCAGCTAACCCAGTGCCTCCTACCTGTGAGGGCACAAGGCATGCACAGTAACTTTCCACTGAGGCTGCACAGTAAACTTCCTGTTCTGCAAAGTGCCCACTGAAGTTCAGCAAATTTTTACTGAGTTGCTGGAAGCTGTTTATGTAGGGAACACAAGACACATGTAATTAACAGAAAGGCTTCTCTTCCATGATGGCAGTGTAAAGGGACGGCTGAAAAGAAAGGTGACACCATCTGACTATCAGGAGTGTAACAGAAGGAGCTGGGCTGCAAGAACTGCCCTGGTAGAAACACTGTGAAAAGCCACAAGCTGCCACTGATGCCCCAGTGCTCACCTGTGTCACACAGAACACCCTGCACCTGCCTTACTGAGGTCTTAAAAAGCAGAAACTCTCAGAAATGCAATGACACAGGACCTCAGCCATTACTCTTCCTGGCAGGCAGCAGCAGCTGTGGGATGTAAATGTTCAGAAAGATGTGCAGCTTTGTGCCTGTGCTTTCCTCTGCTGTGGAAAAAGCTCTTTGCCAACACTAGTGTGGCTCCTGCTGCAGGTGTGGGGTGTTGGCCCCAGAGCTAAGCCCATCCTGCCACTCTGCAGTCCTTGCTGCCTGGCAGGACTAGGTGAGGTGATGCATTTAAATGTAGGAACAGACAAACATCAGAGAGGCCAAAACCAGGTTCACAGGGCACAGGAAACTTGTAGGACCAGAGCAGAAGCAGGGGAAACTGAGCTGCTAAGTCAGGATCTGCACTGAGCAGGAAAGGACTTGGATTTTTCACTGGATCTCATGGCCCTAGATATACACGGTGCAAAGAGCATCTGTATAAGTGGTGTGAAAGACAGCAAGGCACTTCTCTTGCTTCAGAGAGCAACAGCAAGACTAAGCTGAAAGGTCATTCAGATGTTTTTGAGAAATTGACATCTTAATTTCTTGGTAATGAGAGCCAAACCTCCATATATATATACACATATATGCATTAAGACCACATAGTGGGCCTTTTGCTTTTTGCTATCACAGGTCCAATGTCTAATAAATAAACTACAGACACTTTTAGGACCCACAGTGATGTTTCACAGAGGTTTATGCAAGGTCTTCTAGGAGGACAGACATTTTATGTCCACATACATGCCCCCCTAGGGGCTGCACTAGTAGGGAAAATGCCAACAATGTCTTGCATTTGAAGGGAAGACTTTCCTTTGTCTGTGGGAACTATATAAAAGCCATTCAGGGCCACTCCTAGGAATAAATGTATTATCCAGCTGCCTGTGCTCAGTCTCCTGCATCACTTCTCAACCTCCCACCTGCCCATTTCCAACTGTCTCTCACTCCTCTCTGAATTTATAATACTGAAGTAGAATAAAACACTGTACAAAACATCAGGTATACATGCATTTATTAAGCTGATGGTTTCTGTGGAGTGTCAGATCTTGTCCAAAAGATTACTTAGATGATAGCAACAACTTGTCTTTCCAGGATATATTTCTAGGAGCAGCTGTTCTTCTATTATCTTTCTTGGGTAGCTAGTCCATCCACTCACTCGTGATGAAGAGGCACATTGTAGTTAATACAGGTCCTTGTGTATTTACCACTGCCAAGACTAGAAGAGGCTTTTATGGCCATTTATCTGGCTCCTTGTGTAAGACAGATTGATTGCAGCATGCCAGCAAGCCAACGCCTTTTGCAGCAGCAGTAATGTCACTGAATTTACTGGAACAAGATGCTGAAACTTAGGTCCTAAATCTAGGGCCATTATAGATGATGGAAACCATCAGCAAGACTGAAATGCACCATCTGCAGGAATAACTGATGGGATGCTGCCATCTGCTCTAGCCTCAGTCATTGCTGTGAACCACAGACTGCCTGATCTAAGGGGGTTATGTTCCTTCAGACCAGAAATAAAGGGCGTTTTTTTGTGAGGTTTGGCTGTTGACACATGCTTACAGCTGGAAAAAAAGAAATTGTGCCTGAGAGAGAACATCTGGGGCTAAAGGTTTAACGACATGAAGTTGTGTTGGGGGGTTTAGGTTACATATCAGGAAAAGGCCCTTCTCCCAGGGGCTTTTGGGGCACTGGAATGGGCTCATCAGGGAAGTGGTCACAGCTCCAAGCCTGTCTGAGCTGAAGAATTGTTGGGACAATGCTTTTAGTCTCTTGGGGCTGTCCTGTGCAGGGACAGGAGGTGAACTTGGTGATCTTTGTGGATCCCTTCCACCTCAGAATATTTTATGATTCTATGTGGGATTATGGACATCACAGGAGAATTATCTCTTCAAATATTCAGCTGAGGACTTTTCTGCATGATTCATGGTTTGAAAATGTTAATTTGCTTTTCATGAGAGAAGGCTGAAAAAGTTTGTGCAGACAACTACTTGAGTATCAGTAGTGTGTGTGTGTGTGACTATTTCTGGAAGATTTCCATTGTTTACAGGCCACTCAGGGCTCTCAGTTATCTCTGAGGCACTGAGTCAGCATCCCTGCCAAACCCTTGGCTAAAGCTCCATTTTGAGTTATTTGATCTTCATATTTCCAGCACTTTATTCAAGCTGGAGTTTTTCTTTTCCTGCCCCTGTGTAAGGCAGAAGTGAAGAGGAGGCAGAATGTCTTTCATCAGCCAAATGGCTGAAACTCTACGTGGGAGCCAGCAGTTCCTTGGCATTCTGTAATGCAGGGCAAAGCCCCTTGCTAAGGCTGACTTTGCTTCTTTCTTGTTCCAGCCACTGCCCACAATTTGTCCTGCTTCATAAAAAGCTACAGTAAGGGGGAATGTGCCATCAGGAAGCCCTCAGCTGCCATCCAGGGCAACCCAGATGGAGCCAAGTCCTGCAGGCCAGGGTGCAAACCCAGGAGAGCTCCCAGGAGTAAAGTTACTCTTCCCCAAAGCTTCCCCTCCACATATTGCCCATCTGACATTCCAATTTAAATTAATTTGCTCTTCTCCTTACACACTCTGCCTCATCAAAGGCCTGTTGAGAAGTTTAGAGGTGTGAAGGTCTTGGGTGGTGCTCAGAGCAGGATGTCTGACTCACATGCAAATACCACTTACCATAAACTGAGTTTCATACCAGAGAAGATGGTACAAACTATCAGATGGGCTGCAAATCTACTTTTCGTAGTCTTCCTTTTCTAGTACATCAAATAGCAATATTTTTTATAACAATCTTTTTTCCTTTTTTTTTTTTTTTTTTTTTTTTAAATAAGCCTCAGGCATGAATGTTTATTGGCTCATCACTAAGTTGAGAACTTAGAGCTGGGAACAGCTGCATATTGTCTCTTGAGATGTTGCCTTCAGATGTGGGGGACTCTGTCACCTTTACAAGGAAATGTGAATATGATACTTACATTCCCTCTGAGGAAACTGTGTACTATCTTACAAAGAGCAGAAGTGTAAAGGAAAGAGAAAGCCACAAAAGCAAATGTACGAGTGCAGTGCCTTGTGGCTTCTGCAGTGGAAACAATGCCCCAGAGAGAGAGAGAGAGCAAACATGTGCCAACACACAGCCCATTGTTGTGGCTGTGCTCAGCCCTCTGCTCCCCTGAGTGTCAGAAGATGGGCATGTGTAGCAATGCAATTGGGCTAAACAAGGCTCAAGCATCCTTAGCTTGATGCTAAGGACAGGCCTAACTGAACCAGGCCCAGCAGCACCATGCTGGGAGACATCTACTTTTCTATCCTTGCCATTTTTTAGCTGGTTTTGTTTAATCCAGAGGTGTTACATCCTGTGTGAGGAGAGAGGGTATCTGCAGTGAGGAGAAGAGCGTGAGAGCACTGTTATCTACAGCTTGCCTTGTCCTGCCCAGCACAGCTTGGGCTGTGGCCACTCACAGCTCCAACCACAGCTCTCTGTGTGCCACTGCCTCTACCTTGAGGGCATTCAGGGGCTGCTCTGCCAGTGCTCTCTGCTGTAGCTGTTTTCAGGATGTTTATCCTGTGCAACACCTCTGAAGGTACATGCTGGCTTCTAGAGTTTCTCCGTGGCAGCAGCCCAGAGTTGCTGTGCTTTCCAGAGATATCTTCAGGCACCTTCTCCTCAATGCCTTCCCTTGGGGCTCTCCTTGAAGGGAAAACAGAGACACCACTGCAACAACTTAGAGTGCTTCTTTCCAAGTAACATCCAAAAAATCCCTTCCTTCTCCAAAAATGGAGATCAGAGCCCAGACAGGACTGCAGCATGATGTTGTCTTGCTCCTCAAGAGAGGAAGGGTAAAGCTGGCAGGACATTGACATTTCCCCACTTGTCATTTGGCAGGAAGACTGAGCTTAGAGACATGAGCTGCTTTGTCTTTCTCCAGCTGGGTCTGACAGTGCAGGAGGTTTCTGAGGCTGGTTAGAAAAGGGGCTGCTTTTGGGATAGACCATGCATGTACCAGGATCTCATGGGGGATTCTTGCTGCAGGTGAGTGATGTGCCTCTTTGCAGGTCTGGCTGTGCTTTTGGCTTTTGTTCCTCAAAATCTTGCAAGACAGTTTTGTGCACATGCACCAAGTACTCAGGAATACCAAGGCCTGGTGTCAATTCTGTGATGTGACAGCCCTTGAGCCCTCTCTTCTCTCAAATGCTTCTTCACTGCTCATTTTTTAACAGACATTTTATATCCTTTACTAATGATTTCTTGCTCCTGCCTACCTGTTGCTCCAACAGAAACCAGGATGTTTGGTGAGCTGGTTTGCTGTACCATAGGAGCTTTTGGTCTGACTCATTTCAGCTGTGAGTTTAGAAGACTGTGTGGCATGTGGGCATGCCAAACTGATTTACTGGAAGTACTGGTGTTCATTATGAATGCAGAATTCCCTGTATCCTTTTTACACTTGGTTCTACCGCTATGGAACTTTATCTGTCTTCTCTCTCTCACATTCACACACGCAGACATCTTTCTGTTTGCATTTCATTTGTACCATGGACAATCCCCTGGCAGTGTGAACATGCCAGCAAACACAATGTGCAGTGGTACCCTGGAAGCAGGTGGTGCTTTGAGGGATGTTGCCTTGAAGAAAAAGGGAGACAAATTTGAGCAGAGCATGGACAGTAGTTTCAGCATGCTGGGCTTCCTTCCACTCTGCTTGATGGATCCAGCAAAAAACCTCCAAAAAACTGAGGAAAAATTGGGATTGCTGCCTTTGCCCGAATTTCTTTAGGTGCTCAGGCTGGAAGTAGATGTGTCCAAGAGCTTGACACAGATTCCTTGGCTGAGGAGATACCTGGGCATGGCGGGCTCTGCCCTCAGCTTGTTTCTTGCCACAGAGGGTGGAGGTCAGGAACAGAAATGTGATCTTGCTGCTGTTGCTTCCTCTCTCCTTTTGTGTGTGCCTCCTTTGTGTGTTCTTTCTAAGGAAACAGAAGCAGAAAGAAGGAAGAAAAACTAGGTTTTCCTGCAAGGAAAGGTACCTCATTAGTACCAGTAAAAAATGATTAAGCTGGAGATGGGAAGGTGTCTTACAAGACCTTCCTTTAACTTCAAGGTAGAAGAATGACATGAATGAACAAGAAAGATTTATCTATTGTTGTACATTTCTAGTGCCACAGATTTTCTTCTGTCTTATTTTTTGGCCTATGTTTGTGACAAAAAGCTGGAAGGTTTCAGTGGCTAGTGTATGCTGAGGAATTATGCTGGTGATTCAAAATCCTCACCACTCCATCTGTCTCCTGTTGGAATCAGGAATAAAGACTTTATTAGCTTCTCACATGTTTTTGGACCTAGCTCCCATGCCTCCTCACAGCTTCTCTCCTTGCTGTCTTTCCCACAGCAGCCAGCTTCAGGGCTGGTTTTTGGCAGTGTTCTCACCCCCTTCCATGCTCATCCCTCTCCCAGCTTGCTCAGGTGGCTGGCCCTGCCTGCAGGAAGCGTTTGTGGCTCCGGCCAGCCCCTCATACACCAGATGTTGATGCAAAGCTGATCCTGATGGTTTCCAAGGGAAGTGTGCCTCCTTTCCAAGCATTGTCCAACAGCCACCTGCTGCTCCCTGGGGGTCCTGGGCTTGCTTTCCCCTTGCTGCTGCTGAGGCTGTGGGGCAGAATTAGGATTTCCATCACTCCCCCACCCAAAAAACTTCATCCTTCCCACTAGGATGGTGGCATGTGGATGCTGGATCTGAGCTCTTCAGGTGAGCATTGAGGAGGACAAGGACCCCATGTGGCCCTCCAGCTGGGTGGACAAACTTCCAGGGCATTCCTGCATTTTAGTGCCCATTTTCTTTGTGTCCCCACGTTGCCTCCATGCAGAGAAAGCACCCTGTTGAGACTTATTTCCGCCTCTGCTAGAAATGAGAAGTGCTGGAGGAGAGGAGGAGGGCACAAAGGCTGCACCGACATGTCCCATCACTGCTTCCTCACAGCAGAAAATCCTCTCACCTGCCAGGAGCTGTCATTACACAAGGCAACACTGGATTTTTTTTGACCCTGAAAATGAACTTTAGGAGGATTTTCCTAGTCAAGTGCTTGCTGCTTTTATTTCCCAGTGTAAAATGTGAGTTTTTCTTACTGTTTTTTGCTCTTTTGGGCTGATGTTAAAATTGCATTTTAAAGCATTTACAACTTGGTGGGCTGCTACTGATATGAAACTTGTTCCACTTTTCCAATGAGTGAAAACATCTGGGTTATTGCTGTTATTATTTGATTTAATTTTCAGCCAGGGGGAGGGCAGGACCTGAGTTTCCTATTCCAGTTATAATAATAAGCTGTAAAGAGTTTTGGTTTTAAGTTAATGAGCCTTAATTTGACACATGTATAATGAGAAATGTCAGCATGCAGTTTGCTTTCTGCCCTCGAGGTAGCTTGTACTACATTAGAGATCCAGTTCACTGTGCATTATCGCATGTAATTTCCTTTTCTTATCAAAGATTTGCAAATCTTTTGAAAGTGCAATTTATATTCTTCCATAAATATTAACAGAGTGATATATTTCAGTGTCTTCAGTGGAGTTGAAGTTTAAGATGTGAAAACAGCAAGCAACTGCATATATCTTTTATATTTTGCATATTATTGTTGTCATTATTTTTTAAAATATTAATCTAAAAACTTAATTAAGGTGTTAACTCATAGAGTAGGGAAGGTTTTAAGAGATGGAGACAATACAAACCTATATAAATTTTTTTTTCCTCTGTTTCATTCCACTAAAATTGTATGAATGGCTGCTTAATGCTTTGCTTTTCCTTCGGAACAAAATTAACAGATAAATAAGGATTTCTCTTTTTTTATGTACACAATCTATAAAACATCTTCCTCAGCAGAAATAGAGATTATTCCCTTGAATGGAAAATTGTCTCAGAGACTTTCTTCCTTCTCTAAAATTACTGCCGGATTTTTTTCTTTTAACTCTTTCTTGTGACTGTGAGTGAACTGTAGGCTCTCAGTTAAAACCTTTCTACCCTTTGGAGCACATTTCAGTTGGCATTTTAATCAGAAATGTCGTTTCATGAACTAAACATATTTTTAGTATCATATATGTGGGATACTCAGATTTCCACTAGAAAGACTCTGGAGATCAGGTCAATATCTAGAGATGTCTCTGATCCACAGAGATGCCACTGAGTTATCCTTGAAAACTCAGATTACTTTTTTCCTTTACTTTCAGAGAGAAAAATATAAGTAGTGTCTGTTATGCAAAGAAGTCCTATTAGTAGCTCTGAATACTTGTCCATGACTGAGAAGGAACAACCATCAGAATTCAAATATTGGGGTATAACATGTAATGTCATCTGTGTGGGGCACAGCTGCTTCCAAGGCTGTTTAGCTGATAGCTTTATTTCAGGACATTTCATTAGATACGTCAAATACCTTGCAAGAAAGGCAGTGCTGAAAGAACAACCGCTCTTTAGAGGTGGTGAATTGCCAGAAGCACTACAGCATTAAGGTTCTTGTTGCAGAGGCATGCTATTTTAGCTCTCTGATTATCTCTAATGTTGTTAGTTTAATGAAATAGCCAGTGGATTTCAGTTTCCCCTGTGTGGTGCCATTTATCATTATCCTACATACAAGGAATGAAGGACTGCAATAAAAATATGCATAAACACAGTTTTTCTCTCTGTGGGGAAAAAGCGCTTAAAATATATAAAATTAGAGCAGAATCAGCTCCATGTGGTGATGAGAAGGGAAATCTCCTCCTGCTGGTTGGCTTCACCCTGTAAATCGAGGGGGAATGAGCACAAGAAAATGACAAACTAAATAAGCAGTGGCTCTGAGCGCGTGCGTTCAGGTGTCAGTGAGCTTATCCCACCTGACACTTGCATGCAGATTTCGACCTCCTCCCGCAGGTTTGTCCACCTGCCACGGGGGTGGGGACAGTGCCTCACTCGAAATGACCTGCCAGCAAAGTTTCCCAAGTCCTGGCTCACCAGAAATGGGGCCGGCAACGAAGGTGGGTGAAGCAGCCTGGAGGGGAGCGGGCAGAGCACCCCAGGCACTGCTCCAGGAGCACGTCATCACCAGTGCTGGAAACACCATGGATGTTCAGTAGCCTTGGCTATTCTGAATATCCCCTTTGGCAGCCCCATGCTCAGGTGCTTCCCAGTCCTGACACCACCTTTGGGAAGCTCCTACTCTTAACTGTTCTGGAGAAAGGACCTAGAATCAAAAGAAAAGAAAAGACTTTTTTTTTTTTTTTTTTGGCAATTGCTTTTCATGTAATGACTCTTGCACCCCTCAGTTCACAGGATGCTGGTAGCTGTTTCTTCCTGCCTTACTTGCCCCATCAGGATCCTATGCTAAAGAAATCAAGTGGATACATTCCAGTGGGGCAGAGTAACTGGGATGGGAGAGGAAGGGGCACTGCTGTGGGTATGCCTCCAGTTCAGTGCCTTACATTCACTCATAGCTTGACATGGGCTGCTATTATTATCATCATTGCTATCACTGGGGTTGCTGAAAATAATTCTGCTGTCTAGGGACATGACAATTTTGTCTGCAGTAATGTCTGCAGTGATGGGCACTCTGGGTACCAGCCTGTGCCACGTGCAACATGCAGAAGTGATCTTCTTTTCAGGAAGGGCTAAGTTCATGTTAAAGTGAATAGGAGGCCATGAATCTTGGCATCCAGAGTCATTCCAAGTAAGTCAGCCAGGGTATAAATCCAGCTTTTGAAGGCTGGACTCTTAGCTTTCTTGCCTCTCAGAATTAAATTGGATGCTGGCATTGACCTAATGAACAATCAAGAAGCTCTTTGGAGCAGGGGAAGAAGATGGCATCAGTAAAGCAGAGAGGTTTGGGCAGCTCAGGAAGGGGATGCATAGCAAATAACAACCTTTTGGGTGACCACTGTGGCTGCTGGAGACAACTGATGGGCTGGCTGTGCTTCCCTCCACAGGCTCCAGCACCAGATGGATTTACAAGGCAGTGAATGAGACAGCTATCCTCAGCATCACTGCTCCTGGGAGCATCTATGAGGCAAGATGGACAAAAGGCAGGCAGAGGCTGGTTCAGGTCAAAGATGGAAACGTTAAATACTTTGTGAACAAGGAGCAGTGCAGGTGTGCCATGCTCCGGAACGGGACCCTGCAAATCCAGCGCCTGGAGAAAGAGGACAGCGGGAACTACATGGTGACGGTTTACCAGCAGGATGGGAAACTGAAGGCAGAAGAAAATATAATGTTCTTAGTTCAGGGTGAGTTTTTGCTTTTCTCATGGCATTCCCAGCACAGCTGAACAAGACTTGATATGCTCTGTTCTCTCCCACAGCCTTTCCTACTCTGTGCCCTCCTTTCTGGTTAGGAGTGGGAAGACTTCTGTAGGACATCCCTTCTCCTTCCTGCCACTGACAGCAGTCTGCCTCTCTTCTCCCTTCTCTTGCTCCTGCTGATGCCCTCAGATCCCTGGCTTCTTTCTGGCTCCCCTGTTTGTCAGCCAGCAGGTTTCTAGCTGTGCCCAAGAAAGAAGCTGTGAGCACATTCACACTGACAGCAGGGTGAGGATGGTCAGTCCTACTGCAGCACCACAAAGAGTGCCAGGACCCTGAGAGGGGACTGGGCTCCCAGCAGCATCCTACTTCCAGAAACCTCTGGTAGGACCACAGCAGCCTATGTGAGGTACAGCTGTGGCTGATGCACTGTGAGTTTCAGGTATTTCTGGTGCCATTTTATGGGCACTGAGTTATGACTTCTGTTCTCTGGCCACTGGTCCAGCAAGCTGAGCAACTTGTGTTGCCAACTCCTTGAGGAGAGTTCAGGGATCCAGATGGCACTAAATGCCTGCATTTGGGCAATGGAATCCCCCACCATTTTTGCTCTAACATACAAAATAGCCAGCAGTCACCTTCCCTGAGATAAACCACAACAGGAATTGAATTTGCAGTGGAAGAAGATTCCTGCACCCTATCCTTGCATAGCATAACACAACAAAACCTATGGTTGTGCTGTTCAAAGCACAGTTAGGCACACACCTGGGGATTTCAGCTGCATGGGTTCAAAGCACCAGGGCAGCCTCCATTCCTGTGCTGTATCTTGTCCTAAGAGATTGGAGGAGTAATAGCCCAAAGGTTTTGGGGTGAGTAGGGATGATGGGGATAGCTATTCTGCTCCTTAATAGCTGCTGTGACTTCTCCAGACCTCTAAGCTGTAGGACAGCACAAGTTTTTTCCCCAGTAAGGGGATAGTTTTGTTCTGTCCTTCTTCAGCCAGCATGCACACCTTTGCCAACATCTTGAGTTTGTGGGCACCAGCTGGGATTATGGAAATGATGCCTCATTGAGGCAGCAAGGAGAGCTGGAGTGGTTTTAGAAGGGTTTCTGTGCAACGGGAGGCCCCGTGTCTAACGGGCTACTGAGCACTGAGGATGTCTCACTATTTGGGAGCTATTACCGTAAACAGATTCAGGAAGTCACCAGAGCATGATGCTTCTTGCTCATGTTTTAAGCCACTGAACTGTCATTGGGGTGTCCTCATTTCAGGTCAAGGTTAATGCTCCAGCCCAGCTGTGTGCTGCATCATTTCCTCTGCTGTGCAGCAGAGAGGTTGCATTACCTCTGACACATGGTTTTGGAAGTCCTGTAGTTACTGTTGGGTGCTAGAATAATTTGTCAGCCAGGTTGGCCCTTTTTTACTAGGGATGGACAAACAGTTGTTAAAAATGGAATAGTCCAAAGGATATCCTCACACAACACCATCACCTGGACTCTGTTTCCCACTGGGATCTTTCTCTGAGTAATAGGTTCCAGTTTGCAGAGGAGGACTGAGCTTAACAAGGAAAGGGTAGCTGCAGATGTTGTGGTTTGAACCTTGATTGTGTGTGCTATGAGCAGTCCTTTTTTGCTTTAGAATTTATGATCTCTATAACTTACACAGCCTGTAACTAGAGGTAGCAATAGCATTTTTTTGTTTATCTGGTCTTATAGGTGGAAATAATTATTTTCCACTTGCTGTCCCTGCCAGTTGCTCTTACTTGAGGAAAACCCTGCAGGCTTTTCTGTCTCTTTCAGTGCCACCAGTGATAGAGAAACTGGAACCAAAAGGGAGCAAGTTGTTTGCAGGGCATAAGAAGAGACAGAAGTCAGTTTTGTCTGTCATAACCTCATTGAGAGCTGAAGTGTCTGTTTTGTGTTGATGGGTTGATGCCTTCCATGGTGCCTTCCATGCTGTGCTGAGTGCTGTCGGTAGCACACAGAGCATCATAAACAGCTTTTCATAGTTTTTCCTGCTTTAGAGAAAATCTGTCCTGTTGGGCACAGGCAGAACAGGACCAACTTCACTTGCACCAAAACACAGGGCCCAGAGGTGGAGGAAGCTGTGGCTCTGGGTCCCTTCCATCCACCTGAAGACTCAGCTTCCTCCCCTTACCTACCTGGTGTGCAGCTCTGCTTTACTGGGCCAACTATGTAGGCTACTGTACTTTCTTTATTATTGCCTTGTTGCTTCTGTGGTAGAAGTCTGATTTGCTCTTCATTCTTCTGTGAGCTCATTAGCTGGGGATTTGGGGTTAATTCTCTGTTCTGCTTTATAACAGAGGAGAAAGTCTCTCAGATGTGCCTGTCCCTTTCCTTCTTTTTCAGATCCTGTCCCTCAGCCAATCCTTACTGGTGACTGTGTGAATAAAAGTGTATCTGTCAAGTGTGAAGCCAAACACAAGGCCAAGGATGAAGCAAAAGAGAAAGCTAAGGATGAAGCATTTATGATAGAACTGATTCAACCCAATGGGAAAAAAATCCAAAGGAATGCAACAGTGCTGGAATGGCGTGCGTGGAATTCTGGGATGTTCAGATGTGTTGCTAAGAACCAAGTCAGTGAAAAAATGGCTGAAAAAGTAATTAAGTGTTCAGGTAAGCAATCTCTTTAATTGGAATGTGCCAGGGTGGACCACACTGCCTGATGCAGTTGCACACATCTGTAGGACTGTGTAACATCTGTAGGTGCCAGGAGCACAGAAATCCCAAGTACCCAGTACTGTGAGTTTAATTCCAGCCCAGTTATTGGGATCTGATGCTGCTGTGGTAGCCAGGATGCAAGTCATGCTTTCTGCCTGGAATTCTCCAGCCTTGTCACATCTCTCTGCTCCCCATCCTGCTGCTACCAGCCCCACTGCTACCCTTAAGGTATCCCTACTCTAATGATAGAGTGATCAAGCTGAGGGCAATGGAATGTGAGAGGGGTTTTCCTCCTCCCCTTCTCCTGTGGGGAAATCCATTTTGTTTTTCTCCTCTCCGTAATAATGTCTATGAATGTGGTGGTTGCCTGATGCCCATGGGTGTGGATGAGTTCTCTCACAAGGGGAAAAATAAGCTGCTTGGACTCTTCAGCTTGTCCTAGAAGTCAGAGGGGAAGTTATGGAGGATTTCACTTTGGGCTTACATGGGTCAGATAAGCATGACTCAAATGTTCCATGGTTTTCCTATTCAGTTGAAGCCTCATCTTTCTAAACCACAGACGCAGCAAAAGGACTGAGAGGTTTGCATTTTAAAGGGGCAGAGTCATGCTGAAAATGATTCAGTAGGAAGAGATCACAGGTGTCATCCTCCCACGTAAAAGTGTTGAAAGCTAAGGCACAAACACAGGGCAGATCACACTGACCTTGGTGTTCAGCTCAAAGTTCAGAAATCCAGTGCAGTGCTGGGGAAAAGTCCTTGAATTTGCCAGGCTTGGGTTCATCCCACCCAACCATGAGTGCTCTGCTTGAAGCTTTCTCTTACTCTGGATTCCTGCTGGAGCTGGTGGAGAGTTGAGAAGGGCTCACAAGAGCTGGCTCGGTATTTCCAATTTTTACCTATTTCTGCCATAGTGAATTTAGGGAAAGTCCAAGTTTGAAGGACAGCCCATGGCGTGAGAAAGGAGGGAGCAAGCCTTAAGGCATAAAGGCTTTAGTGGAGTGATCCCAGGTCTGCTGAGGCTGACTGAAGGCCAAAGAGCTGAGCAACAGGATGGCCTCTGATCCCCTGTGTGCCTGTTGCCTCCTGAATAATCCTCCTGATTTCAAAAATAGCCAAGCAATGTATTTTTGTGCTGCTGGCTGACCTGATGGACTGCACAGTCCCATTGGTGTTAGCATAGGGAAGGGGCGAGCAGGATGTGGCATGGGCTTTGGAGCCAGGTATGAAAGCATGGATTAGGCAATGCCTGGATTAGGTTTGTTTAAGACAGGACAAACTATCCCAAACACCATGTCTGGATGAGGAAATGCTGGCTGGAGCTGCCCATGCCAGGACACAAGCCAGGCAAGCACAGTTCTGCCTGCAAATGCTGCTGTAGACAGACATTGGCCGTCACCTACACAATTTTGATTTCTCTTTTTCTCACCCTTGAGAAATGCTCTTTTTTCACAGGGTCGGAGAGTTTGTTTTTTTTTCTCACATCATTAACAGAGAAATGCCAACGATCTTTAAGGTACAAACACAGCATTTCTCAGACACCAAAACCCCCCTAAAGCCATGGAGCACCACTCTTCCTACCCAAACTAAATACCTCTCAAACTTTTCTATGTAGTGGCAGGACTCTGCCAGCTCCATAGTAGATTAAAAATCCCTCATCTTGCAGTCGAATTTCCTCCTAACCCTGCTACCCTCTGTGAACACTTAGTCCTGCATTTGAGACAAATCACTTTGAATTTTGACCTTTACAGGCAAAGTAAATTTCATGTGGGCTTCAGCTCAGCCAGCTTTTCATGGAAGTGTAATTATATGTGAATCTTCCTGGGCTCCTCTTTGACTCATCTGGGAGAAACAGGCATAGAAAAAGCAAAATACATCTTGGTGTAACACTGGCAACTGAAACAAGTGACAATTTAAATACAGTGAGCTGGCACACATGAATGCTCAGGCTTCAATTTTCTGCAGAACTTTAATCCATCAGGGACCAATCAAAATTCTCAACAATGAGGAGCAGCAACTTTCTGCTGTGCACAGGGAAAAGGCAAAGGGTGGGGTGTCTGCTGGTCTGCCCTTACAGTCAATGGAAGAAAATACAGAATTCTAAGTAAATGTTGTGAAAGTTGTTTCTTCCCATCTAACATCCTCTTTCATCCCCTTAATTAGGCAAGATGGACTTTTATCTCATCTTAATCATAGCAGGAGGAGCAGTCTTCTTTGTCAGCTTTGTGATTTGTCTTATTTATTGTATCAGAAGGAAGAAAAAAAGGCATGAAGTTTGTGGTAAGTGTTTAAGGGGCTTTGTTTTGCTACCAAGACACCTAAAATATTAGGGCTTCCCATTGACAGCAACCCTGTGGTCAGGAGCATTCTGTCTGCCCTGACACGAGCAATAACCTGGTTTTAGCATATGGTGGATCTGTGTTGATCAGCTGGCATTGCCAGGCTCACTTTCTGATACGTGCTTTGAGCAAAGCCACCTGAGTATTATTTGACATTATGGCTGTTCTCTTTTGAGTGGTACAGATCACTGCCTCAGCTGTGCAGTGACACCATATCCTCAGTTCTTGGGCCTGGATTCAGCAGGAATTAAGAAAATGACTCTGAGAAAATGAGAATGAATATTTTAGTGATTATTTCACGGTGCCTGGCCTCTCTGAAACAGTTTGCTGTGTGTTTAAGGCCAACACAGTGTCTCAAGAGGTAAATCCCTCAACCTCTAAGTGATGAGTAATATTTCAGAAACGATGAGTCAGTGATGAGAAACCAGTTGGTATGAATTTTCTCCTTCTCTGTGTGTGAAAATTAATGCTGGCAAAAGGCATCTCTGGCTTCCAGGTGTCTGGAAATCCCAGCCTGGGGTTAGATCTCACTTTCCCTTCAGCAGCCTCCAAAAGGAGGGGTTCAGGATGGGGGTGCCCTCCTTGGAAAAGCTGCTTCCCTCAACAGATGGGGCAGGTCCAGGTACCCCGAGCTCAGCCAGGCAGCCAAAACCTTTCACGATGGTCTGGGAGGTGCAGGCAGAGGTGATTTTTGCTGTTCACTGAGACAGCAGGAACCACCTGAGAGTGGCAGGTTAAACCCCCAATATTTGGCTTTTTTTCTTGTTCGAGCCAAGAACTTTGCGCGTGTCTGACCGCGTGGTGCTCGTGTCTTTGCAGAGGAGGAGCGGGCGATGCAGGCTGTGCCCATGGACCGTGAGCGGGCGGTGCGGGAGCTGCCCCAGCCCCCGTCCGAGCCCACCCCGAGGCAGGCCCGGGTGCAGCAGCGCCCGCTGCCCCCGCAGCCGCAGGAGCCGCAGCAGCCCCGGCCCCGGCCCCGGCCCCGCACGCAGCCACGGACTCCCAACCCGCCCAGGGAACGGCCCTGAGCGCACTGCCTGGGAGGAGGGATGCTGCTCTATCCGCTCCACTCACCGGGGAAAAGAAAAGCCCCTCCTGCCCAGCCCTGCGTAACGCCCAGGACAGGCTGCTTTCGCTGCAGAAAATTGGGGAGAGCATCAGATGGAGATGGAGAGACCCAGTGGAGGAGGCTCAAGGTGATGGGCATTCATCCCTGTGGCCATTTTTCTATCAGTGTCCTCATGTTAGGATATGGATATGGAGCACTGAGCCCTGTGTCTTTCTGTGGTTCACTTGTTTTTACTGCACCTTGCTGTCTTCGTGCTTTTTGGATGGTTCTCACCAAGAAGAAGCTAAAGCTCTAATGAGACAAAATGGACCTATGGATCTTACAGGGGTTTTATCTCCTGCTGCACATTAGGGCAGCTCTTTGGCTTCAGCATCAAATACATGGCCCTCTGGACCAAAAAAAATAGTTGTATGTAATTAAATACTTGTCTGAAGTTGAAAGGATTTGTGTTGTATAATGCAGAGAAGAAAATATTGACAGGACGTGTGAGAGCCTTGAAACACCTGTGTGGGAAAAAACACACATGGGACAGGAATAAACTTTTCCCTTTCTCCACTGTGTTTAAAAAAGAAACTTGAATTGTAGCAAGAGAGAGTTAGGTCAGGTTTTTTTTTTTTTTTTTTTTTTTTTTTTTTTGTTTTTTTTTTTTTTTTTTTTTTTTTTATGAAACACTGAGAGAGATTTCTGTGAGAGGTTCTCCAGCACTGGGATTTCAAAGGGTGGATGAGACAACATTCTGTGAAGCCTCTTTGTCCTGACAAGGGCCAGGAGAATGTGCTACACAGCCTCCTCAGAGACAGTTTCAACTCAGTTCTCTGTGACTTTTAGGCAAATAAAACAAACCTTTATTCTCAGCATAAGTCTGTGTGACTATCCAGACAATTTTTTTTTGCATAGAAGAGTCTGGTGTTGTTTGGCTTGTGAAACAAAGCATCTTAAACTGCCAGCCAGTAGGATTACTGGTGGCACTCTCTGAATTGTCAGGGGTTTACATCTCAGGGCCTCCTGCTGAGGGTGAGGAACTGAGTCTCACCTCAGGTAACAGCTCAGGTATAACCAGGGGATGACAGAGAGCTGCTGAGAGATCTGCATCCCCAAGGGAGAAGCTGGACTGCATCACCTTCCACACGCTGGACACTGCCTGCTCCTCTGGGCCTTGGGGGTGTCCAGAACTGCTTCTACAGGACAGCTGAGGAGCTGAGAGCACTGGCCTGTTTCAGAGCAGTGTCTGGATGAGTACACCGACCCCTCTGGGGTAAAAGGCAGGGCAGGTGAAGGAGGAGAGAGCCACGAGAGCCACAGAGCACGAGACATCCAGCCAGCTAGCTGATGGCTCTGGCAGAAGGACACCTAACACCTCTTTCAGGCTGGCCTATCCCACATGTGCCAGGGAGATAAAACAGCTATGCCTTGTTTTTTCCTGGGAATTATGACTATTTTTATCTTCTGGTATAAGGGCAAGGAGGCAACTTGTCAGGAAAAGGAAGTCTCTGCCTCCTCCAGAGCTCAGTCACTTCACTTGAACTCCGACAGCAGGAACAGCCCTGGGAGTGCCACTTGCTCTCCCCTTAGCTTTCTGCAGCTGATTTTCAGGCTTTTGCTATTTAAAATTGCATTTGGTAAATGTCTCATGGCTTATTTTGTAACACAGCATATGCTATATCCCTCTACTGAATAAATAAAGAGGAGACTGGGTGCAGAGGATCTTAGTTCACAGCTGTGCTGGTACTTCAGTATCACACTTTGATACAAAGGAGGCAACAAAAACATTTTGGTCCCTGAGCCACAGAAACAGGGATGCAGGAGGTGTCACTCCATCCCTGGGAGGTGCTGGGGTGCCAGGAGCTGGTGGGTTTAGGCTGGTGTGGGTGAACACATTTGCTCTCCCTATCCTGTGCTGCCAGAGCTTTTCTGGTGCTGCTCTGTGGTTACAGGTGAGGGGGTCTTTCCTGGGAGAGAGAGAGGGTTCCTGGGCCCTGAGAAAGAAGATTTATCCCCATTGGGTTGATTTACACCAAAACAGAGTCCTTGGCAGGCAGGCAAGAAAATACTACTAGCACAGAGTAGGCCTGTGCAATGGAAAGCTCACCAGGGCAAAACTTATTTTTATTTATTCCTTTTTATTTTTGATAGTCACCATTGTTTTTGTGATGTCCCAAGTATTGTCCATTGCAGCACATCAGGAACAAACGTAAGACATCACAAAACAATGATGACTGTCAATGCTCCATGACACATTCAGAAAAAATGCTGACTTATCAAATAAGCACCAAGCAGAACTTCATTTTTCTACATGGGTGTTGTGGGGCATTCAAATTTCAAGCTTTTATGCTGCAGTGGATGTTTCAGTTCTGGAAAATGAGCTGACACTGGGACCTAAGACATAACAGGATGCGCTCTGGTGGCTCTTGCTGTAACCATTCTTGGTTCTTCTTTTGTAGATGAGTCTACCACTGAGTCATGAGATAAAGTGTTTTTTCCTATTCTTCTCAAGGGGGTTGAGATGATTGATGTGCTGGTCTGGTCCTTGTCTGTCTGCTGTCTTGTTCCCCCTGTTTGGAGAGCTGCAGTTTCTGCTGCCTGGGTATTAGCAGGGATCAGTTTTGCTTGGTGTGTGCTCCAGAGCCAGGGCTGAAGGAATGGGAGGGGGGTGCAGCCTGGTGATAAAAGCATATCTGTAGCTGTGCTGTGGTCCTGTAGCACTGACCAGAAGGGCAGACTGAGCAGGCACCCAAAAGAACAATGGTTGGTTCTGTAGAAGATACAAATCTTCTATCCCAGTATTGATCCATGTGAAAACAGCAGCACTTGCTGCCCAAACTTACACTTTCTAGCAAAGTAGCCAGAACCTGCTTGTCTCTCTGTTGGCTATTAGCCTGTCCAGAGGGAGGTTCTCAGGCTTCTGGCACAGGCAGTGAGAGAGACACCCAGATAATTTAATTTCTAAACTAAAATTCTGAGCCTATAAATGTAGGAAACCATAGCTAGTATAAGTCTTTCTTGAGATGTTTGCCAAAATGATGCCATGGGGAAAAGACAATGATTTTGTCCTTATTCTGCAGCAGATATTCAGGTGCTGATAAACTCCAGTCCATCAGCTCCCTCCCCATCCTGACAGACAGGTATTATCTCAGTTGTCCTGAAGCCTTGCAAAGGGGTTTGTGTTTCAAACTGCAGCCCCCATGGGCAGAGTTCAGCCAGCAGGGCAAGGTGTTCCACCAGCATTCCTGGCAAGTGCCAGCTATGCAGGGAGCAGCCTGGCATGGCTGGCACCTCCTGAGACCCAAACTGGCTCATGGTCACCCTGAAGGACTGAGGGTTTTGTTAGTGTGCTGCAGCTGATGATGTAAGAGGTCTGGCCTCAGGCTTTTGGATAAGATCAGTTTGTAGTAGCTGTCAAGATTGTGAAATACCGCTGCTGGGCAATCCTATCTCATGCTGTGGGAAGAAAGATAAGGTTAATTGAAGGAGAGCACAGTAAGAGGCTCTGTGCCAATGAACTGGCCTCCTGGTCTCCTCTGCCAGCCTTATCTCAGAAGAGGAGTGCCAAACCCAACATTCTCACTGTCTCCTCCAGCAAAATGCTCAAAGGTCCTGTAAACTGTATACAGTTTACCACATGACCTTTTCCCATCCTTCCAGCCTGGCTGCCTTGAGCCGTGGATCAGCAGAAACATGGGAGCCTTTCCCTCCCTCAGAGGTGCAGCTTCAGCCTTTACCCTTCCAGAGAGGTGCCAGACCAGCTGCTTGAGGGCCTCTGGTTCTTGCCCCAAACTGAAATTCCCCTCTGCTCTGCTCCAGCTCCCTCACCAGAACTGCTCTTCCTTTGTGAGGGGGAGTTGCTTTCTCCCTGAGAACAGCAGGAACATAGGTGAAGGAGCTCTCCCAAAGCATGACATGGCTGCTGCTCCCCTGGACCTTCTGGTGGAGCTGGGAAGGTGTGAAAGGGAGCTGTGAACAGAAAAGAGCAGGCATGTGAGGAGCTACCTCATGTCATGGTCAGTAAAGCATCTGCCAGCTACTGTCCAGGGCTTCCAGGCTGGAATTTATGGGCAGAGGAGGAGGGCAGGGATCAGCTGAGTTGGCCCAGCAAAGAAGCCAGGCTCTGTGCATGGGGCATACAGGACAACAGGGCAGGTGAAGAGGATGGGCAGGCACAGAAATGGCTGCGTGAGAAGATGAGCTGAATGACCAGGAAGCAAGATCTGAGTCACATAATTTTGTCACACTCTTAGTCCTGGTGTGTGGCTTTTCTTTCAGCACAGAGCTCCCATCTGAAGTGTGATTTACCCTTTGGGCAGGGTCATGAGTTGTCTGCCTTGCTGGGCCTCGTGTTTCACCTCCTTTTCTCATCTGAGGACCAGCTGCATTGTTCTCACCTCCTGTGACACTTCCCACCATTCTGTTCCAGTTTTCCTTTCCTACAAAGTGTTCACTCTGGATGGTTTATTCTTCCTCTCTGAATGTCACCTCAGGACTCCACCTATGCACATGTCAGTGTAAGGGAGGAGAGGGGACTTCCAGGGTGTCCTCATGGCTTCAGAGTGTGGTTCCTCAGGATCATGCCTACCCTGAGAAGGCCCTCTCCGGGTGGCTTTGCTGTTGGCTGCCTTTGCCAGTGGTGTCAGGAACAATTCCTGGCTCTGGAAGGAAGCTCTTGGCTGTCTCCTGCCATGGGAAGTGCCCAGCCTGTGCCTACTCCCCTCTCCGAGTCTCACTGGGCATGGGGTGAACCCTGGGCGTGGAGCCCACGGTGCTGTCAGGCCCTGCTGAGGCTATAGTTGATCCTGCCCACCTGCCTGTCACCAGCCTGACCTCAGCGAGGTGGCAGAGCCTCGGCTGCCTTTGGTTTGGGCGCTATTGTTGGACAGTTTCTGCCTCGGGCGCATCCGAAGCGCAGTTTCAGATAACAGGAAGAGATAACGCCACAACAGAGACGCTCATTGGTTGGGTTTCCCACACGCTTTTTCTGCCTACATAAAAACAGCAGGCAAGTGTTTCGGGCTGCCGCCTGGCCTCCCACACAGATGCCCGCTTTTGTTTCCAGCCCTTTTGTGTGGCGTGGGGCGAGCACGGTGCAGAGGCAGAGCGGGGCGAGGAGAGATGCGCTCGGTGCTGTCCACGCAGGGGAGCAGCTCTGAAACAACGCTGCCTGTCGGCATCCCCAAACTGCAGTTCTGTGTCTGCCACTCCCTGCCTCAACAGCGGTGAAATGGGGAAAGGCAGTAAGGCTGGTGCGTTTGGACAACCAGCCCTTGTAGAGAAAGGATGAAATATCTGGGGCTGCTGCTCTGAGCGGCCGGAATTAGGAAAACCCCTCTTCCCCTGTTACAGCCAAAGTGAGCTTTCTCAGGAATAATGGCAATGAAATAGGGGCACGCCTGTTTGCCAACAAATTCGTATGGAAGGGTGACCTCCAGAAGGTCAGAAGGTCTCCTCCAGCTTTTCTTTCCTAAAACATGCATGCACGTTGTGTGCTTCCAGGAATGGCTTTCAGCAAAGCCTGTGTCAGTCCCTTCCCCATCTGGCTGGGTGCCCCAGAGTCCCCTGAGCTCTTTGGCTGGTTTTCTGGAGGATCCTGCTGGGCAGTTCCTGGAAAAGAACTCTGTGCCAGGGCACTGAGGGCTCGCCCTGCTCTGCCTTGGCTCTGCTTTTACTCCTGACTCATGTCCCAGGGACTGGTGTGTCCTGCCTGTCCCTTATGACTGAGCAATAGGCACATGGCAAACCAGGGAGAGCAAGGGCGGTCTGTAGGCTTCGGGTGCTTCTGTGATGCTCCTATTCGTATTCCTGCTGGGAATGGGATTTCTCCTCTCGTAGGAGAAGGGAGTACTTGTAGCTATCCGTTTGTGCTGGCACTGCTGTTTTCCTCCATCTCTGCTTTCCTGGAAGTTTTACAGCGGTTAAAGGCACCACCTGAGGGAGCTGTGTCTCCGGGAATGGCTGTACTGGGGGAGCCGTGTCTCCAGGAATGGCTGTGCAACACCACCCTGCATAAACAGCAGGGGCAGCTGCAAGGCTGCAGGCACACCGGTCACTGCAGTGACCAATTGTAGTTGGCTTCAGTGATTTCAGCAGCCAGGGCCACTCTAGTGCACGGCAGAATGAGGATGTGGTTTCTGTTGCTGGTAGGAAGTGCCGGTATCTCAAACCCAAAATTCAACCAGCAAAAAACCTCCAATGCTCTTCTGCTGAGCTCACAGTTTCTACAGACTCTATTTTTCTTGTAGCCATTTATAAATGACAAAGCTTAAGACAAGACAAGCTTAGCCTAAAGCTATCCACTGCAAAAGAGGAACCAAGTAACATGGAGATTTTTAAAAAGCACTGTCAGGAAGGAGACTTGTCTGCACAGCAAGTGACTTGTAGGAGCCTTTAGGCCCTGTAGTGGAAATTAAATACCAAGTGTTGAAGGAGTTGATCAGAATCCAAAGTTTTCCAAAGGAAGAAGGTGTCCCCACCCTATTTCTTTCAGACATCTTGTCTTGCCTAGAAATTCAGGTCACTGATGGGCTGCCTTGTCTGATGCTGCAGATAACAGCAAATATGTCCCTGACTGTTGCTGCCAAACTACACTCTCTTATCAGGTTCATTCTTGTCCTTCTCACCCCTCTTCCTTGGCATTGGAAAAGAGGGTAAAGAGGGACATGTATGTCTCTAAATATCAAACATTACCCACAGTAGGCCTCCCTGTTAATATTGGGAACATCACATGAGGAAAACCAAATTTCCCTTAAATTAGAAAACCTCCAAACTGCATCTCCAAAGAGCCACAGGTGCCAGGGGTTAGAGGCCATGTCAACAATGTGAGGAGAGGCATGTCAAGCTAGCAACTGTAGAAGAAGTAGCTATGAATCTCCTTTGTCTCAAAGCATCTGTGCTGGGGAAGAGCATCTGTGGCAGAGCACCTTAGGCAAATGCAAGTGTGATGTCTTATCTAGAGATGAAAAAGTGCACCAGGACTGGCAGGCACCGGAGCAGCTGTCTCAACTGACTCAACACATGTACACACGTTAAAGCAGCAGAAACTGCTGGTCCTTCTCTCTCCTGGAGGTTTGAAGGACACGTGCTCCTCAAGGCCTCATGAGGAATAGTACAGAAGAAAGGTTTACAGGCCTAGATTGACCAGAAGAGGAGCAAAAGCTCTGCTTCTCCAAGGTGTAAAAGGAAGATGCTGCATCCTTTTGGAAGAGAACTGCTGCGGGAAGCTGGGAAAAAAGAAATGATGCAGATGATGCTTCTCTGTGGGACAGGAGAGGCTCAGCCCAGCTCTGCAGGCTGCACTGCAGGAGCTGAACCTCTGTGGGCTGTGTGTGTCTTGATATGGGCATGGCTGTCTGGGCCTGGGCACTTGGCCCATCTCCCACATGGGAACTGGCTGCTCTGCTCCTTCTCCCAGCTCCCAGTGTCATGTGGCTGCGTGAAGAGCAAGTGTGTGGTGTCATGGGGCAGTGGTGTCTTGGAAGCAGAAACTTGTCTGCAGATGGTGTAATGGCACCCAGCCAGGAGCCCGGGCCATGGATCTCTGCCACGGGTCTCTTGGCAGCTTTGGAAGGCTGAACCTCTACCTGCTGCCACTTTAGGGTCAGCCTTTTGGTCAGGTACAGCCCAAAGCGGGCCAGGATAGATGCCTTATCTCAAATGTGCTGCTGAAGACATTTCCTGGGGAGAATTGTATGCACAAATAATGGGAATTTCATGCTATGCCCATTTAACATTCTGTGGCTACACCTTGGTTGGTGAACAGCATGGCCGGAGGGGAGGACACAAGGCTGGCCTCATGCTCAAGGGGTAGCTGGACCAGGGAGCTGCTTAAACTCACTGAAGGAGAAGGGAAATCTGTGGGCTGGCCATACAATGAAGACAACAGTTTAGGGATGCAGCACTTGTTAGGCAGTTTGTGGTGCACATCTCGAGGCAGTAGGGCAGTTTTCAGCACAGAACTATCTAGCAGTTCCAGAGCAATGTCCTGTCCTGCAGCATTTGGCCCAGGTTCTTCATTCAGCCAAGCTCTTGGCTGTCTCCAGGGTCAAGAAGGGGAGGCTGCAGGTGCCCTGCCTGCAGCAGCCTGCTTGGTGCTGGTGTGAGCATGGGGAGCACAAGGACATGTTGGTGCTGTCATCTAGTGGGACCACATGAACACAGCTCAGCCACAGCTCTGTGCCCTTCCTCTCATGCCTTTTACTCCTCCTTTACACTAATTTACATCCTGACTATTAGGCCTGTATTTTGTGGCCATAAAGCTTTTCCCTGAAACAGGCAGTGTGAAAGCTGTTATTGTTACAGGCTTCATACACAGTTTTATGTCAGGCTTGTATATCACAGGCCAGGCTTAAAGGGAGCTCATCCAAACTCTTGAACTCTGATGGCCCTCACATACTTTCTCTCAGTAGAGTGCCTGTAGAAGAGAAGAGATCAGCCCAATGTACAAACAATAATAGTTAACTGCCCATCCAATTTAGATCTCATTTTGCACCCAAAGAGATACAAGTGATCAAGACTAGAGACTTCTCTTAAGCTCTTGACTTCTGTTATTTGTATTTGAGACACAAATCATTATTTTCTGCTCGTGATCTTCACTACAACCAGTTTCAGGTTTTGGTTCCTCTTGCAGCTGCTCAGACGTGTTCTAACCACTCATGGCAAACCTCCCTGTCTGCTGCCTCGAAATTTCCCAGAGGGGGCATTGAGAAAACTTGTTTTCCAGAAGACAAAAACCAATGTCAGAGACTCAGTGTTTGGGATGTGTTCAAGGCTGAGTGGCAACAGAAGGGCAGAGGTGGGATTGGGGCCATGAAGCTCATCTTAGGTCTTTCCTGGCCTCTAATGGCTTTGTCATGTATGTGCCTCCTCATTCCTCATGAAGCAGAAGGAATCCTGGAGCATCTGACACTGCTAATTCTGGTGGAGGAACTGGAACGGCGACCACAGCTGGGCAAGGGGCAAGGAGGAAGTGAAAGCACTCTCTCCAGATGAGTAGCACTGTCATGTTTCTGTTTATAAAGATGCAGGGATTTCTTAACCTTATTTTAAATAGAACTATAGAAAAACCCATGTGCTATTCTTCTCTACCCTTCCTTCTTATCCTCCTTTTTTGGGAAGCACATTAATCTGCAGGTCATGTCTGTGTTTAGTAAATTATTAAATACAAGTGTTTATTTTCTCAAGGATTCCTGACTTTATTTCTCTTACTCTGTTCTGCTGTGTAAATCACTCCTTGCCCCTTGGTTAATTATTCCAGCTCATGGTGTCAGCTGTGGAGGCTGCAGAAACTCAGTGGTGCAAGCTGATGGTGAGTGGAGGAAGGTCTTGATGGGATTCTGTTTCCATACATGGGGATGGTGTGGAGGTCATGCAAAAGACAAAAATCCCCGCAAAACCCCCCAAAAACACACAAAACCCAAACCAACCAACCAACCAACCAAAAAAAAAAAAAGACACAAATATTTGGAATAATAGAATCATTTAGCTTGAGAAAGACCTCTAAGGCCATTGAGTCCAACCATTAATCCAGCACTGCCAAATCCACCACTAAATAATGTCCCTAAGTGCCACACCTACACATCTTTAAAATACATCACATCTCTGGGCAGCCTGTTCCAGTGCCTGACCACCCTTTCGGTGAAGAAATTGTTCATAATATCCAATCTAAACCTCCCGTGGCACAACTTGAGGCCCTTTCCTGTCACTTACTACCTGGGGAGAGGAGCCCGAGCCCCACCTGGCTGCCCCCTCCTCTTAGGGAGTTTTAGAGAGTGAGAAGGCCGGAGGGGAAACCCCCGCAAGGCCAGGAGAGGGCACCTGGAAACAACTGTTCTGTGCACGGCTCTGCTGCTGGGCTCTTCCCTTTCCTCTTCATTTTCGCCTCCCCCTTGCCTCACCTTTTTTTCGCACGAACCCTGTGAGCCGTTTTCATCTTCCCGGGATCTCGCAGCTTTGTGCCATCAAAGCAGAGCACAAAGCGCCGCTGCGCCTCTCCCGCCGGCATCCCCTCTCCTCCTGCCCCAAATTCTCTCTCTCCCCGACCCCACACACACGCCTATGCTCTCCCCCCTGTAAAACACAGGGGCACTTGCAAGTGTATCGTCACCACGCAGAAATTCAGGGGCCAAACCCTGATCCTTTCCCTCTGTCCCCGAAAAGCTCTTCCCCCAAAACGTGCAGAGCTCAGTAAAAGAAACGCGTTCAAACCACGGTGGAGTTTCGAGGAAGGAGAAAAAAGCCCCACCTGATTGAGCAAGAGCATCAGGCTGGAAGCAGTACCGGGCTTGGATGTCTTTCTGAGCTGCCACTTCACTCTGGCTTTTGGAATACTCGTTGGAACAGGCTGCCCAGGGAAGGGGTTGAATCATCATCCCTGGAGGTGTTTAAAAGACGTTTAGATGTGGAGCTTAGGGAGCTGATTTAGTGGTGGGCTTGGCAGTGCTGAGCTAATGGTTGGACTCGATGATCTCAGAGGTCTTTTCCAACCCAGATGATTCTGTGACTCTTATTCTTTGTGTTAATACTGGTTGAATGCTGCCCCCTGAAAATCCAGGTTTTCTCAAGGCTGAAAACACTGAGCCATCAGACTTCAAATCAAAGGTGTCAGGCTGGAGAAATGTTCAGAGCCCTGCTGCACTGTGGGGTGTCTGGGAGCAACACCAATTTCAGTCAGATTGCAAAGCTCCTGGCCATTTGTTTGGAGTGAATTTTGACACATGCATTCACACTGCAGCATCCCCACCTTGCTTCCCTTCTGGGACCGTGAGCATCCCGTGGTCTTTCCCTCTCTCACATGTGTAGAGATGGACTCTTCTCATCCCCAGTCCCCAAGTGTGTCCTGTTTCCTCCTCACTTCTCGCGGGTGCTTGCAGATTCAGGCATGAAATCCCTACCAAGGAATGCTTTTCACACGCTCTGCTGTGTGGCTTTGGTGTGTACACTCACGCCCTAATTGCGTCACTTCCCTGCCACTCCCTTCCTCAGGTGAGCACCCCTTTCTTACTGAATGCATGACACAATAAACATTTCATACTCTATAGCTGTGCCCAAATAGTGCACACATAACTCACAGTACGTGCTCATCTTCATTTATTAAGCACAAAGGCACTGCCAGCTCTGTACTAAATTCATACTACAGACTCTGTATACAGGCACCTTTCCCATACAACTTCAAGTTTAAAAAATTATACCTTTTCTTTGCACAGGCACACAGGCACACACGGGCTTTCCTCTCTCTGGAAAAGACAAGCCTTTGTTGTTAGGCTGTCTTTGCTCCTCTGGTCTTTCTTTCCCACCTTGTTTCTAATTCTGTTTTCTCTAATGCCTGTCTCTCCTGCTTGTTCAGGCTGTCAGCTGAAGCTGCAAGGTGCTGCAGATGTGCCGCTCGAAATCATGTTTGTCCAAGGCATTTTCCTGGGGTGACGGGTGGCTTGTTAAAGTGGGCTCTGTGTGTGCTGCCTCAGTGAATCCCCCTGCCCTGTTTTAAGGGTACAAATGCAGCATTTTGACAAAAACGCTTTCCTCTTGTGGGATGCTCTGTGCTGTGCCTCTGGTGGGAGCTCCCCTTGGGGAGGTGCAAATACCCATCTGTATTGCAAGAGCTTAAACCTGGCAACTGCTTTTGCAGACCCCTGCTGTTGCCAGGATGGTCTGGGTGTCTGTACCCAGCCTGTCTAAGCACACCCGTGCCCTGAGTGAGATGTTGGATGGGGGGGTGGGGTGTTGTTCACATGCAGGAGCTGAGGCAGAAGCAGGAAACTGGGGTGCAACAAGCAGCAACAACGAGGGCAAGTGATGTGGGTGCTCAGGAGGGGTTTCAGGGTGGCTTGCAAAGGCTTGTGGCTTTTAGGGGGGCACAACTTGTGGTAGGGGGTCCCTGTTGATGGAATGGGAGCCGGCAGCCAGGCTGTACTGCAGCACCAGGGAAGGGGAGATCATGGGGTTATCCCCTCACTCCCAGGCTGAGTGCTCAGCACTGCACACAGCCATTCCTGGGGAGGATTTTTGCACCCCGCTGCTGCCTGGTTTGCCCAGGGCCCTCAAGGACCAGCCTTTCTGGGGCTTTCGCAAGTGATGGAGTGTTCCTCCCCAGAGCTGCCAGTCTGTCCCTGCCCAGTTTACCCTGGGCAAAGGGCATCACCTCCAGCCAAAGTTCAGCTGCTTCCCCAGCTGTGTTCTGCATTTAAATAATAACTTCCTGCTGCTCAGAGTGAATTGCCTCTGACTGAGAGACCAGAACTGTGAGGAGGTATGTGGATGACACTGAGGAGTGTTGGCTTCATGGGATGTGACTTGTGCAAAACCAGCTTATGGCTTTGCATACCTGAACAGCAGTGGTGACCTGTCCCACTGCTAAGGCAACATGCAGCTAAAAGAGCTGTGCCAAATGTCTCCATCCCTCTTCCCAGGCTGCGTTGACCCCAAATGCATCCACGTTTTGTGAGAGGCTCCACTGAAGCAGATGAACAGATATTAACTCACCTGAAAGGGATGTGGTACAATGTGATGTGGAGTCTTGAGTCTGAGGATGTCTCTGACTCCTCTGGGGAAGGCATGGCCAGGATCTGTGGTACCCCTAAGTGTTGTAGCATCTTGTGCTAAGTAACATTTTTGCCACGAGAGTGATACTGGGATACCTTTGAGTTAAATACATTCAAAGATGCTGGCTTGTCCCTGCAGTGCTGTGCCAGCAGCACCCTGGATACTCAACCCAGTTTCCTCCCCTACTGGTCTCAGCCTCCTGGGTGTCTCACTGGGGTTAGGGTCCTATATTGGTCATGTGCTCTTGAGCTTTTTTTGTCTTTTTTAGTTTATTCTTTTCTGTTTAGAACAGACATGAGGCAAGAAGCAATGTCCAGCAGATGTACTGTGCATCCTTTGTGGTCTCCTCAGGATGGCTTCCTCAGAGAAGTGACACCAGTGCTACTTCCAGTTCTATCCCTCTTTTCATGCCTTTGTCCCAACCTCATGGTGAGTCACAGCAGTTTTATTTATGTCTAACAGAGCCAGGTTTTCCATAAGCTGTTTTATTTTTTAGTGAGCTCTCTCATCTGCTCAGTCAGGGGATGGCAGCTGGTGCTACCACGATGGGGAGTATCTTCAGCTCACTTTGCTCTGCCTCTCCTTTCTTGTGTACAGTAAAACAATGGCTCTGGCTCCCCACCCCCAGCAGCTTGCTGACCTGGGGACCCCTGGGCATAAACAAAGTGCAGTGTTAGTGGAAAATTGGTGCAGCCCCCAGAAGGTCCTTAGGAAACATGTGAGCCTGGATGGAGCCAGCTGTTGTGCGTGGGAAGGCAAGAGGCTGGCCCAGATGATGCAGAGCAGAAAGGGGAGCCAGAGCTGGAGCACATTATTTGTCTTGTGGCCGAGAAGATGAGTGGCTTGGGCTGGATGTGGGTCAGTGGTGCTTGGCTGTGTTTTGTGGAGTGACCTTCAAGGCAGCTGAAAGAGCTGTAAATGTCAGGCCTTGGCAAAAGGATGTTGGAAACCCCACAGCCCCAGGAGACTCACGGGGCAGCATGTTGCTTGTTTTAACCATTAGCTGAGTCTTTGCACAAGTTTCCTGTCACCTGCAGTTTTATGTTCAGAGGGAAAGGTACAAATCCAGTACATGGGCAGTTGCAATTGCTGTCTGGTATACAGCTCCTCCCTTTGCTCCTGGACTGACACTGTGTGACAGAAAAGCATTCAGGCTACCCAAGGAGAGAACATCTCTTCTGTACAAGCCCTTGCATCCTGAGGAGGTGATTCAGATTTGAGAGGTTGTTTCTGACATATTCTTTCCTCTAGGGTCTCGGCTGGATGTGACCGTGGATACTGTGAAACACATGTGTTAAGCAGGGTGATTTGTTGGTGCTAACGGGGAGGCCACAGTTTTTTAGCCTCCCCAGGAAATCCAGTTAGGCTCTGCATGTGTGTTTTGGGGGTAATCTGGCTCACACACTGAAAAGCCCTCCCTCATACCACTGCCATGGCTCTGAGGCTCAAAGCAGAGGGTGAGGCAGCATCCTTTCTGTGAAGTGGGTTGAAATGGTTCAGCTTCCCTTCAGAAGTTTCTGGGTGACCAGCCATGTTAACACAGCTGCAGCTGTGTCTCCACAGGGATGTTGTTTTTACAAGCTGAAACCAAGAACAATTCCCTCAAAGATGCACTGAGGATAAAAGTGATTATGCGGTAAAGACCAGTGTTGTCGCTTGAGTGGTGCTTTGGCTCAAACCTCTTCCCTCAAAATTCAAGCGCTGTAGGATCAAAGCTTAATTCAGGCTGAAAGGGACCCCCTGGAGGTGATCTAGTCCAATCCCCAATGAACCCCAAATGCAATGGGTAGACTGTAAGGCATCATCGTGTTTCTAAGTAGAGAAACTTTGAAAATAAATGTTGGCTTCTTGGGGTTCAGTGGGACTTATGTGGTATAATATAAGAGGGGCCAGGGGTTTGGTTGGCTGAGGATCACATCCAGACTCTTGTAGGCCCCAGTCACCCTCAAGAACCATGGTGGTGCTGGTCCAAGCACCTCAGTTCATCATGAATAATTCTGCTGCCTTCATCACTCTCAGCTATGTTGTCTGGGATGGTGTGCTCTGTGCCCATCATTGTGGCTGTGCTTTCCTGGCTTGGGCAGGGTATATAAAGGCCTCTTTGCCCCTCTGCAGTCATTGTGTGGCAGTGCAGTGGAGGAGGCACAAGAGCTGCATCACCTGCTGGTTTGACCTCCTGGTTAAAGGGTGGTAGGAACATGGTGTGTGGGGCAGGCACACGTGGACCTGGAAGCTGTGAGGAGGCCACCATTGATATTCTGTGCCTTTGCATGGCTGGTGGTTTTGCCTTGCTGTTGCTGGTCCCTTCTCCTGGTGGTGTCCTGGCAGCTTTCCTCCCACCCTTTTGCAGCCAGGGGAGGAAAGGACAGTGCTTAGAAACTGTCTCTTTGCAAAGCAAATGCTCCAGCTAGCTAGGAGCAATTGTGTCCTGTCTGACCCTTAGTAGGAGGTGCATCCCATGGCAGAGAAGGTTAATGCATCCAGCATTTCTGCTCTCTGGATCCCAGAGCACATATGCTTGGAGCCCAAACCTTTCCCCAGACCTCCCAGGTTTCCATGAGTTTGTAACTGTGCTTCCTGCTACTGGTTGGTGTGGACGTATGAAAGGAACAAATGTTGGATGTTATTTAGCACTTCAGTCAGGTCGTGCTGCAGCCAGGAAGCCCCATGGTCTGTAATGGAGAACATATGGGATTTCACACAAACACCCTCACTCACTCTGTCCTTGTTTCCCTGCCTGTAAAATGGAAATAATAATTCAGTACCTCAAAGAAGAGCAGTGGGCCTTGCTGAACAAATTGATTTGTGTAATGCTCACAGACCTCCATCTAGGAGGGGTGGCAGGAGCGTGTTGTTGTGTTTTTAGTGTCAGGAGCGTTTCCAGTCTGTCTTCTTTCCTCGCTCCTCGTGGGAAGGAGATGCTGGGTGGCCTGTTTGGATGGCAGGCACTGGAGAACAGTGGGCCCTGACCACACAGGAACCTGTGAGGGCCCTGCTGTACCAGATGGGGACATTGCAGCAGAGTGACCTGCCTGTGCCCATCTGCACAGTGGCTACCCCAGAGCCCTTGGGATGACACCACTCAGGGCAAGACCAGCCCCACCCAGGGGGGTGTTGGATGGTTTCTCTTGGCCCTGACATCCCTGTAGCCATCTGTGTCTGTTTCTCAGTGGTTGTGAGGAAAACTGGATCCCACCCATGCAGCCATCCTTGCACATGTGTGCTCTACACCAAGTGCTCAAGAGATATGTGTAGCATGGAAAAAAGTCATCTTGGAAGACAGAAATATTTCCCCAGATAGTAATATAAAATAAAAGCCAAGAATCTATTTGTTTACTTTTTTCCTCTTCCTCCTTTTTTTTTTTTTTTTTTTTTTTTTTTTTTTTTTTTTAGTGTGAGGGTTTTTGTTTGGCCTAACTTATCTTTATCTTAGAGCTGTTCTTAAAAAATGATTTTCCTTTTCCATACTGACCTTTCTGAGGCAGATGAAAGGAACAGCCTTTAGAGAAGAGAGCTGGTTAAGCCAGAACCCCCTTCTGCCTTCTCTTCTTCCTTCTCATCCAAGGCACTGTGTCTTCATTCCTTCCATCCTTCACTCGTGGCGTTGATTTCTAGAGAAGGAGATGGGGTCCTTCCTGCTTCTTGGCTGACAGGCTCTAACACACACACACACACACACACACACACACACACACACACACACACACACACTCTCCATCCCTCTGTTGGTTCATATTTTCTTGGTCTCTTTACTCCTGCTGAGCCCAGCACACTGATGAGATGAGCTTGAGGTTCAAGACCTTTCAAGAATGAAAGTCTGGGCTCCTGTAACTCAGGAGTTCCTCTCCAGTTTTCAGTGGTAGAGGTTGTAAGAAGCCTTCTTGGTGCCCAAAGCCACCTGAAAAGCAGAGTGGCTGAGCTGGGCTGTGACCTGTGGTGTGTGCATTTGGTCAGAGACTGTGTCTCCCACCATTTCAACATGGCCTGAAAAGATGGAACTGTGAGAACTCCACACAGAAATTTCCATAAAAACCCAGCTGCTGCTACCTGGTCAGGGAAAATAAATGTCTGGGAGAGCTTCTGGGGCCAAGAGAGCAAAAGAGGGTCCCTGGCACCCCCCGAGAGGCAAGGATGGGGCCAGCACTGTGGCTGAACTCATCCTGTAGTCCTGTGCTGTAGCTGGTAAAAATCTGTCAAAGCTGAGATGCGCTGAGCAAACCAGCTCACCAGTAAATGAAGTGGCATTTTGCCAGAGAAATTTTTGCTCAGCAGAAACCATGTGGCTGCATCTGATATGGACTCTGTAAATGGCCATTAGACTGTTGCGGATGAGAGTGATATAATTGAATTTAAGGAAAAGGTTTAGGAGGGAGTAAACTTTTTTTTTTTGCATAGTTTCCCAGAATGACTTTTTTTTTCCCCTTCAGTTGGTAGCTGAAAATGTCAATAGGATGCACTTAATACCTCGAGACAAAAATAAGAACTAAGGGAGGGCAAATGAGAAGGAAAACTAGAGATGTCCATCTTCACTAGAGCTGGGAGTATGTAGCAATAAACGTTCACAAAATGTGCTTGTGAATAAAACATGCAGCCTGTCTTCCTTAGCGATTGTGACCCATTTTATTCCCAAACACTCCGCTGAAAAAGAATTTCCTACCCACAAAGATGTTCACAAAAGCAAGCCATCTTTTGGAGTAATGTGAATAAATATAATTGAATGCTCAGGCTGGCGTTCACTCTCAAAGCCATGCTGAAGAACCCTATCAGTTGCATAATGGGCTCGTGGAACAATCCGGCGTGATTGCAAATAACTGGCGATGAGGAGGGGATGTCACCTAACCAGAAGCGACGCAGGATGGCTTACATGACCAATGGCACAATGTAAATGCTGAGCGAGGAGCAGGATATTTCCAGCAAAAAGGGTCTCAGCTCAGCCATATGTTAAAATGCCTTCACACAAAGCACTTGTCACAGCCATTGGAGAAGGGAGCAGCCAGGCTGCCGGCTGATAACGCGGGGACAGATAGCGGCGCTGCGTTTGTCAGAGGGTTTATCTGCAGTGAGCAACTTGATCGGCTTTAATCATATGTGACAGCAATGTGAGGTCTGAAGTTGTGGTCAATCAGTTTGAATTAATCCCTCCATCAATGTCACTGAACCGAAGATCAGGGCGAGTTGGCGTTGTTTTCTCACTTAGCCCGTCGCCAGCAGGAATGGCTCTCCCTGCCTGCAGGTGATCCCACCTTTCCTGCCCTGGCCTACACTTCTCATGGTGAGCCTTCCCTGGCCATGGTATCAGGGGTGGAGATGAAAATGAGCTATTGGCTCACACAGTCTGTTCACCCCTGGTTATTGCAAAGTCCTCTCCAGTGGGGTTTTTCATATTTTTCCATGTGTAGCAGCAAGTTGCATTTCCATACGCCCAAAATGCCTGGGCTTTCCCAGCATCTCCCAGATGGCTATTACACATTAAACTATAATTGCACTGTCAGGGAGTTTTCCTTTCTGATGGTCTGCCAATGCGTTCCTTTTCAAAAAATTATATCTGTTGAGGTTAGCAGCTCGGGCAGGAAACAACCCAGACAAATGCAGGCTGCCCCATCTTCGGGCCAATTAATCTGGACCAGATATCCAGCAAGAGAGTGACGGCGGAAACACTGAATGAGAACTGTGGGGAGCACAGGGCAATTTAGCCGGGCTGTAAACTTGCAATTGAGATGCTGGCAGCAGCACTTGGTGATTATGGGCTCTGGAGAGGGCACAGGAGGACTCTGCTGCAGTGGGCAAGGGAGGATGGAGTTTACGGGCAGCAACCAAAATGCTGTTGTCCTTCAGGCATGCCAAGGCCAGCTCTGCATTGACAAACTGCTGAGCGTTTCTGGAGGGAAGGCCAGTGAAGTGCTAGGCTGGAAGAGCATCCAGTGGGAATAACCTGTTGGCAAAGTGCAGGGGAGGAGCCTGCACTGCTCAGACCCAGGAAGCAGTTTGCTGTGTAGCACAGCACTGGCTAAAGGTTCTTGGCGATGCAGAGGGCACCTGCATTAAGAAATTAATGGAATATTAAGAACAACTCTTTTGAGGCAGAAACACTTCTAGGAAGCTGGGTGGCTGCCTGGATGGGGCAGTGTGGATTGCAGCAGAGCTAGTGGGTAGGGAAGTTGTGAGCAATTCCTCTGCTCTGGAAACTCAGCAGTGACTGGCAATTCCTGGCAACCCTATGGCAGGATAATAAATTAAGAAAATTTAACTTAAACACAGTCTAACCTAAAACATTGCAAAATAAAGATGCAAAGCCATGTATTTAATTTTCTTTATTCCATCTATGAAGATTTAAGACATTCTGGCTTAGAAAGAAATGAAAAATTGTTCCAAATGTTTCATTTTGACAATACTGAAATGAAATCTTTTGGCTGCCTGAAGAATTTCTTGGTCATCTCCTCCTCCCCTTTTTTTTTTTTTTTTTTTTTTTTTTTTTTTTTTTTTTTTTTTTTTTTTTTTTTTATCAACACCTATCCACACTGTGATGAGCCCATGAAGCCATGAAAATTTTGGTGCCATCAGACCTGAATATGTGTCAGGAAAAGCACTGACAGTTGTATTCAAGTGCAAAAACAGGTTATCAAGGAGATGTCATGGGATGGGGGTATGAGTTTCTCCAAGGAGCACCATGAAGTCTGTGATCAAGTTCATAGTAATGAATGTTAATGAAATGGGGAGGAATACGTATAGGAAAAGTTAGATAGAGAGGTCTAAGAGAAGGAGATTACCCTGAAATAATAATTGCCTTTGCACTATGGGCTGATTTGAAAAAAAAAAAAAAAAAAAAAAGAGTTTTTACTCCTTTTCTCTCTCTACCTCTATGTTCCTCTCCCCTGCTTGATTTGTAGTTATAATACAAATAACACAATATCTATAAACCCTCTCTCAGTAGTGCCATTGCTGACCCTACGGGAGAAAAAAACTCAAAGTAACAGAAAACCTTAGGCAAAAACGTTCAGGAATGGACAGCAAGTGATATTTTGTATAGATTTTAGTCCTGCTAGATGAGTTATATGAAAATGAATTGGATGCAGCAGAGAGGTCAGCAAAAAGCTGCTGTTAAAAGCTACTCTCTTTCAAGATACATATAAAACCCCTCAAACAGACTCCCTTTATGAAATATACAGCTGAGACAACAGGAGCTGCTGTCCAAATTGCAAACGGTGCAAACAGTGGGTCAGGAGAGGAGTGACCAGAGGAGAGAGTAACTGAGTGCAAGCACAGGAGGCCACTGCAGAGCACGGGAGGGAACTGTATCATTTTCTGCAGAAAAGCCACAAAAGTGTCATAGAAGCAGATAAAGGAGGATATAAGCAAACATCAAAGAAAGGCTTGTAGCACTGCTTTAGAGAGTTTTAGGGGAAACAATCCTGAAAGAGTGACTGGGAAATCTCTCCTTTGTTTCCCTTCTGTGTTTAGGGAAACAGGCTTTACCATGCTTGCATCCACAGTTCTGCCAAGGAGAGAGAAGTGCCCTGGTGCAGGACAGGCAGGCTGTGAGGACACAGCTCCAGGCGTGGGGGTTGCTGAGGGGCAGCCAGGGCACTCGTTTTCTCTCTGATCCCCTGTTCCCCAGTTGCTCAAAACGTTTGTCTTTGAAGCCATGGTCACTATTCCAACCTGGGCGTGTGCAGGAAGGAGGCTTTCTCTGGAAAAGAAATGTGGTTTCACCAATTAGGAAGAAAGTAGTGATGTTCTTAACAGGTTTTTGGCTAAAACCCCAGAGAATGAAAGGCTGAAATTAGGCAGGGAAGTAGCCTCTGCAATGAAGGGCTCTCTCAGCTAATGTCTGCAAAGTTGACTTTTTCTTGAGCACATTTTGATTGCTTTAAAGTCATGTACTGTGCGTGCAGAGTACTTTTTTCTGTGGCTAAGCTCTCAAAGTGAGCATCTGAACAAGGTTTTGCAGTCTGCATGAGTGGCTGATTTCACTGCACAGTGCCAAGCCTTAAATGTATCATGGGCTGAGCAAAATGTGGACAGCCTGACCCCCAAAATGCACCCCAGCCTGGCCCCCTGTCAAGGCTGGAGAGGGGTAGAAGACCCTGCATTGCAGCTCCTTGGTGGAGCTTCCAGGGATGGGGCAACGACAATTTCTCTGGGTGACCTGTTCCAGTGCTTCACCACCCTCACAGTAAAGAATTCCTTTCTAATATCTGATTTAAATTTGCCTTTTTTCATTTTCAATCCATTCCCCCTTGTCCTGTCCCTACATGCTCTTGCACAAAGTACCTCTCCATCTTTCTTGTGGGCTCACTTCAGGTATTGGAAGGAAGGATGTGAGGTGGACAAGACATACAAACCCCAAAGCTCTGGGAGGTGGTGAAATATGAGGGCTATTCTGCTCCTTGGGCAAACAGACATGATGTCCACAGCTACTTCTGCTATGCAGCAGTGCTTCAGAGACATGCAGACCAAAATTCTTACTTTCCTTATTTTCTTTAAAATAAAGAATCAAAAAAGTGAAAACATGCCTTCCCTTCCTTGCAAACTAGAGATGAAATGTTGGATGTCAGCTCCCCACAGACAGCAGCTTTGGGAAGGTGGCCATCACCAGCCCCTGGCAAGGGGGAGGAGGGTCTCAAGCCCCACAAAGGGAATTCTGGCTATGAAAAGGGGAGCTGTCACAAGCCCAGCCTGCTCTTGGGCTGTATGCAGAGGCGTGTGGGGAGGGAAGGTGGGTCCCCTCAGTGCCCCCCAAATGCCAGGGCAGGCTGCTTCACATTTTTCCTGCCGAATAACTCATCAGAGAAATCCCTACTAGAGCCAGCCTTTTTGCATCTCTTCACCTCTTCACTTCCACAGCCCACTGCATCCTCCTTCCCCCATGGGAAGGGTTACAGCATCCTCAGAGGGCTGAGCAGCATCTCAGGACCTGTGGGAGGTCAGTCTGGGGGCCTCTGTCAGGGGCTGCAGCCCTGCTCTGGCTGGAGAACAGAAAGGGTAACAGGAGCTGGCAGTGCCGTGTCTGTCATCCCGTGGGATGGGAAGCTCAGCCTGAACCAAAGGGGCCATTTAGCATTGTGAATTATTGAGTGCTTTGCAATGTGGAGGAGCTGAGTGAGTCAGCTGAGGTTGGGCAACCTGTGCTCCATTTTTAGAAACACGGGCTGACCAGGGATAAAAAAACTCCTCCAGCCCACCCAAGCTGCTCTGTGTGGGCTGGAGCCCCTTGCAGACAGGTGAGGATGATGTGGGGGTAGAGGGGAGGTGATGCTGGGGGTCTCACTGGTGGCAAAGGGAGAAGGGATGCACTCTCCCTCCAGGGATGGAAAGAGCAGGCTGGGCAGTGAGCTGTGAGCACACTGCTGGTGCTTAATATTTATTAATGACTTGGAAAAGTGGGGGAAGCAGTGAAGCAGCAAGTTTTGCAGATGGCATGAAATAATTTAGGATAGAGAAGACAGTGCAGGCACCCAGTGGGACTTCCCCAAGGTAAGGGGCAGGTGACCCTCCCTGCTGACAGATGTGGTGGGGAAGGCCGCCTCGATGGCATCACTGCCTGGCCAGGTTCTCCATCCACTGCCTGGGGGAGGGTGGGAGGAGCCTGGGTGTCACCACACGCAGTTCACTGGGAACATCTGCTCAGTCTGCAGCAGCTGTCTCAGAAGAGAACAAAATGGCTGGCTATATATGGAACAGCATTCAAAAAGAAAAAAAAAAAAAAAAAAAAAAAAAAAAAAAAAAAAAAAAAAAAAAATAAGAAGAAGAAGAAGAAAAAAAGCCATGCTGAAAATACCACCTTTCTGCTGTCTAAGCAGAGCAGGTGAGTTATGGACTGGAGACATCCTCTTGTTGCACGAGTAACAGATGAAGAATGTGGAGCAAAATCAAGCAGAGAAAGTGATGGATACAGAGAGGCTGAAAATAACCAGTGTCTTGTTCCCACCTGTATCAGGAAGATCGAGGTGAAGTGTTTGAAAAACAAAGACAAATCAGTTTATCCCCCTAAAGGAGCCACAATCAAAGAAACATCCAAATGGACACTGATGGCCAAAATGGCTAATGTGGGCAAAAGGATGGATTCTTTTCAGCTGTGTAGCATCAGCCTACAGAATCAGAATGCAAGGTACATTGTAAGATCCTCTTGCACACCAAGAGTCCAGCATGATTCAGGGTAGAGCTGTAGGTGAATCACAGACATTCATGTTTTGTGTTGGGGTTAGGAGCTGGCATGGCAGGTTGGGTGGGCTGTAGCTCCAGAGGCTCCCTGCAGCTCTTCCCTGAGGCATGGCAGTGGTCACAGTGCAAAGTTGATGCTGAGGTGGGAGGGAAGGTGAGTGGTCCTCCCAGCAGGGTGAAACCATCAGCCAGCATGTGGGACTCATCTGATTTCATCACAAAAGAGGGCTGAGGTGCTGGGCTGTGCCACCCACAGCAGTGGGGGAAAGAGGCAGAGGAGATTGGGGTTTACATTGAAATGTCTGCTAATCCTTGCCTCTCCACCTACTCATTTGCACCCAGGACTGAGGTTTGGTCTTTCACCTGCACCAGGGGTGCAGAATCTCTGTCCCATTAAGCTTTCACTGCTTAATGCCCTTGTCTGCAAGATTAACACAGTGTACAAAAGTTGTGCCTGGGCAACTAATGGGGTAAAAAAATGTAAGTTGGAAGTAACTTGTCCCACACACACACATATTCATACTGCTGAAAAGGGGCTGCTTCTCACCTAGGATCTTAAAGCAGTAGGACTTGCAAAAAACAGCATTTGGTCCCTTGCAGTCCTCCAAGGTAAGGCAGGAGGAGTCATCTCTCATAGACACTCGTGGCACCCCTCAGTAAAATTCTTCTAGGGTGGTTAGTTAAATCACTCAAGCAAGACCAGCCTTTGCCTCCGATACGGTGAGGAGATGTGACCTAGTTAAGCCCAGACGTTTTTGAGCGCGATGAAATGGAAGCGACTTGCGCTGGCTGAAAATTGACACCAGAAATAGAGTGCTCGCTGCTCTCCCGGCCGGCGGAGCATCGAGCCCGCACAGGGTCGGGTGAGTGCAAGAGGCAGGACCCTGTCACAGCAATCCCTGTCCCTGCCCTCCTCCTCTGCACCGTGACTGTCCCACCGGGCACCAGGGACCCCTGCAGCCCCGGCCATTCCCCCTGCGCGCCTCGCTCTCCTCCATGAAATCCAATTAAAGGGTGAAATGAATTTTGAAGTCACTGCTAGGGGCTGTGCATGTCTGTGCATGGAGGAGGGGGTGGGAAAGGTCTGTCTGCTGGTGCTGGAGCAGCAGAGAACTGGCTCTGGTCTCGTTTTAAAGCCCAGCCCCAGTGAAAAGCTGCTGCCGCAGCTGCAAGGGAACTATAAACGTACCATGCAATAACGTTATCGCTTTGATGGATGCTGGAGAGGGTTTGAATGCTTTTTCTTTTTTTTTTTTTTTTTTTTTTTTTTTTTTTTTTTTTTTTTTCTTTTACAGTGTGGCCTTGTACCTTGCAGCTTCCCTTGCTGTAATGTGCCAGTTTCTTTTGTAACTCAAATCCTGCCCCCTCCTCTCTTTTAATCGGCATAATACCTTCGTTTGCTGCCCCTTTCCTGGAGGGAAAAAGAAGTGCTCTACTATTTGGGGAAAAAAAGGCCTTTGTCCTATCCTCTTGCTGTGCCCAGAGCAAGTTTATGTCTCTCCAACACAGATTAGCACTGAGGTGTCCAGAAAGGAGCACCAGTGCAGGCTGTCCAAGTGCCTGGAGCTCTTGTCTCGGAGAGGAACTGGCCTTGTGGGGATTGCAGATTCCTTGGGAGGAAAAACAAACTTCTTGGTGCTGAAAGTCATAAGATTTGGCATCTTCTTTCTCAGAAACAGTTTCCCTTTTGACAGAGCTATGCTTAGGGCAGTCCACTCAAATGCACTGCTGATGTCTTGGACCCTCCAAGGGGCTGACATGAGAGCTTAGGAGTGCACCACAATGATGTGACCTCAATTTGCCATTTTAGGAGGGTTCTACAAATGGCTGATGCAATGGGTCCTTTCCCAGAAGGATCCCCTCCATCCTCCCTCACTTCTCAGCAGCTTTCCTCCCCTCCTCTCTCCCTCCCTCCCCTGTGTTTTCCCCTGTGCACCCTCAGGCTGTGGAGTTCACTCCTGCCAAGTCGGACAGAGGCCAAAAGCACAGAGGGGTTTGCAAAGCAATCAGGTTCAGAGGAGAAAACTCCCTGAAGGCTATGAATGCTGCAGGCACAGTCCCTGGCTGGGGGAGTTGCTCTGCTGTGGAGTAGAGGGTGGGAGGGTCCTCTGGGGAAAGTCACACTCTACCCTGTTCTGGCCTTTGTGCACTTTTTCCTTGGACATCTGCTCCTGGCCACTGCTGCACACAGTGTACCAAGCTGGATGCCCACCAGTCTGGTGAAGGGTGGTCCTTATTACATCCTGCACTTCTGTAATTCTCTGGTTTTGTTCATCCTCCTTATTCCATCTCTCTGGCTGTTTCCCTGATAGGAAGACTTCTCTTTCCCACTTGGCTCTGTTCTCATCTTAGACAATTTGTCTCAACGTTCAGGCCTTGCTTGGCTTCAGCTGTGGGTGACTCATTCCCTGTGCCTTGCCTCAGTCCCACCTCTTGGCTGTCTCTTGGACATCTGCTGTGCACTGCATCACTCAAACACAGCCTGCCTGCTGACACAGCTCTGTGCCCTCACACAGCCCCCTGACAGCAGAAACCTGCCTTCTCTGGAGAGCTGAGGCCTCTCCAGGGGCACAGTGGGCTCTCCAGTGGACAGCATCAACAACAAGGCATTAATACAGTCCTCTCCTCCTATCCCCAGCCTAAAGATAACTTTATCTCCCAACCAGCCTGCAGTGGCAAGTGCAGGAGAGGGACAGAGCAGCACAGGTTCCTGCTGTGCTCACCAGGCTGTCCCTGTGTATTCAGTCAAGGGATTTTTGAACTCACTGGGTGTAAGAAGCCATGTGCAGCCAGATACCTGCTTGCATTGCTGCCCCTTGGTTCCCTCCCTGCTCCTGCACCCATGTCTGGAATGTGCCTTGCTCTGCATGCTCTGTCTGCCTCTCTTTCCTCATCACCTGCCCTGCTGCAAGGTGGCACAACTTTTGTGATGAGTTCCCTTCCCATGGGAGAAGAAGGAGGAGGAGAGCTGTTTTGCACAACCTGAGGCCCTGTGGAGAAGGGCTGCCTGACCTCTGTTTGTTTCACAAGCTGCATTCCCAGGAGACCCCAGTTCCTCAGGGACACAGAGAGCTCATTGTAGAGGAATGCATCCCAAAAAGATGGAGTAAGAGTATGATTTCTTTTAATCTTACTTCCAAGTAGGGTTTCAGAGTAAGATGTCACTGGTTAGCAAGGCTATAAAATCTAGCAGAAGTAGAAGGTTGAATTTCAGACCAGTATCATTAGCCTAGACAAAATTTGATGAATGTGTTTTCTTTCTTCCCTCCTCTCCTAAAATGAATTCAGACCAGGCCAGTGCTTCCTTCTTGGTGAGGGATTTCCAAGGTTCTGACTCCATGGAAAGTTTGACTGCTGTGGGTGTGTGGCCAGTTATTGAAGACAGCATTTGTTGAGGGTTTACTCAGTGCTTGGAATATAAAATTGAACAAAGCATATACATTCAGTTGCTGTGCTAAGAGTGAGGGCTTTATGTGTGTACTGTTCAAACACACAGGAGGGACTCTGCTGCTGCAAACCCAAACCAACTGGCTGAATGAAATACAAAGATATGCACTTAAGAAACTCCCGTGCACATTTGCAGTTGAATAACAACTGTGTTGAGAAGAGACAAAACCCGGGTGCAGTTCCAAGTGAAAACTTCCACAGCTACTTAATGTCAACAATAATAATTCCTGTTATAGGTGCCTTTCACCTTGAAGCCTCTCCAAATGCTTTGTAGGTCTGTGTGTACATTTGATCGTTTGCCCAGCAATGAAGGGAAGACTCTGGTGTGGGATGTAGCAGCCATACTCTGTTATCTACAGTGCCCTTGGGCTCCTCATTTCTGAGCACACAGCAGCAGTGTTTTTAGCTCTCTAACTTTCTCCTCCAACCTCCTTCCCCTGCATTTCTCCTCCACATGCCTCCTTGCATCCCTTGCTCCCACTCTTGCCCTTCTGTGCTGCGTTTCCTGTTCCTGGACAGCCCTCCCTCCTCTCCTCTGTGAGTGCACTATCACTCTGCCTTGGCAGTTCTCTGCAAAACTGTCCTAAAATAGTCCCCCTTGTTTCCTCCCCTCCAGACTCCTCTGAACTTGAACTCTTGTATTTCAGTTAGATTTGCATGCCATACCTGTTTTAACTTGCACTCAGCCTGGGACAGCAAAGGCGTTTTATCTTCAGTGACAAATTGCTGTGTGAAGTTACAGCGCTGCATGGAGAGAACGACCACCCTAATGGTTCTGCGATCTGAGACACATAATATGCCAGGGAGAGGAGGTAAAGAAAACAAAGGTCAGTGGTGTTTTATTAAGTCTGAAAACAAAGGAATGTACATAAAAGGTGCCTTTATCTAATGCTTTGCATCCAGACACTTTCTGAGATCATCAGCCCAGAGTCTCCTGTTACAGGCAGAGGAAGGACAAACTTCCTTGTCCCTCAGGGGTGGTCAGAGCACACTGATTGTTAGTCACCTAGCAAACCTCCTCCAGGCTGAGGTTCCCACCTGCCAATTCCATTCCATGGTTCCATTTAAGCTCCTTTAAGTGAGACTTCAATATCACATACCTAACCTCACCCAGCTGATCCTCTGCCATACCTGTTCACTTTAATTTTTGCTTCTGGGCTGGGCTTCTTCATATTTCAGATACTTACAAAAAGTGAGTGCTGCATGAAGTGCTGGGCACTTAGCAAGCAAGCTGCCCTACCTGACACCTGCACATCATGGTTTTCCACCCTTCTCCAAGCCCAAGCTTCATCTCTAGCTCTTCAACACAGAGAAGAGTCACAAAAAGACACCAAGAGAGTAATTTATGATGTGCTCATGCAGCGCCTCGCACTGCAGGAGCAAAGTCTTTGTGCAATGCCTCACTTCTGCATTAAAACATTTGGATAATGTGTGATCTCTCTCCATCCAGGGTAAGAGCAGAGCTGATCTCAGTGCAAAGGGCAGCTTGGAGCCTTTGGCCCATTTCTCCACAGATGTGCTGGATGCTCTGACTCATGTGGCATGTGTCCATTTGAAACAGGCTTAGGATTGTCCCCACCAATTTCTTCAACAAAATGGGCCAGAAAATACCCAGGAGGACACTACCAGGCCTTGACTGTGAGTTCTTCTAGTCAGCAAAATAAGAAAAAAAGCAATTTTCTTTGGTTATTCAACTACTCAAAGGTAGCTGAATACCATCAGTGTGAAACCTTAGGTTGTTGAACAAGACAGGTACATGAGGATAGTGGAAAATAGGGACCAAATTTTGGATCATATTGTCCAATCCCCTGCTGTTTGGGGTAGCCATGGTAAAGAACTGCCCCACTTCTGCATTAAAACAAGTTGGGATTTTTGTGCCCATAAAATCTCCTGGAAGTCAATCCCAGAGATGCACTTCTTGGACAGTCAGGTCCTTCTTCTAATTTCCAGCTGAAATGTATTCCTGGCAAATTTATAGGCAGTTGTTCTTGTGCCAGCACTGCCCTTTCACTCAAATAGCTCTTCTCTCTTCCTGGTACTTCCCTCCAGGGTATTTGTAAGCAACAAATATATCTTTTCCCAGCCTGCATTTTGCTAGACTCAAGAAACCAAGCTCATTTAGTCTCTTCTTGTGGAAGAAAGCTCCCTCCTCCCAGGTCATTACAAGAGAAAGGCACGAAAAAAGAAAATTTTAAATTAATCCATCTTTTATATGGACATACAATATTCTGTACTTCTGTGATGGCATTAAAATCTTGCTATTTCTATTAGAAATCCCTCATCTGACATGTCTTAGGCTCGCATTTGTCTTTCTCACATCTGCATGCTACTGCCAGCTTACAGACATTTGATCAGCTCGTGAGCTCAGGTCTTTCTCCTCCTCTGTCACTTCCAACTGATGAGCTCCCAGCTGGTAGCAGAAATTCTCATTATTACTCCCTCGGGGCACGACCTTGCATTTTGTACTATTAAATCTGATGCCATCTCTATTGCTTCTGTCCCTTTTTCGTAGGGAAACTGCTCTGATTAGTCACCATATAATGCCTTAGAGACCTAAAGACATACTCACTATATTTTTATTTTTAGAAACTGTTTGCTGTTTCAGTATTTTCATTCAATGAATGATGCTGATGTCTCTCTGTATTACCACTTCTCTCTAACAGAAACTCCAGGCTGATGTGCAGAAGGGCAGGAAAAAATTGCCTTCCAGATGAAATATATGGAAAGAAGAGCTATATTTCCAAACCATTTCAAGGAAATAATTTTGTAAGTTATTTGTCACTCTGCTGCACAAAATGATCAGACACACTGTCCAATCAACAGCAAACTAACAGGTATGAAAATGTTCTGGTTTATCTGACTATTTTTTCCAGTGATCCAGATTTACTGTGAGTAAATTTACTGCATCTCGCTGCTGGGATGCAGCTCTCATCTACAGAGCTGTCACAGTGATGGCTCCCAGCACTTTGGGTTTTAACCATTAAAACTATTTTTATGACGTTCAAAACACTTCAGAAACAACTGCTGTTATTGCTTAATTTTTGCGCCTAATTACTGTGGCAGTGGGCAGCTTATGAAGGTCTGTGATGGTGATGAGAATTCATTTGCTCTAACCTCTCATTTTCAATTACAAATAATGCTGTGTGGAGATCATTTTACCCAGAGAAGGTTTGGTGTAATTCAAAACAGCCCCCACATCCTTAGGATGCTGCAGCCACTCTGGAATGTATCTGACATTGTTGGTGCTTTATGGGAAAACTGTATTTCAGAAAATAGCTGGGGAGAGGTGCCCACAGAGGTACTGCAGAATTTTATTCCCCACGTCTAGATTGTCTGGTGGATGTTTGTGAGGTGTTTCACAGGGCTGTGAGCTCTTTTCTGGCTTTGGAGGTGTTTGAGCACCACCCAAAGCAATGGGGCTCCTTGGCCTGAGAGGACCTCTGCAAAGTCCATCTCTGCAAGTGCATATCGAGATTACTTTGATTTCTTGTAAACCAGAGAAATCTGGTGTGTGTAGGGAGCTGTAGTCCTGACAGGGTATTAAAATCAAAGGCATTTTCAATTTGTTCTTGCTTACAAAAGTGGGGTGCACTCCAGAGGCACATGATGATTTGCCACGGAGGTCTTCAGATGGCCAAAATTCATTTCTCTTGAAAGAACCAAATTTTCTTCCCACACTGTGTTCTGCATGTGCTCTTGGGATGGCTCTTGTGTTGGGATGCTGTGGGGAAGAGGTGACTCTCACTGTGTGCCCATGACACAGGCTTTGGTGGCATCTGAATGACCTGCTCAAAGCACCAGGACCTCTGTGCACCCTTTTCAAGCTGTGCATCGTGGGTTTGTGCCAGCAAAGATTGTATTTCTTGCCTCGTCCAGACATGCTAATGAGGCACTCTGACAGGGCTTACCTTTGGAGATGTGAAAGAAAATAGCAGAGGGAGATGGGAGGCAAAGCATCATTTCGGAAGCCTGAGAACTTCTGAAACATTAATCTGCTGAATAACTCCCTGCCAACAGAATTTCACTGAACCACTGATCTGAATCATGTCACAGATGGCATCGTCTTCCAAAGTGTTAGCAAAACACAGGGCTCAACCTTCAGTGCCCCTGCATCGCTATTTCTGATCCAGCACAACAACACGCCTGCAAAAGACTGAGCTTTTAATAACTGCAAGTCAGGAAAAAAAAAATAACCAGCCCTGTTTGGGATCTGAATGGCTGCCTCGCAGAAGGAGAATTGCCCATTTTGCTCAGTGCAGCAGCGAAGATGGGCTCACAGGATACAGAGTAACCACATGCTCTGATAGAATGCGAGATCCGCTATGATGCGTTTTTATAAGTGTAAAATCTCGACTGGCATTTCTGAGTGGAAGACAAAGGTACTGGGATTGATGAAATAGGACCAGTCATGGCACAAATAAAAGAGGAGGAAGCAATTATATGTCAGCCAGCAGCCTCCATTTGTGGCATTTCATGGCTGCAGGAAGAATTTAGGCTTGAAACATTGTTTTAAATAATAAAACCAGCGTGACCTGATGCCAGGATAGATAAACAGTAATACTTCTGGCCATGTAATCTCTGGTGCCAGAATCTACATCTCTATTATGCCAGCCAATGACCTCTTTGGCACCTGAATTCAGGTGCCCATCCTGGCTGTGTATCACCTTAGTCAGAAGAGATTAGTGGTCTCCACCTCCCTACACCTGATTTCTGTGCAGGAAGACATGCTAGTTCCAGGTCAGATCCCTGGGTGGGAGCTCATTCAGGTGGCCAGGACCCTGAGGAGAGCCACAGCACACATGTAAGGCATGCAGCACCTCTCCCAGGCACCTGAGGCCTGGCAGCATAACCTCAGCTGGAGTTTCATTGGAAGAAGAGCTGAGATTTCCTAACCTTTCTTTCCCAAGGAGGGACAGGCCGACCAAGAACACTGTCTCTGGGGCTTTGCCCTGTCATCTCCTGAGCTACTGCTGAGAAAGCTTTACAAAAGATGGTCAGCTTCTGTTAGGCATCTTTCTAACCACCACCACCCACCCCAAGGAAAAGGATGTTAAAAGCACAATGCAACAGATTGCGAAAGCAAGTCCTCCACAAAGCAGGAAGGCAGTGGAGGAGAGCCAGAGTAATGGTGGCCTTGTGCAATCTGATTTTTGGCCCCATGACTGTCCAACTTGCCTTCTCCTTTAGCCCCTGGAGCCCTGCCTCTCTTAGTGCACAGACTGCAGCTGTGGAGGGGCTGAGCAGCAAAGCATGAGGACAGAGGAGGCTATTGCCAGTTGACCCATACTCCTTTCTTTGGAGAAGATGGAAAGTGTGTAACAGTTGATGTGGAGGCTGGAAGAGGACACTGTCTCACTGAGAAGACACCAAAGTTCTGTCCCAGAGAACTGGACTTTCTCCCTGCCTGCAGTGCCATTTACCTGTGGGATGTCATGGACATCACTTCATAAAGGATTTGTAGGTAATCACTGCCTCTGTGTGCTCTCATTGCCCAGTACCCATCTTGAAACCAAAGGGTGCAGTGACAGGAATCAGTGAGAGTCCTGCTCTGAGCCTTCATGCCAGTATGCTGGTCCCTGGGCAGGCAGACCTTGGGCAGCTCAAAGGGGGTGTCAGAAATCACTGCTTTTTCTCATCAGGTGAGCTGGTGATAATAAATGCAGGAGTTGCTGTAAGCACTTCAGTGTTATAATGGTATTATAGAAGAACCTAAGAGGAAATTAATAGGACCAGAGTAACCAGATTTGAACAGCATGCCTTACAAGAGGCTGAGGAATCCATCAGCCCTAGGCAAGACCTCTCACAGAAGATGTCAGCCCAGCCAGTTAAAGTCAGCCAGTGTTAGAAGAAACTGAATGTAATGCCAAACTGCATAACAGACACTGCTGCCACCTATCACAGTAATGAGATTTCATAAAGAAAAGCCTATCTCAGTGGCTTCCAGAAGGATTTCCTTTAGCAGGCAGCTGGGCACCTGGGCTGATTAAACACAGATACAAATTTGAACAACTGGAACAGCCTATCATGTTCTATTGCACCCAGGCAGTTCAAGATGCAGCAAACACATCCAGTCAATTTTTAGCTCAGCTCTGAATGTATACACCCTGTGAGATAACTAAACATTTAGTCCCTGCAATGAACACAGTGCAGGACAGGACTCACCAGCAGTCCTTCCATGGGAATGGGCACTCTGCTCAGGCCCCGGGGTGGGAATAGCATCGTGTAACCTGTGCCATGAGACATCAAGAGGCAGTATCCATAGACTGGCTGTCATCCCATCCTGCAGGCTGATGGAGGAAAGCAGGACACGGACAGTTGCTCTTGGATAGAAGACAGGAACTGCCATAGGGTTTCCTCTATACAGAAGAAGTACTGAAAGCAGGACTGGGCCATGAGTGTCTCCACACTTGGCTCTGTATGCACTACAGCTGTGATGATTCCTGGCTGCCCAGAGCCTCAAGCACAGCCCTGTCCCTCCCAGCAATACATTGGTGAGGTTCTTATACCTTTTCGCTGGTTTGAAAATCAGCTGCTGCCAGTCCCAGTTAAGGTACTGCCAGCTGGAGTTGGGGCTGAGCTTGTGATTTTGATCTGTGATTGCCTGGTGACTTGTCGAAAGCACTAAGAGTCACCAAGAAAAGAGCTGGAGTGAAACCTTGCAGACACTGGGCTTGTAGGCAGAGACCTCTTCAGATCTCACTTCTGCCCCCAGAAAGATTTTGTTTGGCTCTCAGAGTGATCTCGGTCCCAGTTCCCTCCCTCAGGACCCCACTGATGCCCTGACAAATCATGTCAATCTCAGAAAAACTGGCTTTTAGCACCAAACTTTTTGTAATTTCCTACTTTACAGGGCTCAAGCAACAGTGAGACAATCTAGATAAAAGAAAGGGACAGTGCAATTAAGTGAAGGGATGCCTGAGGCAGGGAAGATTTGAACTCCTTTCCTTGTGAATCTTTGTAAAGCTGGAACTGAGGAAAAGCCCTGATTCCTCAAATCACCCAACACCTGGAAGCCACTGGCAAAATAATACCACTTTTACTGGTATTATCATCGCCAGTCCTACTAAGCAAGTAATGATGGAAGACAAGCATCATCCAAGGAACCATGTCCACCGTGCATTTGTACACGATATGGCTTTAATTGCACTCAAAGGCTGACAAATAAAGCCCAAGTAAACGTCCTTTGAAGTCAACAGAAACGATTTCTGTTGACCTGAGTGGGCATTGGCTGAGGACCACAAGCTGCAGGAGGAAGTCTGAATCACTGTGATCCCATACAGGGCTCTATTAAGGAATGGTTTTGCCTCCTTGGGAAGTCACTGGTGCCAGAGGCAGCAGAACTGGGAGCCCAAATCAGAAGCATGGATTTAGCAAAATCAGCCATGCTGTGGTGTTCCTATTAATTTCTGATCTGCAGAGGAGTTGCATGCTGGCCCATAACCCTCACCACTTACCTACAACATCCTGTCCCATTTGTAGGGAGTCACCCTTCTAGAACTACTGTTTTCCTAGTTGCAAAATAGGGCCAGGTCATCAACTGGGGCACCAGCTCAGAATCTGGCCTCTTTTAGATTTTTTCCCCTCCTTTATCTAGAAGAAATGGCAATCCACACTAATTTTTAAAACTGGAAAAACTATCAGATCAGATTCAATTAGCCTCTTTCCACCCTTGCACATGCCTGAAATAAAGCTTCTGTTATTGGAGTTTAGCTGACGATGCTTTTGTGCAAGGAAGGAAAGGCTCCAGTTAGTTTTTCTGTAACTGAAGCCATATGGAATTGAAACTTGTTGAATCAATAATGAAACATGTCTGTGTCACAGAGCAGTTTTGATTCCAAGACATACAATGGACTGTTTGCAAAGTCACATTGCTGGTTAAAACTACATTTTTTTTCAAATGGACAAATAATTTAGGGACTCAGCTGCTTAGGAGGATATGGTCTAGTTGATTGTCTGAGAAAGTTTAAAAAATTCCCAACCAGCCTGAGGTTCTCTTTTGACTCATTTTCATAATACATTTAAGTACTGTGGCAAACGCTTGCCAGCCATTTAGGCAAGTGGCTTAAGACACATCAAGAAACACAAAGCAAAAATGATCTCAATGTCCTAATTTCCCATCCATCCTTCCCAACACATTCACAGTAGCTGCACTGAGAAGCAGGTGAGTTGCTAATGCAGATTAAGTTGTCCTCTGAGAAGCCACTGCAATTAATCCACCCAGTAACCCCTGAACAAAGAAATACTTCTGTGACACATCAGTGTTTCCAGATTTGGAAAGGATTTGACAAATGCCAAAGTGAACTTGCATAGCAAATGAACTGTGGTGGAGAAAAGAGTGTGCAACCTCCAGAGGAGGGCATGGAGTATCTAAGAGGGTAAATAACCTACTTGCTCAATGGTAGCATTTATTTTATTTAGATGCTTGGCAGTAAAGAAGGGTGTTGCAGGACGTCAGAGGTGCTTCAGAAAAGCCTGCTGGTGACTAGAAATGCCTTCATTTTCTGTTAGCATGCAGGTAGCATGCTCACAGCCACCTGAATTCCAACTATAAACTATATTACAATAAGAGGTATTCCCTCTCATTTTAGTTCTTGGCCTCAGTGTCATGCGGTTTTGTAATGTGAATGCAAAGTAGCATTTTGTGGAACTCAAAAAGCTTTGGTGATTCTTCTGAAAATGCTGAGCTTTTCAGAATGTCCTTTCTTGGCAGTGCTGGGCTGAGTCTGCCCTGACAACATCACATTTCATAATCTCTTGCTTCCTACCAGCTCTGGGTATAAGGCAAACATAAGACCCCCATGCTCTCCAAGCAGGAGGAATGTTGCATGGTGGTGGATTTCGGGCTGGCAGCTCGGGTTTCCTCCTCAGGGAACGAGGGAGCAGATGCCTGGAGCTGGTTTTCTTTCTTTCCTCTCTGATTCAGTGTTGGGTAATTAAGGACTGAAAGGTTGCCTTAAGTGCAGCCCTGGGAATTGTATTTTTCTGCAGACAGTATTCCCTGTTATCAGTTATCGTATTGTAACCGGGCCAAAAAGTCCAATGCAGATATGATCCTTTCTTTGGAAGGTTTAGTATCAGAACACAATAACCATGGAGGCAGATAAGAAGATACCTAGGATTATGGTGCACTGTGGCACTGTAAATGGAAGTAATCTGAGACAGAGTGAGCAGGAAAGAGGCAGGCACTGGTGGCAAATCATTCAAATCTCAGCCCAGAGCCTCCAGTGCAGAATTTGAGTCCTTTAGCAAGGGAATCGAAACACCTCAGGGGACAAAATCATTACTAACCAAAATAGCTGACATCATCCGTGGTTATATGGGAACCTGCCTGTTGGTAGGGGTGTACATATATATATATGTATATATGTAAAAATATATAAATTTCTTGGTGTGGATTTTCCATAGCAATTTATCACTTCGGCAAAAATAAAACCCTCCAAGAAACCCAAACAAATGAAGTGAAAAAACAAGAGAGCGCGATGTCTCATAATAAGCTCTTTCTGTTGTGGCAGCAGCTGCAGTTTCTCCTCTCAGATTTCTTTTCTGTTATTACCCAGAAAGAATCAGCAGCTGCTTAGGAAATATTCCAGAAAGATTCATTGAGAAGTTCCTGGCTGTTTTTCACATACTAATCTGACAGAAGTAACATCTTCAAGGAGGGGACTAACTCTCCTGGTCTTTGTCTGATCCTCATAAATTAGTGGGTTCTGATAATGTGGTTATCTAAAAGGAAATAACAGCAGGAAAATAAAGAAATAACATGTCCTGGTGATGGGAGAAAAGTAGGGTTTTTTATGTCACTGAGGGGGTGTGGGAATTGCTTAGGTTATTTTAATGGTCATGTTTGCATCTCTTCAAAAACTTTTTGCACAACCAAACTACTTCCCAAATGGGCGTATCCGGGGGCAACACCCATAAGAGGGATCATTTGGAAGAGACATAACACATGCTCCTCTGAAAGTAGGATACCTTCAGGACATACTAACTCTGGAGTTATTTCAGTGCTGTCATGCTCTGTGCTTTAGGACTGGAGTGTGCAGGCACCAGAGTCTGGATGGGGAAGCTGCTGGGGTTGGAGCTCAGTGGCACAGTCCAGATCAGGGGCTCTGAGCAGGCACTCCCAGGGCTGAACTTCCCTTTTCTTTCTTGCGTGGCTTCTTTTAGCTGGGATGTCTCTTTGACAAGAATGTTCCTCCCCATAATGTGGATGCCTCAGGAGAGGCAGAGCTGGTGCCTGATCCCATTCAGGGATCTGGCAACTGGTGCTTATTAAAGGGATAGTGATTGACAATTGTGTCAAGGCTCAGCATTCCCTCAAAATTTGGCTGGAAGCTGTCACCCTGAGCCTTTTCCCTGCCATTGCCCTGGACACAGGACAAATCACATTCCCATTCCCAGGTCTCTGGTGCATGAAGGCACAATTCAAATGTCATCTCTTGAATGATGTTTGCCCATCATTCAACATCAAAGCGTCTTTGCTCTTCCCCTGTCCTTCTGTGTCACAGGCAGCTCTGCCTCTGAGCTCACTCCTGGCAAAAATCCAAACTTCCTGTCGGCATCCAGAAGTGGGGACATGGATCTTCACCGAGCATTATGGAGCCTCCAAAGAGCATGGATCTTGCTTCATGGAAAACTCAATGAAAAAATTGCTTCTTCTTCTTCTGCTGTCATTAGCGACTAGGGGGGAAAAGAACCCCTAAAAACCCCAAAAAGTAGCATATGATTCTTCCCAGAGAAGGTCTGAGTAAAAGCAGTTTGGATCTGTGATGTCCAGCACTGCAAAACATTGTCCACTAAAAGATACAAGCTCTTGGGAATGTGGGAGAGATAATTGGAGGTTAATAGAGCTTTTACTGCTGGCTGCCTGGCCGATTATTTCTATGAAAAAATCCTGACATTTTCCCTTTATTGAAGTGGGTTCATGATCATCTATATAAAAGAAAGCTGTATTCTGAGAACACATATGCATTTGCATACGGATGGTGTTCTCTTGGAAATTATTTGAATAAAAATAAAAGAAGAATGAAAACAGGAGTTTTCACTCAAGGGAAAAGTTAATGAACTCAATTCTCTTTCTTTCACTCCCTGATTAAATATTATGTTACCATTTTATCTTTGTGCATGAAGAGTAAAGCCCTATTCTGTATTTTGCCAGCTTCATTCATGAAGCTTTGTATTATTTTTACTGCAATAAAAAACTAAAAATTACTCTCTCCACATGAGAAGCAGAATGGGGAAGAGCAGTAATTCCCCACAGTATGGAGGAAGGAGAAAGTGAAAGACGAGACATCCTCTTTTGTTTGTTTGAATAGGCATGAGGTGTGCTCCAACATGTGCTGGCAGGAGCAGTCAGAGAAGACCAGCTACAGAAGCTCATCAAGAAATGCAAAAGGCATGACCTGCTATCTAAGGTATCAGTGAGATCTTCCTTTCTGTAGAGTTTTGTTTTTTTTTTTCCTTTAATGCTCATTATTTCTGAGAGCCTGTGGGCTTGGTAGCAAATTGTGCCGATGTTTTAAAGTTGACTACTTGATCATTCTAATTAGGATCCTGTGGATTTTCAGCGTTGCCAGCTAAGTGAATTTCAGTGCATTTTTAGTTAGACCAGCTGAGTACCACTGGACTTCTTGTTGTGCAGTGGCCAGGTAGCCCAGCTGATCCAGTGTTACTCACAGGGAGCACCACGTTTAGCTGGCAGCAGAAGCATCGCAACATTCAGATAAATAAGCCCACAATTGTATGCCAGAGTATGATTCCAGAATTGGCTTGGCATTTTATTAGCACTTCAGAAAGCTATTGCCATGGATTTGCCAGTCTCTGGATACATGAAATTTACTAGGAGTTCCTGTCTGAGACAGGAGAGCACCTGAAAACTAGCGCTATGTCACAGCAACTTGGTGGGGAATGCCCATCACCTGCTAAACATGGCTGGTTTTCAAACGTTCTTGAGAATAAACAGCCTTGATTTCAATCTAGAAAGGGATGCTTTATGGAGGCTTAGTGCCTGAATGCCTCGCAGTCTTGTTTGATTGGTGTTGAGATGTAAGCAGAGGCAACATGAAATCTCTAAAGCGATATTCACATGCAAACCTTGTAATACACAGTGTTCTCAGGGCAGGGTGGGGGAATGTAAATTCCAAGTACGTGAAAAAGAAAAACAAACAAACATGAGAATGGGGAAAGGCGATTTAAAATTTAGAAGTGGACTCCTCTGTCCAAGGATTTCATCTGTGCTGATGCTACTGGCCCATTGCTCTAGGTAGCAGGAGCAAGGCTTCTAGCTGCCAGTCAACCATTTTCTTTTTGATAATTATTCACATTGCTGTAGAAACGGAAATTATCTCTATTTTCTCACTTCCCAATTGAAAACTGTAATTGCAGCTGCTCCCTCCTCCTTGTTTGGAAGTTTTACATGCAGAGAGTCATCAGCCAGGCTTGCCTTAAATCAAATCTTCCCATGCAGCCTGGGTTATAATCTAGCGAGCACAGCAGCTGCCTAGTCACAGCAAGGAGAAAAGCAGCACATTTCTCCAGCCACTGGCTAGGAAATTCTTGCTAAAAGAAAGGGGCTATGCCTTGTCTGATGCCTTTATGAAAACGTAAAGGAGTCAGCTTCCTGAGGGCTTTCACAGATATTGCTAATCATCTTAAATTGAAACAGGACTTCCAAAACCAGCATGTAAATCCCCGTAACACACCTTCAATTTCTGTCTCCAAGGCTACCCAGCTGTCCTGATCCTCCGTGACAAGCTCTGGAAATGCAGTGATACTTCCTTTTGCACTAGTCCTTCCCTGCTCCTCAATCCCCCCTGCTCTGAAGTCATCTTGCTTGCATGAAACACCACTCCACAGCATGGTGGTGGGTGAGGAGCTGGCCTGAAAGCCCATGGGGAGTCTGAGTGGCAGGGAATGTACAGGCTTTCATCCCTTCCACCAACAGAGAATGCTGCTTCCCTTAGGGATACAAGAAAATAGCCAGAGCCCCCGTGCAGACCTCCCCAGCTTTGCTCACTCATCTGTGCAAGGGCTGGAATGGAGGTCTCCCTAAAACAATGCTAATAGGATTTATTCATGCTGTTTTTATCAACCCTTCTTATTCTGCTTTAAGACGTGCAATTCATGAATAACAGCCACTACTCGCCAGTCACAGAAGTGTATTTTGAGGGACACAGTATGTGTAGCCTTGTTGAATGTTTTCCAGTGACTTTATATGCACACTCTGTGCTGTCACAGATAGCCAAAATCTGCCCTCTTCTGAAGTCCCTTGGGTCTAAATTAGTGAGACTTTCATTTATTGTGATTTGGATCTGAATGTGTTTCCTTGATTGCAGTCCCTGCTGTCACTGAGTGACATGGGGACTTTGTGCTGTGGTGACTTTTGGGGCTTTTTTGGGGTGTCCTGAAGAACAGTCAGCAGACGCATACCCTGTTCTGTCAATGCAGAAGCACCTTCTAACAGTGCCCATCTTCCAGGATGAAAGATTTGCCAAGGCACAGGTGGTGTGGAGTGTCCTAGCAGAGAGCAGGAACCCTCAGCTGGCAGGTCAGCTGAAGGTCTGGGGTGAGACACAGCTTCTCTGAGTTACTCCTCTGACCATTATCCAAGATTCACAGAAGATGTGTTGGATGAGCTGATGAGCCTTTTGTTCTGCACAGATCTCCTCAAAACGCTGCAGGGTCAACAGCACAGTGCCAAACTAGAATCAATGAGGCCTTACACAGACACTCAAGAACAACAAGTCAACCAGTGGATTTGCAGGCAGACTGTAACAGCTTGTTATCTGATGTCCCCTGGGCACAAACACTGAGACATCTGCAGCTTTTGACCTTTTTTTTTTTGTCTCTGCTGGCTCAATAGCTAGTTAGCTGGTCACTCGTTGTGAAAACAAAACAGAGGAAAGGACAGCAAATTGCAATGGGCAGGAGATGCTGGACTATTAGGATGCCAAAAGGACTGGGAATATATAAGTACAGAGGTTGCTTTGCTCTCCTTTATTATTTTATTAAGATCTCTGAGTTGGTTTCTGGAACTCTCTTAGAAGTAAAGTTTTCAATATGCCAGTTGTCACTGAACTTTTATGTTGGTTTTATTTTGCATGCATTTTGCATCTCTATTCTCTTTGCTCGGCACTGCAAGTTAGAAATTAACCTGAAAAACACACATTGAGACTTCACTGACTTTCCCAGATATTTTTTGTCTGAGAACACAAAGCTCTCTTCACAGCATCTCCTCTAGTCCCATCAAGGGGAGGGAAGATCCCCAGAAGTCTGACTTCTGGATCATCCTTTGTACTGAGATCTCAGCTCCTTGGAATGCAGTGACTGCAGTGGCTTATACGTATGGGGGGTGTGAAGCCTCCTTCCTGTTTCTAGGCTCTTGTTAATAAAGACTGTGCCCACATCCCTCACATTAGACAGGGCCCTAATCACCAGCCTTAGCCTAATCTCTTAATTAATTCCTGTTAATGTAAATGGACTCGAAAAGATTCTTTTAGCCATAGTGTTCAAGAAATTAGAGGTCCTTTTTTGAAGAGACAGTGTGTTTCTTCTTTCATGATCTGGTATAATGACAACACTGTCTTGCTGTATGAGAAGGATTTGCCACATCCTATGGTGCTCATTTCTCATCCCTGGATTATAGATTATTTTAAATCAACTCAGGATAATGGGTGACAGCTCAGTGTATATTATGTGTAGCATTTCAGTCTAGCATAGGCAGAGACCTCCTGGCCTCTTGTTTCCATAATTTCTGTGTCTCAGAATGGCCTTGTGTAATACAAGGCAACAATATGTGAAGTTTTGGGACCTGCCAAAGAAATGCACTGTTCTGCTTCTGATTTAATCTGATTTATTCTCATCGCATGGATGTCCTACACATTGCAATCAAGGTCAGAAAAGGATTTGAGCCTGTTTCTGATGTGGGAAGACAGCAGTCCCACAGGTAAAAAACACAAAGAAGAGCTAAGCTCAGATTGACCTTACTGAAAAAAAAGCAATCTCCAAAAATGGAGTGTAACTGGTCAGTATCAAAAAAGTGTATCTGGAGCATGGTAAGAATTGTAGAATTGTACCTGCCCATGTTATAAGCAGAGACTCCCCTCTCTCGTGACTTCAATTTTGCCTAGGAGAATCCATATAAAAACAAATAAATGCCAAGAGAAATATTTCTATTGTTTTCCTTCTCTGTATCTAATGAAATCTGTTCCTTTAAAACAGAGCAATATCCTCCCCTATGATATTTTGCAGTCACATCGCAGAAAGAGTAAAAACCTGAAAGCAAAATTGACTCCTTTTGATTTTTTCCTAGTTCAAGAGAAGAGACATGCCAGTGGGAAGGAGAATAAAAATCACACTGAGTAAAGCTAGATTTTAAACTGCCTCTAATGATCAACAGCTATCATACAAATATTTATTTCTGGTTTTATAGTTTATTTGTGTTAAGGCTGACAGCAGATTTTTAATTTGATATTTGGTCTTACTTATATAAAAATATGTATCTTTTAGGTTGGTTATTTAAGTATTTACTTCAGTAGGAGTTCAGAGTGCAAGTTGTTGAGGGGATAATTTTGTCATGTACTGCTTAAGAATGTGTTTTCTGTTCCCTAATTCTTTGGTTGCTCAGGCTCAGTTCAGTACTAGAGATCAAATCCTGTCTGCACTCAAGTTGACAAGAAAATGTCCAGTAGTTTGAATGGGGTGTTGATTTTATCCTTACTGCTCATGCCGTAGTGGGAGCTGCCATAACATCTAACATCAGCTCTTTAACATCTCTCCAGCACTTTGAAGTGCAGCTCCTCATATTTCATTTACCATTTCAACCAAGAAGCAACAGAGGGACTGCAGCCCTGCTGCTGGAAGTGCAAGAGGGAGGCAGGAGGCAGGAGGATGTGCCATTTATTGCATAACAGGTTGGATAACCTTTTTGCATGTGGTTTGCTCATGTGGTGACAGCGATATGATGTGCAACCCACAGCCACAGGCAGCTTTCTGCAACCTGCCTGTTCTGCAGCTATTACAGCTCTAACCTGTGAGACCATCAATCATCTAGAGATATGCTGCTAAATCTGTACACATGCATGGAAATATCACGACACATGGGGGTTTTCCTCGTGTATTTAGTGCTCGAAATTCCACCAAATTTCAACAAGAGCTCAGCACGTAGTGTGTTCATGAGTGCCTAAGTAGTTAGGAACCAAAGTTCAGGCAGTCAGATTTGAAAAATCTAGTCAGTCTTTGAATGGTGTGCTCTGTTGAAAGGAATCTAGTCTAAAGATGCTCATGAAGTCTGAGAGTTTATGATGTAAAGAAACCTGTAGCTTGTGGTGTGTGCTTTCTACTTTTCCTGGATTTCATTATGCATTCCTGCCTCTCAGAACAGCTGTAACATTAAACCCATTGAAATTTGTAAAGTGCTTAGAAATCCACTGAAGGGAGGCTGTAGAGGAGTAAAAGGTACTCAATTTTCACTGCTGTTCTATCAAGCAGGAGAGTTTCCAGAGTGTCTTAATAATAAATAAGAGTAAATAACTCCAAATGTAGAATCTGTTCTATGTTCATTAATAGGTACCTTTGGGTCTGTGGTTGAGGACAATCTCTTTTAAGGAGAAGGTGAGTATAGATTTGAAGATTTGAATTCATATTTCAATACCTTCTGCATGGCCATGGCTTGAAGCATTGGAGTGTGCTTTAGTAGTGTATGAACATTATCCAGGTCTACCAGAATTTGAATAATAGTGGCAGATTGTTTGACCATTTTCTCCTGTCAATTTTCAACTGGATTTTCAAATAAATCATTCACCAATATTTTTTCCTCATGGTTTGGTTAGCTCAAGAGCCAGCTGAACAATATTCATCAAATAAATTACTCACTTTTTCCTCATCAATCTGCAAATAATTTATTCACAAATACTTTTACATGAGGCAGCCAGCTCTAGCCAGGACAAATCAAGGTAATTTCCTACGCTTTTGATCACATGCCAGTAGGACTTTATCTTGGACAGCTCAATAGAGACAGGTTTTAATGCATAATACATAAATGGGCAAGCTGAGTTTTTCACAGTTCTTTGTGAGCTCTCTACTGTTGCCCATATTTCTGTTCAACTGCTAAAGGGGAATGACAGGGGGGCATATATTTTCCATCCAGGTACGATCGGAAACATTTCACAAAACCGAGGGTGTGGGGCTCACGTCAGCCACAGCAGTGATGGGGCAGCCCCTTGGCTGGAACACGCAATCTGCTCACTGGAGCAAGGCAAAATTTAACAAGAGTTGAGAAGAGGAAATGAAGACGAGTATTGTGCCTGCTTGGAAACACAAAGGGAACCTAGGGGTGGAATGAAATCAAGCAATGTGGAATTTCACCAGCATGCTGGGGATAAAGTCCCTAGCACTTGAGAAAAGGGTCTTCAAATGAGACGACACATCCCTGCACAAATGTCTCCAGGACAACGTTTGTGCTGTGGCTCCCTTTCCCCAGGGTTCTCATGCAAACAGTCTGGAAGCCACTGAGAGCCCCCTTCCTGCCCTAGAGGATGCTGTGTTGCTGATGAGGCAGTCGAGCATGGACTTGCCTGTCCATCTGCCCACACCTCTCGTTTGTTGTGGAGAGCTCCTGGCTGCCACACGCTATGCAATGGCACCAAAAGACTTCTTCTCTGGTTAAGGTTTGCAGTCTGCAATCTGCACTGCATGAGAGGAGCACCTTTGCACCTCTCCCCCTGTGCTGGGTCCTCATCAGGTCAGGTCCTTCTGCTGTTGATCAGCCCTTCTAAATGTTCTTTACTCTTTCCCCCCGTGCTGGATGTGGACCTCATACACAGACATTTCACCCTGTCCCCTGCTGCTCAGGCAAAAAGGTGGGGAGAGCAAAAGTTGTTTATCCATGTTTGCCAGGAGATAAACTTCGCAGAAGCTAGCAAGTGTATGTTGGGGGAGTGGTGCAAGCAGGGAGTGGTTGCGTGTGGGCTTCTTTAGGATCAGGGCGTGTTCATGTTTCATGAATATGTGTGTGTATAATAATGTGTTTAATACAACACTCCAATCTTGATCCTTCCCTGGAATTCTGCTGGCTAACCTAGTTACCCCCAAATGAGAGACACTTTCAGCCTATACATTATGCAGAAATGTAGGTATGAAGAAACGTAAGCAAGGATTTTTACAGCATCATCAATAAATAAATATGTGCTATCTACTCAAATCAACAACATGCTAAACACTGAAAGTCAAATGGGATGCCTTCCTGAGAAACAAATAACTGACCATGTATTTACTCTGCAGCTCATGAATAAACATGGAAAATGCACAAAAACAGAGGAAGATATTTGTCTCAACTTGGAGAAAGCTTCTGGCTCAGACTGGCTCTCATAGCTGAACGATACAAAATGGAATTGGCAAGGGGGAAAAATGACATAATCACATACATGTAACAATCCACTGAAAGTAGGACACACAAAAAGGAGAAGAAAACAGGCTTTGAAGGAGAAGGTAGACTAACACAGTGGTCAGCTTCAGACCTGCTCTTTCTGTCATCTATGGTGGCGATTTATCAGCCGTGGATAAATGGCTCTCAAATTGAATGAGGGATCTCAGACACCTGCTTAGATTGTCACAACATTACAGAATGTATTTTAACACATCCTGCTGCAAGGCCATGTACTGAGGAGGGAAGAGCATAGTGATGAATGGCAGGATAAAGATGCTCTCAGGGAAAACACAGATGTACAAAGAGATTTGGGGACTCAACACGGGTAATGAACTCCACAAGCTTTTTGTACAGCAGAGGAAACAGTCTACTTCCATTTTTAGTTATGAGAGAAGGGGAAAAACAATGACTGAGAAATGACTTTTACTCAGTGCACAGCATGTGTGTATAGACCACAATGACATTGTACCCATGGTGGGTGCCTGCAAGTCAAAAAAAAACCACTTAGAAACACTGGAGTCCAAAAAATCTGCAGCGACTGGAACTAAATCTTACAATGTGAGGCTTCAAAGAAAACAATCTATTCAGTTAAACAAGAAGTGATAGAAGCACCATGTATAGTTACTTATCCATGAAAACGGGATGGATGTGCAGTTTTGTAGGCAAAGGCATAACAAGTTCTGATGTCTCGAAGTTGAAGTTAGACAAATTCAACCTTGAAAGAAGCAATTTCCTAGCAGCAAGGATAATTAAACATTGGAATAAATTAGTAGGTGGAAGAAGGCAGCTGCCATTACTTGAAGTCTTTAGAGGTGTTGTCTTTCTAACTCACTTTGATCCAGCTGCTGAGGAAAAAGTCTATGACTTTTGTATATGGGTCAGATTAATGTGTTATAGTGGCCCTTCTGTCTGGAAGTCTGACTATATGTGGGGGAAAAGTGATTCTTACTGAAGTAAAAGAGTGAGAGGTGCTTGTTGAGAATACAACCCAGGGCTCAGGACAGCATAGGGTTTCAGGATTAAAGCTTGATGAAGTATCAGGACTTTAACCAGTGTGATGATGAAAGCTGACTAGTGAGGGTGAGTCGTCTTCTAACCTGCTTTCTCAATTTGATATAAGGGGGACGTCTTGGTTTACGGAAGTGACATTTTCCGGTGAAGAAAAAGTGTGTTTAAATGCTGGCTAAAGGAGGAGAGCAGAATGACTGGAAACAGGCAGCAAGAACAAGCAGGGATATGAGGGCATTGTGAACATATTTGAAGACAGTCTTGTTTTGCCTGGGCAGTTTTTTCTCAGTCACATTTGTGGATTCCAACTGGGAGCTGGGAGAACTTGTGTTTGAACAAGACCAAGTGTCCCCCAGAGAGCTCATGGCTGCAGCACTGCAAAGAGATTGATCTACTCCATGCAGGAGCTCAGGTAACTCAGGAATTGTGGAAGTTCTCCTCAGCAGTTCTAGGAGGGTCTCATCTCATTCCGATCAGGCAACTCCCTCTCTCCCATAAAGCGTAACAGAAGGAATAACAAAGTCCAGCCTAGAACCCAGTCTGATAATCATGCTCAGTCAAGAACACAGCACACACTTCCTGCTATTGGGAGCAAACAACCTCGCCCAAGTCATGCTCAGGATCAAGGTGCACTGGAGATGCTTGAATAAAGCCTAAACCAGCCATTTCGTGCAGGAGCAGCTGTCCCAAACCATGCACAGGCTCCAGAGATTCCCCACACAGGGATCTTTCTCTGTGACGGAGCCTGGACAACAGAGGGCAAGACGTGCCCAAGGAGAGCACAGATATCACAGAGAATGTGCCAAGGGGGCTGAAAGAGCAGATAACTGTCCGAGCTACTAGAGCCGCCCAGTGCCTCCGCTCTTTGTTTTTACAAACAAACAGGAAATTAAATCCCCGAGCAAACAAAAATCTCCGAGCAGGCTGGGAAGAAAGGAGGTGGAGTTGGTGGCACGAATGCCATGCTGCAGCAGCCCCTCATCGAGTTAACTGTGATCGCGGGCAGGGGAAAAGACACTGAGTCTCAAAAAAGGGCAGAGCTGCTTGTGGGGGTGCCCTGCACCAGTGGGGTAGCGAGCGGTGCCTTGTCCATGAAATGCTTGGGGTGTCTGTGCTCCCCCTCTCCCCAGCCAGGCCGTGGGCAGGGTGGTATCACAGGAGCAGGGGCAGGCCCGGGGATGGGCCGGGGACACGATGGGCACCCCCAGCACCGCCTTTGAGGCTGCCCATGGCACGAGTGGCCCCCGTGTGTGCCTGGGGCGGTGGGCAGCCCGGCAGCCAGCCCCGTGGGGCGGTGTCTGGGGACAGGGCCAGCAGTGACCCCGAAATGTGCGGGGCTCCGTGAGGGAGCAGAGAGGGCACAGGCGAGAGGAGAGCGGGCACAGCGAGCCCCGGGAGCGGGCACCAGGGGACCCCCCCCCCCCCGTGAGGCGGGGCCGGGCGGGCTCGGCAGCCGGGGCAGGAACGAGTGACCCCACAGTGCCCCAGGGGCCCCGCGCTGCCCGGGGGCCGCTCCCGGCCCGGCGAGCCCGCCCTCCCGCACCGGGGCTTTCCCGGCCACGTGTGCGCGGCGGCGGCCCCGGGAGGACAGAAGGGAGGGAGGCGGCCAGGGCAGCGCCGTCCTCCGCCGGGCCCCGGGACCAGCGGCCGCGCTCTCCTCCCTCGCTCGCTCCCTCCCGCCTGAGGGGAAGGGCCGGGCCGCGCCGGACCCCGCGCCGCCCCCGCTACCTGCGGGCGGGGGCGGGCGCTGGGAAAGTTTGTCTCTGTGGTTGGCTGCGCCGCGCGGCGCGGCCGGTCGGGGCGGGCGGGCGGCTCCGTGCGCCGGCAGGGCAGGGCAGCGAGCGGCCGGCCGAGGAGCGCTGCCCGTGCCCCCGGGCCAGCCCAGCCCAGCCCAGCCCAGCCCGCCGTCCCGCTCGCCTTCCGAGAGGCGCCGCGCAGCCCTGCCAGCATGGGGCACCGCGGGGAGAGGGCGTCCTGCCTGCCTCTCCTGCTCCTCGTCCTGCTGCTGCTCGGTGAGCCGGGGGTGCGCGGCCGGGCCGGCGGGGAGGGAGAGCGGGGGGCGCTCGGGCACCTCGGGCGCAGGGAGCGCGGGGGGCCGGGAGCGAGCGGCCCGGGGCCGTGCCCGCCTGGGGCTCAGCCCGCCTGGGGCTCAGCGGCGGAGCCCGGCCGGGCGCTGCTCTCGGCGGGGCCGGGCTGAGCCGCCGGCCCGCGGCCCCGGGCGGGATCGGCTCCCTCCGGGGGATCGCCGCCGGGCATTTCCCCGAAACTTCAGGGCGTCCCCGGAGCGGGGGCGGTGGCGGGCGCTGCCCGGGCTCCCGGAACGTGGCGGCGCGGCCGTAGTGCCGGTGAAGGAGCCGGAGCGGGGCTGTGCTGGCGGGGCGGTGGGAGCGCTCCTCGCTCGGAAGCCTCACCTGGCGGAGGTGAAGCCGCTCGTTGAGGCGGGGACCCTCCGTGTGCCTGTCCCCGGGGGCTGCGAGAGCGGCCCCGCGCCCTGCTCCGGTTCTCTGGGCACACCGGAGCTTCCCCCTCCCCACCGGGCTCCCGGGTTTGCTGCCTCTGCCGGGAAGTTCTCCCGCTAGGAGAGGGATAGTGTGTAATTGTGTGGGTGATGGTTTACGCCGCGCTCAGGTAATTGTGTAGCTGTCGTTAGCATGACATGTGGCATTGTTCCTCACCGGTGTCAGTGCCAGCCAGGCAGCGTGCGGGAGTAAAGACAAGCAAGCGCTACATACACAAAAGGGTGGGTGGTGGGTTGTCCTGGGATTTTTTTTTTCTCTTCATTTTTTTCCCCCCTCCCCACCGTTGTGCTTGTAGCATTGTTGCTAACCCTGTTACAGAAGTAGCGGTGGATGTAAAAGTAGAGAAGCAGAAGACTGTTCGGGTTAGGTAGCGCTGTGCAGGAGTATTTAGGTGGCTTTGTGTTGGCTCTGGGCAGGCAGAAGGACATCAGGTGCTGGCGAGCAAGCGTGTCCCACAAGTTACTCTACGTACTGCGTGATTCAGAACACTTGATTAATTGCAGGTTGTAAGTGGGAGCCTTTTCCATATTTCAGGTGGAAGGAGCAGCTGAACAGTGGCCCAGCCCCACTGCCACTGCCAACACTCTTCTTTAAACAAAACTCTGTTCACTGACTTAGTTTGTGCTCGTACTTTTGACTTCGCTGCTACTTTTTTGTTTCCCCCTTAAGTCTGCCAGAGCACTTCCCTCGTTGTTTGGCTGTTGAATCTTTCATAGCCAGGTCTGCAGAGCTGAGAGCTGCAGTTGGAAAGTCAGCCTCCCAAACCTGGTCATGTCCCAGTCTTTTTCCTGAGGCTGCTTGCAGGCTATTGGGGCAGAGGGTGTTCTGTCTACAAGATCCTACCAGACAAAAGTGTCCACTGTGCTTTCTCTTACTTGCAGGTGATGTTAGTCATCTCGTTTATCTTTTCAGTATAGGCTTTCTGCCAGCCAGGGAAACAGTCAAGAGGTGGAGAGCTCACCTTCAGTGTTTTCGTTTAGAAACAGAAAGGGAATAAGATTTTTCAAGAGAATGGTTTAGTAGGACAAGCAGAAAATCAAGACTCTCAGATGCTCAAGGTCATGGAGCAAAAAGTTAAAACTATTAAGGATGATGCACAACAGGAAAGTTGCTTCCTTATTAATTCAGGAAGAAATAATTAGAAGAACTTAGAAGTGTTCATGCAGAGATATATGACCATTGTTCATGATCTGGTTTGTCTAGATGTTCTGAATTGTCTCTCAGGGATTTTCCTTTGGTGATTGGAATGGTGCTTTTAAAATTGAAAGTGTTTTTGTGTGCAGAAAAACCTCTGAACTGTAGTCTTATTTGTGATGTGTGTTGTAGAGTGCCTATCTTCTGATACCATTACTTGGTGACTTCTATGAGATATTCCAAAGGTTAAGAGGTTTGGAAAGTAGTAATTCTCTCACTCTGGATGGGAGAAGTGTGCTTCTGTGAACCATGTCTAGCAGGTCATTAATGGAGAGACAGGTTGGAGCTTTTCCTGCAAGTCTTGGGGAATCCTTGTGTAAGGGAGGTGGAGGAAAGGAGCTGGACCTAGACAAGTTTATCCCTTGTGAGTACTTAGACTTGGCTGTTTTCTTCAGATACTTACAAAACAATCCAACAAAAGGATGCAAATGGCTGAAGTATTTGGCTGTGAACAAATAAGAATGTTTTATCATCCTTTGTTTTTGATCCAGTACAGTTATAATCTGCTTGGTAAGGAGATTTTGGGATCCTGATACTTAGGCTTGATCTCGTCTCTCTTTTCTTCCCTCTGGTGTGGTTAGATCCTGAGAAAGGAGGGCATTTTGCTCTGTCTGTTTCATGTGTGATTTCACTCTGCAGCCACTCTACCTCATCAACCTGCTCTGGAATGAAATGCTCTGGAAACCAAAACATCTCTCCTAGGACAAGACAACCAAAAACCAAAACAAGTATCTGATTGTCACCAGGGCTCAGACAGTAAAGTAAACAATAAGCATTCCACCTCCTGGATTCTTTTTCGTGGTTCTTATTTGAGGTTCAAAGTAATAATTTCAGTGGATCTGGAAAAAAAAAAGTTTAAATGCTTTGGGGCGTGAGGAGAACATGTACTCAGTAGATCCTGGGGGAAGACCACTGATAATGGGTTTCCCAGAGATGGCCTTTTTCTTACTCACCTTTTAGAACTGCATGGCACTCACTGTCTGCTATGATGAAAGTCAGTTCCAGCATGCCAGAAGAACCCCAGGAGCTGTGTGTTTAGATGAATGGAGTTGTTTCCTGCATCTCGTGTGTCTGAAATTATTTTTGTTTCTTTTCCTCAGAAGCTACAACAATTAGTCATTTGAATCAAGGTTTAATTCACGCTCTGCAATAGAAGGCTTTTGGTAATTAGTGTAAGTTATTGTGATCATGCACTTCAAGGAAAAGCCTGCTTTAATCTTTTCCTGCATTTGCAGCTAAAGTGGGAACATTAGAAAACGGGAGAGCCTCAAGGTTTAGGGCAGGGAGGCAATGTAGGGATGACTGCCTACGGAGTGTTCCAAGGTATGTTAGGGTGGAATCTGCTCCCTCTTCCCTTGCTGGTGCCTACTTACCTGTGGGTGAGCCCAGGGCTGGCCCTGGTGGCCTTTGCCTGTTTTTGGGAGGAGGCAGGCTCAGATCCTCACTGCTACTCAGAGAAGGCTTACAGCTAGACCTGCCTGTCTCTTGTGACTTAGGAGGTGGCTAAAAAGGTTCCCAAAGGGGAAATGCAGACTGCTAAGGCACTAGAAGCATGTAGTGAGCGTTGGAACTGGGTTGGTGAGGCACTGAAGGGCAGGTGGTGTTGCTGAGGGGGAAGCACTTTCCCTGTGGCTTTGTCATGCTGATGTATTTTCTTGGTGTGTAGGCTGCAGGAACATGTGGGAATGGAAGGGTGAGCAGTGTAGTGAGTGTTTGTTCCTTTGCATCCTGTGTTCTTCAGGGCTGGCAGATGACAGCTTAGTCACCTTCTCTGGCTCTCTTGCATCTTTGTAGGTGCCTCTCTGGGGCTGCTTTTTAGGGAGCCTAGGTGCTTTTTCTGGAATCCTTCGACCTTGTTCCTCAGGTTTCTCGATGGCTACATTTCAACATAGCAACAGCTTGCTCTCTTTAGGTAGCCTCTGTTGTATTTGGCTCTAATCCCTGAACTGAGGTATAAACCTGCCTGAACAAGATTTGAAGTAAGCAGTAGGGGTCATTTAAAAATGCAGCCACATGCTTGATTAGAGGGGAATGTGCTCAAGAAATAATATATATCCATCCCTCTAGTTATATAAACAAACATTCAGAGACATTTGAGATTTCAGCTTTCACATCTAATGTATTCATGGGTTGATTTGTTTCTGTGTGGTTGTTTCTTGTTGTTGTGGGTTGGGTTTTTTTTTCCCCAATCTCCATAATCCTTGTCAAACACTAACCTGCAAAACAGAAATGTATATTTTTTTTTAGAAGGGAAATGGGTACATATCTGAATAAGGTATTTTTAGAAAGTGAGCATTTCAATTGTCTGGTTTTAGATGCCTTTCAGTGATATATTTTATGGTGTGTGAAGTTCTGTGTTTTAGAAGGAAGGGAAAGGGGACACATTGTCTAAAAATGTGAATTCTTTCAGATTATGTATAGAAGTCGATTGAAAGTTAAGTTGGAAAGAACTTGAGGAAAACATTGCTAACATGAGCTAGGTCAAAGTAGGGGTTATGTTAGTGTCTATAAAAGTCTCTAGTACTTCAAAAAGGAAGATATTAGATGGAGTATAAAGTCAGTGTGTATATTGTAATACCAATAAAAATATCTGTTTAATACTTTGTTTTTTACTTTTATTGGAGATGTTACCAGGCCTCTGATATTTGTTCTGCTTTCTCAGATCTGTGATAGTAAGTGATAAAGTCTGTTTTATAGAGACCTGTGAGGTGAAATTGTCTAGGCATACCGATCTTTCCATTTCTCTCCAAGAATAATAAGCAGTTTTGTGCATGACCCCAGTTCCTAACCTGCACAAGGTACCACAAAACTGGATGGAACAAGGCAGGGAGAGACTGTGGCATAAGCAGGTTTGAAGTTGTTAGAATTTCCTGTTCTAAAGAAGAAATGAGCTCGTATCAGAGAGATACTAGGATCATGATTTTTCCTTTTCTTTTCTTTTTGTAAGTCGATTTTCTAGAAAACCTCAAATTCCAGTTATTTTTCAAGACTTGAATATCTACTGAGAAGAGACTTTAAAAATAATAAGATACTTTTAATATACCTTGTCTTTTGCAAAGGGCAAAGGTATAAAATCAGTTTCAGACCAAACTGCTTTTGGATAAACTGACAGATAGCTGCTAAGGTGCCAAAAGTCTTGAATAATGTCTTTGAGATGAGCAGCATATGTAAAATAGGATAAGAAGCATGACAGAAATTAAAGAACTTAAAGTTTCTTAGGTTTTTTTGAGTTTGGTATCAGAAGCTGGCTTATTCATATACATGTAAGATTTCATAATTGTAAAGCAGAACTGATTTCTTCTTAATGAAGTCTGAGACAGGATTAAAGGTGCTTTTTTTTTTTTTTTCTCCATTCCTTCCAGAGTTGGAAGTGGTTTCAAAGCTGGGTTTCCAATGGAAACTGTAATCAACTTTGACTGTGGCATTCTGACCGACTTTAAAGTGAGTTAGATAGAAGGTAGAACCAATGTTGCTAAATGCCTGTGTTGAGTCTTGGAAAAGTTATGAAGCAATGTGGTGTAATGCCTATAGATTTCAGTTGACATAATTGCAGTGGGGAGTGCTTGAAACTGGCACTGAAGTGTTGCAGTTGGTGTTCCATTTCACTTGCCTTCCTCCTGGAGGAGGCAAGTTGTGGGGAAAGAGGGGCTGGAGAAGTAGCCTGGCAAGCAGGATCTGTTGTATGCAGCAGTGGCAAAATCCTGCTGCAGAAATATGAAGAATTGCTGAAGCAAGCCGAAGTATTTGACTAGTTATAATCTCCACGGCCAGATGGAATTTGCATGGATGCTCTAAAGGATCTGAACTGTTAGCTGAGCTATGGGAAGAAGAGGTAAGAAAGGCAGAGAATCCTGGACAGGATTTCCTTTAAAAAAGAATCTGAGGGTGGTTTTTAGAATTAATTGACTTGTGAACTTCAGGAATGAGAACTAATTAAAGACTGGAGCTCCCAGGCAATCTGTCACAGCTGCCAATAAGCAGGGCTGGCAGCAATGCCTGTAGTATATCTACTTGTTACTGTTTGTTATGAGTGCCATCTCTTAAATTGTTTATTATTCTGCAGGACTTCAGGCATTCATGTTGAAATTTTCTGGGCTGCGTGTCTACCATGGGTTGACTTTTTTTTTCACCCAGGAAACACTGCTCCCCTCATTCCCTCTTTCCTTAAAAAGTTCCAGTATTTCCAATAGTTGCACTTGGGAAAGGCAGCAGGGTGAATTCTCTTTTTCCTTTTTGATTCTTGTAGGTTCCAGCTATTTCTTCCTTGTCACTCTTGAACCAATAATAATCCTAGCTGCCAAGTTTAGAAGTTCTAGCACAACCATGGTTTAGAACAAGAACTGAAAATTTGGCTGGAGTGTTAACTCTGCATCAAGAATGTGGCTTTTGCTGTTTGTAGGAAAATGTCCAAATTTGGCCACATTATAAGGCTTGGAAAAGCATCAGTTCGTAAAAGCTTAATAGGGAATTAGTCTCAGGTCTCTAGAGAAAATGTTCTGTCATTGCTTGTAAGGTGTAAAAGGATTACAACTGCAGTTGGGGGTGGAGAAATGGAGCCCTCCTTTTTATTCCAGTTTCAGACTTCTGTAAATGTGTGTGAAGGCCTTTCTTTTTTCCCCCCCTTCTGTTCATTTTTTCTCTCCTTTTGCCAAATTGGCCAATGCTGGAGTGATGTACTGGTCTGTGTGGATCACTGATCAGAGCTGCTGTGAGAGTCTGCTGCTTGTAGCACACAAAGTGTATATATATATATCATCTTTCTTATATGTAGCTTGGAAAAAAAAAAAATCAATGTAAACTTTGTGTTGCTTTTAACTTTTGTTCTCTGGCTTCAGTTCCTCTCTCAGGCTTTTTTCCCAGATATCCATCACCATTCTTTACTTCACACTGGCTGTAAAACAACTCCTGCTGCTCTAGCTGCTCTTATTCCACTCTCTCTTTAAAAGGCTTGATTAGTCTGGACTTGCCTTTCTGCCTTTCTTAAAGACATGGTTTAGCTGTGCTGCTCAGTGCTTGCTTCATGCCTGCAGTTTGTGTGCTCTCATGGTTTTTGAGTCACCCTTTTCTTAGCCTCTGAAAAGAGTTTGGTGCAACCATCGCTGGGGGTGGTGTTGGTTAGCGAGAGTCCAGTTCTCCGACAAAAGCTGGCTCAGGTTTGCAGGTCTTAAAAAGAACAGTTGCCAGTGTAGAGGACTTTGTTTCCGTGCATGTTGCACTGCTGGCTCCGAGTGCAGAGATTCAGCGTGGTGTTTGAGTGGGCCTTTGATGCAGTGTGGCTGTGGGGAATCTTTGAGCGGGGCTGTAGCGCATTGTTCTCCTACGCGCGTTAAAATGATTGTTGCAAGAGAGGCATCCGCGGGGACCTCTGCCAGCTCCTTATTGATGTGTGCAGTTTCATCTATTGACACGCTACCCTTCATTATTACACAGTGGATCCTGTGGCAGTGGAATTCGCTATTAAATCTGCCCCGCGAAAGAGAATTGGCTGAGGCTGCTTTAAAAGCAGTGTGACCCCTGCATTTGCAAAGAATAGCTTCTAAATATGAAACAGATGCTGAACTGGTGGAGGATGCTTCCTAGATTTTCAGGGTACCAAACACAGTCATTTTGAGCAAAAAAATAAGAATTTGGCTCATTTGCGAATGGTAATTCAAGTTCCAATACCCATTTTTCCCCCTCAGAAATGCATGTCTAATCAGTACATGGATTTGTGCTTGAATGCAGCCAGTAATACTGAGGTGAAAATAGGCAATTATTTGTTAATGGGAACTGTTAGAATAGGCAGCGAGGTGTTAGTCTTTCTGTCTGCACTCTAATCCTCTTCCTAGAGGGGGGGAGAGGTGATGTATCTTCCTTTGCCTTTTGCCTTTGCCACAGACTATCTTGTGCTTTCACAGCACCACCCAGAATATTTACCCAGATAACATCCACCTTTTCCCATAAAGAGAAGTTATATTCTTTAGGAACCCAGCAAGATACTATATACTGGGGAGGTGATGTCAGTGGATGGTGTCTGTGTAAAGGGCCTTTATGGTGTATGTGCAGTGTTCCCATCCTGTTCATATGGAGGTTTAAATTAATGCAGAGTAAGAAGTGTATCTCATCAGCCTTGTTTCTGTTTGATCTCAGGGCTTGGTCCTAGACAAGGCATGTTGTACCTTTGGGCAAACAGAGTTTAAGTGGTGGCCTCATCAGTGAGAAAATAAAGAGCATGACAGCTTATTGGAGACAAAAATCACTCGGTGGGAAGTAACACAAGGCTGGGTCTTCCCTGTCTTATCACAAAGCTGGGTTGAATGGTCACTAAAGCTATTGACTGAGCCCTGTCTGCTGGCAACTCTATTGATAGGCACCTGTCAATAGTTGCAAAGCTACTGACATCCCTAGGTCTGTGGGTTTATCTATTAAAAAATATTTGAGAAATAGCATATATACCCTGATGTCAGTGGGCACAGAAGTATGGCTGTTGCTTGAAATTAGAAGTGGGAGAAGAGAGAACTGGAGTAGGGCATGCTTTCCACAGAGAAAGGGAAGTGCAGGAATAGCTTGTTTAAAATGGAAGAATTAGTTAAAGGGATGTCTGCATGAGATGGTGGTGCTGGGGCAGTTATCACCACAAAACAGCCTTGGTAAAGAACCACAGGTTTCTCAAAACTCTGCAGTTGAATCTTGAAGTACCCTGGTTTTCTGAGCCAAGTTTTCTGCTCATCACTGGCTGGTAAATGGAATATCTAATTGCAGACTCCTGCGGAGTTTAAAACAAGGACTGAAGTGTGATGCATGTGGCTGCAGGGTATGCTGTGGCATCTGAGTTGCTGGTGTCTGCCTTTTAAGTCTGAAAGGGAGGGTTGAGGGGGAGGTTGCAGTACTGTGAATAGAGTTACTGGGTGGGGATGTCCTTCCAAAATAGCCAAAGAACAAATGAGACTTCACATGGAACCCTTGTTCCTGCTTAGGACCAGAGAGGCCTCAGGGCGTGTGCCTGTTCCAGGCTTTGCCTTATAGACCTCTGAGGATCAACAGAGATAGGCCAAAGTTACTTAGAAAGTATCTGTTAAAGGTAATTTGAAGTATGTTTTACTGACCCTCCTCTTGATCTGAGCCATCAGCTTTTAGTTTGTATGTATATAGAGGGATTTTTCTCCCTGTCTGATGTTTTAGAGAGACCCTTAAACCTCCATGTGCATCTGAGCAAAGGTAGTAACCTACAAGTGGATGCAGAGCAGTGCATGGGACACTTCTGTACTGAAACTTGTAAGGTGGGTCCTTTCCTTGCTTTAACAATTCCTACCCCAGGATGAGTCCCTTTACCCGGATTTTCACAAAACATGCATTTGTCATCCAAGTAATGTGCTGGCTTTCTTCTGTATTTTCTTTTTTTTTTGCTTGCACTTCTGGTATTGGTGCATTGGGGTGAGAACACGCTTTGCATATGTGGGTTTGGCCCGAGTCCAGTGTGAGTTCTGCCCTCACATGAGTGGCAGTCTGGGCTCAGCACTAATCCTCGAGTGTCAAGGTTGCCTTGTTGCTGTGGGATCTTAATTGCAGTCCAAAGTTGAGCTTTGGTCAGGTGACTGCCATGAGTACACAGATGTTTCTTGGAATTTAAACTCTGCAACAGAGGTTGGCTCCTGAGTGAGCTCAGACCGCAGTTTCTGATATGACACAGCCAGATATGTGTTGGCTGTGGCTGACACACTCACGAGGAGGGACAACCCTGTCTGCCCTAGTTTTGACTGTTCTGTTTGCATGGGTGAGTGAAGGACTTTGACCTTCGAAGTTATTTGAATGCTTCTTGGCACTAGTTAACACCACCACTTCCTTCTGCACCTCCCCAGCAATTGCTGTTTTCATAGGCATTAGAAACTTGAAAAGCTCATAAAGTGACAATTGTTTTCAATACATAAAGCCAAGGAGATTTTTAGCTTGTGGTAATTAATACCCTACCTTTAGGACCTCTGTATTGTCCTGGATGTATGTCACCAGATAATGACAAAATGGTCTGATGATTTGTTTCTGTGTCTAAATTCCTCACAGGCAATTGCATGTACCCTTCTCTTGTAGTTTGATATAAAATTTGCTCCTGGTACATTTACCATGTTTCAGACAGATCGTCAGTACTTCTTCAGAGGCAGTGATGTGTCTGGGTAAGTCAGGCTGGGTTTGGACACTCTGTAAAGGTGTGCAAAGGGGAGAAAGCATGGCTTACCTGTGTTTTTTTTCTGCTGTGGCACTTCTTAGAGACCCCTGGTTCATACACTGAGTGTAGCTTGGAGGGTTGGTGGGAGTTTCAGGGGACCTGTGGGTCTGTTTCAGCAGCCTCTGCCACAGGAGCCTGAGACTGTCTCCTAACTAGCCTGCCTGTACTGAAGAGGTTCTGCTTTTTGTTGGAAAAGATGGCATATGTGCTTTGTATTGAAGTGGGTGAAGGGCAGTGAGTACCTGCTGGGAAACCTGAATAGCACTTGGACAGAATTCTGCTCATCTGGTGGTATATATTGTTGGCAATCCTAGGAGAGCAGAATCTCTCTCTTGCCCTCTTTCAGAACATCTGTTTCTGTGCATGAAGTTGTCTTTTGCCTGCCTTTTTTTCTTCCATCTGAATCCATTTCTACCTAAATAGTCTTCTTTGCAGTATCAGAGGCGTCAATGACAGCAAGGATTTTTGTCAGGTCATCTTGGGTGTTTTGTTCTGCAGGAAAGTCACTGTGGGTAGAAGCACTGGAGTGTACACTTGTGATGGGCAGAGCTGTGAGAGACTGTGGGGACGTGAGCTGAGCTGTGTTTGAGCTCACTGAGGCAGAATGATAGCAAAGGTATAACAGTAGAGAGGCTTTTTCACTAGGATCTTGGTGCTTGTGAAACTTTACAGAAGTTTCTTATTGTATCTGTTTCAGAAAAAGGACATGTATGCCATCTCTTCTTACTGTAACAGCTGGTCTAATGAAAGGTCTCTGAAGAATATTGCCTTATATTACTGTGTTACATAAATACTGCTACACTGTTACACAGTTATTCTGTGACTTCTTGTAATTTTGATGATTTTTGCCACATGAATGCTGAATTATGCATTGCATGGAAGCTCCTGTCACAAGTCCCAAGTAATAATAAAACTGGAGTTTAAAACTGAATGAGCTCTAAAAATGAAATAGTTGGCAGAACATACTTTGAATTTATGGTGGGGGTCATATAGAAATTCCTCTGTCCATTTCTGGATTCCCCCTCCTTAGCATCATCTACCTCTGATTATTACAGATATTTTTTGAGATAGAAACTAATTAGAATTAGGGCTATGAAGATGAAGGGACTGCTGGGGAAGCCATACAAGGGCAGCTGAGGTCACTTGTTCTGTTCAGCCTGGAGGAGACTGAGGGGAGACCTCATTGCAGTTCCAGCTTCCTCATGAGGGGAAGAGGAGGGGCAGGCACTGATCCCCTTGTGGTGACCAGGGACAGGATCCAAGGGATTGGCCTGAAGGTGTCAGGGGAGGTTTAGGTTGGATTTTGGGAAAAGGCTTTTCATCCAGAGGGTGGTTGGGCACTGAACAGGCTCCCCGGGGCAGTGGTCACAGCACCAAGACTCACAGAGTTCAGGAAGTGTTTGAACAATGCTCTCAGGCACATGGGGTGACCCTTGGGGTGCCCTCTGCAGGGCCAAGAGTTGGACTTGGTGATCCTCCTGTGTCCCTTCCAACTTGGGATCCTCTGTGATTCTGTGAATGTTTTCTTTCCTTGTCCATTGGTATTTCTGGCATTTAAGGATGAAATAGGGACAAACATTTAACTGACTGACATCCAGGCTTAGCAGGAGCTTGAGAAGTTAGATTTTAAAAGTCTAGACAGAAACTAGGGAGCCTCATTTTAAGCTTTTCTTGTAGGATGTTTCTTGTAACCCCAGTACTGCCTCATGGACTTAGTCTGACTGTGAGAGCTGAAACTGAACATTCAGCTCTTGTGCATTTCCATAAAAATACATAAATCCTGAAACAGTCCACAATAGTGATATTAAATTTGTTATTGGCTTCTAGTGTTGACATTCAAGGATACAGCTTTTGCCTCTGCTGTTGTTCAGGCTCTCTGCAGATAACTTACAGCCTTGGCTTACAATACTCTGGGTGGCTTTCACTCAAAGTTTGAGCTGCCCTGAATAAATATGTATCCTTCCTGCAGAAAATAGGATTCTGATTACTGAGTTCTGCTGCTTAACAGATGCTTGTTTCATTGATAACCAGTTGACTGACCATGCCTGTGACTCTTCCCTGGCAGTCAGCTGTGTACATACCTTTTCACAAAGTGGGTATCAGCTCGGAGTAAGAAGTGGTTTTGATGATTTACAGCACCATGCCCAAGAGCTTTCTTTTCCCAGAGAATTTGTAATCTGAATAATGTGATGTGAGTACAGCTTTGTTAGATTTGTAAACTCACATAATGATTAGAAGGGAAGAATACATCTGCCAGGTGGATTAATGAAGATGGTTCTTTTCATCAGCAGAAAGATTTTTTTCAATAGGATCTCGGAGAATTCTGGGAGAACTCACTGATTGTACTGAGCAATTGTAAGTGATGGACAGGTAGTGAATTTCTTGCATTGAACTGCTAGGAGATGAAAGTGAAGTAGTGTGAGCAGGGTAGGCAGAAATATGAATACCTTAAAACTGCCCAGGGAAGATAATTACTCAAATATTAAACTGATTTTTTTTTTAACCACAATTCTCTTTGGTGAAGAGGATATCCTTTTACAATAAAGGCAAAGAGTGCTGCTTTTCCATCTAGAAACAGTCTGGACTTCTGTACTTTAAGACTTCCAGGCAATCCCTTGTCCAAGGCTTACTTATTCCTTGTGAAAGGAATAAAGATCTTGAAATAATCTGTGTTTTGTCTGGGGAAAGGCAAAACTTGATCTAGTTGTGTGCTTTGTGCCCTGCATTTTGACTCCATGTAGGCTTAGAGTATAAAAGTACAAACGTTTTGTAGGAGGCATTTGTAGGCTGCTCTTGCATTCCATTAAGGCAGGTGCTCTTCTGCTTGAATTCTTTGAAACATCATAATTTGGTGTTGTGGATTTGAACAGATTTAAGCTCCTGGGAAATGCTCCTCAGATTATTAATCTCTAAAAACCTGTTCTTTTTTCTGAAAAATCAGTGGGGAGGCAGGAGGTGAGAGCAAAGTTGTATAGTAAACTAGAGCCCTGTAAATTCTTTGTGTACCTTCCATTTAGATCTTCACTGGCAGCAGGAGTGCCTTTTAGGCATTTTGTTATTTTCTTGTAACAGTAGTGATACTGATTGCTCTCTAATAATAAACAAATTTTCTATAGGATATTGGTGCTGTTAACATGACTTATGACTGCCATTCCAGCAAGACAGAAACTCAGTTGGTTATGTAGTGTAGTAAAATAAAAATTGAGCAGGGCGTATAAGTAGTACTTAGAAACTTTACAGTGTGAATTTATAAACAGTGAAGAAATTAAAAGGGAAATAAACAGTTTTGTTGTATTTATTTATGAAAAGCTTGTCAGTCTTATTGTTATGTATTGCTGTCATTGGACCCTGCTAGGTGCAGGCCTGGGAGGAGGGTACTTTATTTTTAAACCATCCATTGAGAAGTCTGAGTGCATGTCTACTGTGCTGCTTTCTGAACATTAATGAAGGCATAACTCCTTTTCTTTTGCCCAAGGGGGCTTAGATATAGCACTGACTTCTTAAACAATGCTATCTTTTTAGATGTTATCATGAAGTATGTGAGCAAGGAGAACTTCTTGGTGCTGCACAGAATTCAGTCTCTTACTTGCTTATCTTCTTATTTGGGTTTTTTTGGGTTTTTTTGTCTGTTTTTTTTTTTTTTTTTTTTTTTTTTTTTTTACAGCCTGAGTTAAGGGCTTAGGTGGTGCCAAATGAATACCTCCAGTTTAGGTTAGTGTGATACAAATATACATCACATTTGTTTTCTTTCTGTTTTCTCACATTTGGGTCCTGTGTTTTGTGCTTGCACTCAGAGGGATATATCAGTTCACGTGGTCTCTAGTGCTAAGGCTGGTGAACAGGTCTCTTTGGCTTGGCATGGCTTCCAGGATGTGTTCTGACGCAGGGAGCAAGGCTTGCCTTGCTCATTGGACAGGAGTGTTTCATGCTGTGGTTTTCTGGGCCCAGTCAGAAGTACCTCTGGGGAATATTGGCTCTCTGTGCAGTGAGTACATCCTTTGTTACCCAGGGCTCTTTGCCTTCAAGTGAAAGGGACAGTTCTGGGAGATGTTCACTAGAAATCCCAAAGGTACTTAAAAGCTGCTACTAAGGCTCTTCCCTCATGCTTTAAAAGCATGGACTGCAAATTCCAGTGTTTGTGGCCAAATCCATCTACAGCTCTCCAGGTGAATTTTAGCACCATTGGCTTTCTAAATTGGTGGTGTACTTTCCCCTTCTGTTCTCATTAGACAGCTACTGTGCTTGCACTAGACATAATTTCAATTGATATTAAAATTTTGTTTGCTTCAACACAGGGATTGGTGGAATCTTCTGAGGCTTAGTCAGCACTGCACTGTTGCATTTGCAACGTGTTGCAAGAGGTGTTGTCTGTAGTTGTCGTGCTGCAAATCCAGTGCAGGATCTACAAAATGGCTGATGTGCTGTCCATTGGGATATGCAGAGTCTTTTGTTCTGCTGAACAATGTACTGTGGGACATAACTGTTCTTTCCAAGGCAGCAAATGTGAGGATGCCTGGGGTGCATGCAATCTGCTGTCTGTTTCAATGTAAGCTGATTATAAGTGTTAGTTACCGAGTAATTTCAGCATATCCCAAGTTTCACCCAAATATTAACAGCTACTTATTTTGTGCGTAGGTTGTCATGTTAAATAGTGTAACCTAGAATAGATCTGCATGGAGACTGGAGCAGAAAAGAAACAATTAAGCATTTTCCCTCTGGGTGTCTTTCAAAAATTGTATTCTCCTCCTCCTGCTATTTTAATGTCATGTTGGTTCTCTACCCGCCTTTCACTCTTGTTTCATGCTCAAAAGGATTCCCTCACTTCTGATTTTGGAGTTACTTGAAAATTCTGTGTTCTTTCATTCCTTTTTTTGTCTCTGTTCTCACTGCTGGGCCCAGCCTAGTCACCAGCCTGGGCTCCGCTGCAGAGCAGCAGTGGTACAAGGGTAGTGCCTCCAAGCTCCTTCTTCCTGAGGCTGTAGAAGGGAGGGGAAGGCTGACACCAAAGATGTATTTAGCCTCAGGTCTTACCTCTGACAGTGGCCACGAGTGGAAGCCTAGGGAAGAGTGAACACAGTATTGTCCTAGTGTATCATTTCACGATCACGTGTAGCTTGGAAGCTTCCTAAGCTGGAGGTGGTATCCTTATAGAGTCGTAGGATGGTTTGGGTCGGAAGGGACCTCCAGATCGTCTAGTTCTGACCCTCCTTCCATGGAGAAGAACACTTTGCACTGTAGCAAGTTGTTCAGGGTTCCTTCCAACCTAGCTTTAATGTGCTTAACCTTGGCTAATTCCTCCCAGTGTTTGCTAGCTCATGGGTGTTGCATTTGGCTACCTCTGAAGTTGGTTTCTGAAATGTTCTGGGTGTTGGCACCTATTAGCTAATCTTGTTGTGTTACTTTTCCCTTTCTCTTTCATCACCTCTGGTGCTGACTGTCCAATGCATGACATGCCAATGACAGCAGCAAAGTATCTACTTCGGAGAGATACATTTCTTGAAAGCAGGAACGACAGGAAGCATTTTAAGATGTGTATTTGGGCATGCTTAAATGAAAGTGGGGAGCTAAAGGCTGAACCCCAAACTTTGCTAAGACTCCAAGTGGTACTGTTCTGTGATGTCTTTTATTACATGTAGGTTTTCTCATGTCTAATGGCATCAAATTCTCCCCAGAAGCTTAAATGTGTGTGATATTCTGCAGTGCTACCTGTTCCTGTGTGTACCAGGGAGGCTGTTCAGGATTGATTGTAGAGGCCAAAGGAGATTCTGCAGCAAATGCTGCAAGTTAATCAAAGCAGATAACAGTGATAACTTGCTGGCATATAATCTAAAGGGAGAAAAGACTTTAAATTTGTGATGGGGAACATGAAAAGACTGCTGGTCTTCTTCAGCCAGGTGCTGAATTGATGAACCTTGCTATCCTGCTACTGGAGGTAACAAAATGCCTGCATTGAATTCAGGGCAGGGTTTTCAGAGGTGATGGAAGGCTTGGGATTGTGAGCCTGGGACTTTAGAAAGGAGACTTGGTTCCCCAGGAGATTAATGTTTAGGCATTTTTGATAATTGAACCTCTTCATTTCTAGAACTAGCTAACTTTGGTCACAAAAGAGCAGAGTGCTGCTTTTTTTTTTTTTTTTTTTTTTTTTTTTTTTTTTTTTTTTCTTACTTTGTAAGTCACAAGTAGAAATGTTTGTTTTTCTCCAGGATTGGGTAACTAGGAGTGAAATGTCAGCAGGTGCTTGCTCAGTGCTTTGCTGGTTTCTGGATCTCTTTCATGTTGCCCACATGCACATACCTGTCCACCTGTTCCAGAAAGTCTCTTCTTCTGTCCAGTAAAATTAATCTTCCAGGAAATTAAACAGCAGCTGCATGCAATACTGTTTCCTTTCACGTGTGAGAACAGCTTTCTAGAGGTAGGATTCAGGGCCACAGACAGCTAATTACACAGCTAATTTGCCTTCAAGCTCTTGGAGGCACTGAATGCCAGGAAATTTTTGACTCTTGCATGCTTTTTTTGGAAATTTTGGCTGTTAAATTTGTTGAGCAGGCATAAGTGATGCTGCGAAGTGTGGGTGGATTTCAAATCCTGGCCACACACGTGTTCGTGGCTTTAACTCACATTTGTGATTTAGGGAAGAGTTTCTGTTCCCATACTGAAGTTCAAATGTGAACAGTCCTTTCAGCATCTTTTAAGAGCGCACAAGTTGCATCTTCATTACAATTTTGGTTGTCAAGGACTGAATTTCTGAGATGAGTCTCCTAACTCTCCCAGTTTCTGCAGTTTGCTTTTTACTGGGAAGCAATCTGAGCGTGGAGTTAGTATTCCTTGGTATGTAACTGTACCAGAAGTGTCACTCCAGGACTGCTGTGCTTCAGGTATCTTGGATCTTTGGTACATTGCAACCCCCCAAAGATGCAGTGAGATTTTTGGAGGTTTAGCATCAGCTGCTCTCTGCAGCCTCTTCTCTTTTTAAAACTGTGCTAGTGCCAAAGTAGAGATAGTTGTGCTAGGCTTTATTTTCTTTGTGATGCAGATTTTTTTTCTTTTTTTGCTGTTTAAATATTAGTGAAGTAAATAAGGAGGTCATCTTGATAACCTAAAACTTTATCCTGAATTTTCAGGAGTCTCAGTGAAACCAGCCATATTGATTTGAATGCTGTATGTGAGGCTTTTTCCTATATTTCCAGAACTGTCTTGTGTTGGTATTTGTCCCTTTCAAATAATGAAGGTGCTGTGGCATGCCTGTTTTCAAAGCCAGCTGTTTTGCAGACCCATCTGGGGGTAATTTTGTTTAACAGTCTGTGTGGGGGTTGCACAGAGACCTTGACTGGAATCCCTGTGTGCCTTCTAGACGTTGTTTTATGTCCCTGACCTCTCATCTTTTTTCTTATCCAGACTTCTTTTCTTCTCTTGCTCCCACTGAACCGCTGACCCTCTGCTTTGGAAGAGAGAAATGATTCTGTAATGGAAAATATCTCTTCCTGAAATGGGTAATTTCATGTGTCTGGTTTTTTTTTTTTTTTTTTTTTAATGCTACAGATGAGACTACCTATCTTTTCTGGGGCAAGAGAGTCTCTCATTGTCTCTCCCGTAGCAAATAATAAAAGCTCAGCAGCATCAAGTACCGTAAATACCTTGCAGTCCTGTTCTCAATTACAGAATTAGTTATGTAAATCTTGTCTTAAAGGAGGAAGAGCCCTGATGTCTCTTAAATCATACTCGGTGTGCACGCATGCGTGCAATTCCTTATTGTCCAGGAGAAAAATACCATGCGGGCTTCACAGGGATTAACATACTAAGCACTGTTGCTCTGTATGACCTGAAATTGGCTTTGGGGTGCTAATTGGATCTGTAGGCTTTGAGAGAAGGGCTTGGAAAACACTGGCCTCCAGGTTTCCAGGTTTCAGGCAGCAGTGTGGTTATGGTGGTTGTGTAGGGGCCCAAGTGAAGTCCTGTGGGGGCACCAGTTGCTACAGCACAAGTCAGGTAACTCTTCTGTGTTGGTTTATGTCATCTTGGCCTGGCTGTGCATATCGTTGCATTCATCTTTATGTAAAGAAACAGTGTGATACAGTGAGCACTAAGCCTGGAACCAGGAATGCCTGTTACCTGTTCCTAACTGTTCCTGTTTTTTTTAAATTTGGTGTAGTTGGTTAATCTGTCCAAGTAGATCTGGTGCAGAAAGACCTGGCGAGAGCTGTGCCACTGCACTTAAGTACATGTTCCTACAAGATACAGGCACTCATTTCCATGCCATAACACCCATTCTGTGTGCATCTGCTGCTGGCATTTTTAATGTGGCTGCTTGCTTGGAGATTATTTACGGTGAAGATGAGACCGTTAGAAAATTAAATTACAGGCGAAAAGGATTGCTCTAAAACACTGAGCTCCATCCCCCCACTGGCTCCTGTGGCTGCAAATCAGTTGTCAAGCGTGGAGCCAAGGTGGGCCAGTGCCATATGCTGCCTTGTTCAGCAGTTCCAGCAGCCTGGCTGCCCAGCCACCTCGTTCCATAATCTCTCACAACAGCAGATGCAGGCAAGAGTGAAGCTGCCCTTCAGGATCCCAACTGGAGAGTCTGAGAGCCCAAGTGTGTGTGTTGTGTCATTTGGCTTTGTGGCTGCTGACTTCTGTGATGGGCCTCTGCTGCTGCTTTTGCTGGAGCCTCCAGGATGGCTTCGCTCGTCCGGTGAAGTGCTGGTTAGGAAATGAGTGCCTGTGTGTGGAGATTGGAAGTGAACCCCAAAATAATTCTTGGGGAGGTGGAGGTTAAGATTAGTAATATTTGGATTATTAAAGTATTTGGCTTTTTAAATTTCATTTCCAAATCCCCTTCAGATTTAACTTGGCTTTAGACAGGACCTTGTCTGGTATGAGTGGGGCATTGGGTTAAATTGCAGTGGACAAATGCCACCAAATTTAAGCAGGTAAAGAACACAAAAACCAACAAGGAAAACCTCCTTCAGCCTGCCTCTCTTTATCCCAAACACCAAATAAAAAGCTCACATCTAAAAGTAAGGCAAAACAATTGCCCAAGAAACCCCTCCAAACAAAAAAACCTCCAAACATCTGTTTGTGCTTTTTCTTGCTTTGCTTTTTAGTTATAGTATAATTGTTAATGGAAAGTAAAAGACTTTATATTGGTTTCAGCACTTCTTGTATTTGTTAGCATTTTTAAGGTTTTTTTTTTTTTTTTTTTTTTTTTTTTTTTTTTGTATATTACCTAGCATTAGAGATAACTTGGAAAGCAAATGATTACTTTATGCTAATAAAAATCATTGCTTTCTGCTTTGGGAGGAAAAAAGGGTGATGATAGTGGAAATTATTTTGGGGAGAGGAGGGAGTGTTTCAGGATTTCCTTTTTTTAATATATATATGTATTATACAAATTACAGCTTTGTGAAACACATGGATATTGCTATTTGTGTATTTTTTAAAAAAGTCTTTTTTACACAAATGCTTTTTCTTAGCTTTCCAGCCTTATCAACTCTGCTATGTCCTATGTAAAGATATGCTGGTAAAAAACAGTAGTATCTTATTGAGTTTTAATGTGAGTGATCTTTCTAGGATTTAGATTTTTTTGTCTTGGATATTCACCTGATGTATGATTTTTAGTTAATATAGATGCAGATTTAGAAATTATCTATTCCGATTGTTTACTCCAGTTAAATCCTCCAAAAGTTCAGTTTGATCCTAGTGGTGTGCTGCATTCCACACAGAGCAAAGAAAATGGTTTGTCTCTGCCCAGAGGAAATTGCAGTATAGAACAAATGGATTTGGACTGCTCTGCTCAGTTCCAACTGCTTTGGGAAAGATTTAAGATAAGAGATAAGAGATAAGTGCAAGTTAATGATGTTGCAGAACAGCACTGATTTTAATTCTGTATATTCCAGTTTGGGGACTTTTTAAAAGTACTGCTCTTGCTCAAGTTGGCATTAGTAGTAGATATTTGTTAACTGCTGTCCTTCCTCCCCACAAAAGGAAATGTGAAGATACTGTAGATACAGCATTTCTGGAAATATTTGCAGCCTGCTTTCCAACTATGCTCTTAAGCTTGACTTGTGGGCTTTACTGCTTTGTCAACTGTTTTCTTTAGAATGTAACATACTGAACTTCTCCTCTGGAACACAAATTGCTTCTGAGGAAGAACAACAGAAAATCACCTGTCTTGTATGGCAGTCTAAATACCACTTCCAGAATCTCTGGACTTTTTGGGTCACATGTCACCAGGTAACCTGAATGGGCTGCTCTGTCAGAGTAGGATAAAAATGGAGATCTGTGAGACAATTTGGAGGACAGTAAATGAAGGCCATTAGCAGGGGCAGGTTTGTCAGGTGAGACCCAGGAAGATGTGTCATATTAATTCCTGCATTTCATGGGGTTTTTTTTTCCCATCCCTGTTCTTTTTTGCTCCCAGATGCATTTTAGAGGCTTGTCAAAAGTAGTTCTTAGATACAGCCTTTTATCTTTAACTGTCAGTCAGTGATAGGGAAAGGGAATAGAGATTATGTGTGATGGAACTGTTTGACATCCAGGGAATCTAAAACATGATCTTTAGTATTATCTTTGCCTGCTAGGTGTGGTGGTTTTTTGTTGGTTTGGTTTGGTTTTTTTTTTAAGTTTTGTTTGGACCAATGGTGCCAGAGTTCTCTGCTTCCCAAGAGCTGCTCTGCTTTACAAGGCAGCCTCCTGTTTTACACAGTTGGGAAAGGTTTATATGGCTTCTCCTTTCCCTCTTGCCTGCCACATGCTTTGGTCTACCTTCTTGTAGCAAATGCCATATGCCTTGGTCTACCTTCTCCCCATGGCCAGGAATCAGTGGTGTACAGAGGGATCTGTGCTGTCAGCAGCCACTGATTGTGTTTTAAATGCTGCCTACATGTGCAACCTGGTTTCTGCCTTCCAGCTCCCACTGCAGTTTACTGGTCTCTTCCCCTTGTCCTGTAGCTTGAATAATCTACAGAAGCACTTGTAGCAAATTCCTGTAGCTTGTTTTGGCACAGGATTGAAATGAGTGATGTGCCAGGGTGAGAGATGCCAGTCAGCTTGTCTTCAAACTAGAGGAGCTGTACAGGTGACCAGTGCTTCATTCCCAAAAGCCCAAGAGATGGCAGGAGGGGCAGTGCTGTATGTTGCAGCTGCCTTAGCAGAGAGACAGAAGGTGGCTTTCATTTTTGTGAGATGGTTCAGTGGTGTTTTTCCAAACTGAATCTTTTTGGGCAGTGATCAGATGAACTGCTGAATATCTGCAGTGATACAGTGTTTTTCATATGGTGAAGTACTGTTCTCTTGCCCTTGTCTTTTTAGACAATAAGATCTTCTGACTGCTGTCAGGCCTGGAACTCCTTTCCTGTGGAGAAAGGCTGAGAGAATTGGGGGTATTAAATCTGGAGAAGAGAAGACTTCAGGGAGATCATGTTGTGGCCTTCCAGTCCTTAAAGGGGGCTTGTAAGAAAGATGGAGAGAGACATTTGACCAAGGCATGTAGTGATAGGACAAGGGATAATGGCTTTAAACTGAAAGAGGGCAGGATATTAAGAAGAAATTCTTTATGGTGAGGGTGGAAAGACTCTGGAGCAGGTTGCCCAGAAAAGCTGTGGATGCTCAATTATTTGAAGTGTTCGAGGTCAGCACCTTGGTCTAGTGCGAGATGTCCCTACCTATGGCAAGGTGTTGGAACTAGATGATCTTTTAAAAGTCCATTCTGACCCAAACCATTCTGTGGTTCTGTGATAACTAAGAACTGTGCCCTAGTGAAAACCTCCTGGTTTGTTCAGGTGCTTTTGTAATCCTGTGGCTTGATGGTAGTGGGTGAGGGGATGAGTGGTGAAGAAAGCAGGTTGTTCCTGTGCTGCAAAATTAACATTCCCATGCTTTCACGTGAATGTTAATCCACATGGTATAGGTGGAGTTAGGCTGGGAAGGTACTTGCTTTTTCACCTGTGCTGGAGATGTGGTTTTTCTGAGATCTCAGATGGTATGGAGATAAGAACAATCCAGCAGCCTTGCAGTTTGATAGCTTTTCTGAGGCTCCACTTAAGATGCAGTATGCGTTTCTTCATCCTGATAGAGATAATGGGTTTTAAGCAATTACACCCAGGCTAATTCCTTTTGATAAGAGCTCTACATTATCTAAAAAAAGAATCCTAGCCGCCTGGGAAAGAACAATGTAAATGTCTCTCTCATGGACTCTTTCATTTGCTCTTCTCTGATATCTTCAGATGATAGGCTGCAGATCTTTCAGGCCATAAAAATCTATCAGACCTTTTTTAGGTAAGGGAGTATTGCAGTCAGAGAGGTGTAACAGGACTGTTTTATTGCAAGGTATGGAGGGAGCCCCGTGTGCCTCAGATGATCCCAGGCTACTGTGGTGATTACAGCTTTGACATAAAGAGTCAAATTTGGTCTCTTTTAAAGGAGCCCCTTGTTTCTTCCCTGTGCAGACTGGCTGGTTGTAAAGTGTGAGTTGTTTCTGCTGATTAAGGCAATCTGAAATTTGTAATTTGGAAAGAATAGGAATAGCCTGCCACTTAATTTAGCGTACATCCCAATCCCTGCTGTGTGTTTGTCTGCCCTGCAAAGAAGGGTATGATGATATCATGCATTGAGCAGGAATGATAAGGGATCTCACCTTACTTAGTTGTTTTTTGTTTTTTTTTTTTTTTTTTTTTTTTTTTTTTTTTTTCCTTCTCTTTTTGAGACTAATATGGAAATTTTGATAGTTAGCTGCCTTTCTGGTACTTCAAGAACTTCCCTTTTCTGCTTCATCTCTGACTTTTCCTCTCAGACTACACAGTGTAGCGTAGAAAAGTTAATTGACTGCATTTAAAAAGTGGAGGAAATACCAAACTAAAATGTTTGTTTAAATGCTCCTCTTCTAGGAAGATCATGTTATTTATATATTAGAAAAACAATTGCCGTAACAGTATTGAAAGGTTTTCAAACATTGTAGGCATGTTTGGTATAACTTGTTCTCTCTCTCCCAGATAGTCACTGATGACATTCTTGATGTGCCTGATTATAATTGAAGCTGGGAGGAGAGGCAAGGGGAAAAGGGCAGATTGGAGATAAGGATTATAATGTCCTGTGCTGATATGCTTTGGCTCTCCTTCCCAAGAGGGGAGCCTGGGAATGTGCACCATGCTGCCTATCCCTTCACCTGCATGCTTGCTAGGGAAAGTTGCTGAATGCTTCCCATCAGGAGCCTCATAAATTCTTTTTTGAAAGAGGAGGAAGACTATTTGAGTGGACGTGACTCTGGTGGGCTAAGAACAAAAATAGGCAAAAATATATTTTTTTTTCTTCAGTTTGGAAAATGGCTTCATGCATCACAAACACTATAGTTAAGCAGTTCAATACAGAAGTGAGAGGTTTGGGATTTTGCTAGAAATAGCTGTAATGGTAGGGAATCCACTGCTCACATTCCAATGTGGCAAAAGAAGGGTTGCCCCTCCTCAACCCACTCCCACAGTGCTGCAGCAAGTGTTGCTGTGACTGGAAATAAATGGAGGAGTTCAGGGAGGGAGGATTGTTACCACCATTTGCAAAGTTGGCTGCAGTATTTTTTTTCCTGTCATAAACTGTTGTGAATTTGAAAGGGCTGCTGGGTATTTCCTCCCCAGACATAGTAATGTTTAGTTGGCAAATGAAACAACCTTTTGTTCGGAAAGCTCTTTTGAGATGAAAGGCGTCAGCAAAGTTGTCGCTGTGTCTCCTGTGACTGCCTTGGTTGAGGAGCTGGACTCTGTGTTCTAAGTCTTTCTGATGCAGAGGCTCGAGTGCTTAGTCTGAGCCAATTTACTCATTCGTTAGCTCTTACTTTTTTGACTTTAATTGGCTTCCTACTGCATGTCAGATTGCATTTTCCTTTGGCTGGCGGATGTGGAGGCGACCTCCTTCTCTGGGCTGCTACCAGAACATGTTTTCTTATTAGATAGAGCTGTCTAGTGCAGGCTGGAGGAAGCACCTTGTGAAAGAGAGTGCTGAAGCACAAGTGTGTTCTTTGCAACAATAATACCTCCTCAGCCTTGTGGAAGACTCCACAGGTTGCTTTTTATCTTGTTCTTTTGCAAGTGATACGTAGATGCAAAATGTGTATGAAAATGAAGCTCCTAGAAGGCTTTCCACATGTCCCTAATGCAAGGGGAAGTCCTTAACCAGCCCTTTCCTTGAGGAGTTTTGTAGCTTGTTGAGAGTTTAAAGAGAGTACCTGTTCTGTAGATCCTGCACAATTTTGCTGCCTTGTTTTCTTGGTTATCCTCAAAATGACATGTTGCTATTTAATGTGCCTGGATTGACTTCACAACCCATCTACTCAATCATCTGCTTTCCTTGTTCTTTTTGGAAGGATTTAATTTAATGCCAGCAATGTGATGGTGCATCTGGGTGGTGAGACAAATTTATAAACCATTGCTAGGGAAAAAATACTACCCCAAAGCTGCCTTGGCCATGTCTGAGCTATTTTGCTCCTGTCTTACTAATATGGCAGACCCCAGTGGATTATTATTCTACCTTGAGCCACACTTTTTCCGTGTTTCTGGTGGAGTATTTCATGCATTCCCATGGGAGAATCCTCTAATCAAGTGCTTGACAAATACCCACCAGGGCTCTGTGGTTGTCTTACATTTATGTATTTCTGGCCCAGCCCTGCAAAAGGAGCAGTGTTACCTGGTAGTGCTGTCACCTGTTTAATGAACCCAAAGAATATGTCCCATGCCTTGTGTTTGTGTGCTGTCCTCCTTACAGAGGCTCCATTACCTTTTGTTTTGGAAAATAGTTCCTTGCAATTTCCTCTGGTGGTCTGGTAACTCAATAAAAATAAAGTTTTGTATTTGGGCAGTTAACCTTGTGCTTAGGAAAATTTGATGTCCAACACTGACTCAGATCCAGTTATTGAGTTCTTACTAAATACACATCTTTGGTGGGATTGGTGATACTGAAAAATACAGAATTGCCAAAGTTCTGTTGTCTTCTGTCACTAGGGTATATTGTTTTGTCCTCCTCCATCTGTTTCTATAGTTAAATGGGATTCAGATGAATTCATTAAGAACTTGTCACCTTATATTAACAGTCAAATATATTGAGTGTCATGAAAAATAAATGTTTCCAACAAATTTGCAGTTTTAAGCTCTTGTATCGTGATTGCTCTGGGAAGGTGAGGGGGTGTATGTGAGTAACACAGGGCTCTGTAAGAATAAAATATTTGTAAAAGCTCTTCCCTTAGCTGCCAGAGTAATATGGAGCTCACCTTTTGCCAAGATCAGTGTCTGTAGCTGCTTCTGCCACAATTACATGAAATGTTAATTCCCAATGCACGCAAAGAACATAACACCTTGTTTAGTCTCCAGGGATAGTCTTGCTGCAGGACCAAAGGCAGAACCTTGAATTCACAGCCTGCTGGGTCACTTAGAAATGCAGTTTACCCTTGGAGTGCCTTCCCTGTGCACACTCCTCCTCACTTGTGGGGAGGCAGAGCAGCTGCTCTGCAGGAAGTTCTCATTCTTCTATTTGGTGATGTTGCCTCTGCTCCTGCCTTACCAGAATCCTGATTTATCTTAGCAATAAGAAATGTTGTTGTTTGAAAAGTATAAAATTCTGTTACACCTCATCCCTCTTCTCTCCTGCAGTCTGTTCCACTGCCTTTCTTCCAGCCCTGGGTTAAGCAGGAATTGCTTGTGGGACTGTGTTGTGGGGAGGGGGATAGTCATGGCTTTACAGATCTGGTGAGGACTCCTTGTGATCCTGTCTTTCACTTTGGTTTGCCTTTTCGTAGGAAGGTGCTAATCACCCCCTACCTTCATTTAGTGTCAAAGGGTCTTTAGTGACCTTGGAAGAAGAGGAACTGAGCTGTCGGTGCTAATCTCAAACACAAATGTGCAGCCCTTGCCACATTAGTCATGCCTTTGTCACCTCTAGATTGGATTAGTGCAGTGCACGGTATGTGGGTCTACAGCTGAAGACACATGCTGAACAGTGTTGTCTGCTTGTTTTAGTGTCACCAGAGAGTATTTTCTGGAGAGATGTCAGTGTTTGAAGAGTGCCCTCAGTCAGGATCCTGAGCTGACTTCTCACAGTGGTTTGCTGGAAGCTGGTTTGGCTGTCAGGCTTTAAAGCTTACCTGCTGCTGTTACTGCTTTCTGTAAGAGGATAAATTGAAGGATTGAATGCAACTTAAGACTTTGTGAGGAAGTGTATCAGAGTCCTGTAGCTTGGTTTATTTTTTGTTGATTGTTTTTCTGTATGGATGATTTTAGCGTGGTGCTTGGGTTAGGAGATGTGTCCTTGAAGAACATCTGTCTGTGGAACAATACATTGTCAATGGAGGTTTTCCTCTCCAATGCACATGTGAATGGTGTAGCCAAGTCCAGCTTCCTTATTAGGATTAGTCAATCACTTGATCAGGTATATAATAACAGTCTTCTGGGAGGGATAGAAGGGGTAGGAGATTAACCCCAGTCTGCATTACAAATAAGTTTAATGAAGTACTAATGTTGAATACAGAAGGTCATGGCAGTGAGGAAATTGGACTATTATGACTGAGCCTGTACACGTGAACAGCCTGCAAAGTAAAGAACATGGTAAGAGTTCTGAGCTGGGGAGGTAAAGGCACTGTCAGTTCTTGGTTCAACTGCTTGCTGAACTGTAACTGCAAATAAAATTATGCTTTTTCTCTTGCAGTTATGCTGAGTGTGTACAGCTACTTGTGTAGTTTTAAATGCCCACAGAAATTTTATTCTTTAACACATCCTTCTCCACATTGCTCTGGAGGGGAAAAGCTGTGCTTTATAGGAGGTTCCTCAGTGGGGAGTTTCTGTTCACAAGACTCTTTTGCCCACACTTGGACACCCATTGGCATGATGGGCCTAAGGCACCAAGTGGAGTTCTAATCTACAGCAAGAAGATGTGCAGTGATAGGAGGGAAAGGCTCAGCAAATATATTGGTGTTCATGTCACTAGCTGGTGGCTTTCCCAATGGACTTGGTGAATTGTAGCAGATGTGGGATGCTGTACTTTGTGTGTTGGGGGGTGGTTTGTTTAAATTTGTCTTTTCCTCTGTGGTATCCCAGATCAGTTTTTTTGGTCCAATTGCTTTTGGTGTTGTTAGATGTCTACTTGTTTGTATCAAGATCTGTCTGTCAGTGTTCCGGCTTCTGTTCTATATGGCTATTAAAATATTTTGCTATGGAGGTGGAGATGGTGGGATGCAGTAAGCTGGTTATGTTTGGAAGCTGAGTTTAGGTAGTAGTCATCTCTTAAGAGAGATATCTGGTTGGAACTATGACTCAAAGCAGTTTGCTCTTTGGAGAAGTAAGGACCTGCCAAAATCCGTGTGCAGCTGCCGGGGTTATTCTCTGGACTACAGAGCCAAATCAGAAGAGTCTCTTGCTGTGTCTTTGCCAGGTCTTCTGGCTTGTTTAAGTGGTTCACACTTCTGCCTGGAGCATAGCACACTGCTTTGCCAGCCTTCTGCAGAAAACTGCTGCTGTCCTTCTTTCCTTCTGGTGGGACCAGAAAACATGGTCTGAGCACTGTGTGTTCCTCTGCTTTGGAGAGAGCCTGCTCTGCTCATGCTCCCGGGTTCTGGGCCTTCACCAAAGAGGAAACTTGTGGTTGCAGAAATCCACTCAAGCAAACTGTGTCTGTTATAATCAGTTCTTCCTTTTAAATCAATTTGGAGGGCAAGGAATCTCACCTTTGTGAGAGAAGCCATGACCCTCCAGGGCAGCTGTGACTATACTCATTTTTGGAGACAGTCAACTTAAAATTCTCATGGCCCTCAATCTAGGGGAGAATTAATTTCCTACTTCAGACTCTCTAATGGTATCAGCAGAAGTCTTATAAAAATTCCTGATTAGATTATGCTCTCATTGTAGTAATGAAAGCCACTTATTAATGTTGTTTATACATCTTACATAGCACTTTCCTTGTAGTAGAGAAACTGCTATCCATTGGATCTATGGTTAATTATCGTCTTTTTTTTTTTTCTGTTTACAATTTTCTCTCTGTCAGTATTTTGTTACTTCATGTAACATAAATTAAATTAAATAAGCAGTGAAAAAAAGATTGCCCACGCTAAAAATGGTGTGTTTAGAGGCTCCCGCTTCAGTGAGATTTAAACGTTAACGGGCAATATTGCTCTTACTAATTCTTGCTTTCTGCAGAGTGGGATGCCCAACCTGGGCATATTTAATTTTTGTTTTTTTCCTGTTTGAAGCTTGTCGTTAACTGTGTGTTATTCTTTGTTCTCCCGCCCAGCTTTGTGCAGAGGGCGCATTGTGCGAGTGCCCAAGGGGCCCCTCATTCGGGTGGTGGGCACGGAGGTGGCGATCCCCTGCAGCGTGAGTGACTATGACGGGCCCAGTGAGCAGAACTTTGACTGGGAGTTCTCCCGGGAGGCCGACTTCGTGCGGATAGTGAGTACCTGGGATTCTACCTTCACCTCTGAGGAGTACCAAAAACGCGTGGGCCGCGGGGATATCAAACTGAGACGGAGCAGCAACGATGCTGTGGAACTTGTGATTAGGAACATCCAGCCAGCTGACCAAGGGAGATACAAATGTTCCACGCCCAGCACTGATGCCACCGTTCAGGGAAATTATGATGCTGAGGTCCAAGTGAAAGGTATTTCTGAAGAGTGAGGTGTGCTTTAAATTTGTTTTTGATATTGATTACCCTTAAGAATGTTGACTTTCTGTTGTTTATGATTGTCATGATTTTTGGTTTTCTTTCTTCTTCTTCTTATTCCTATTTAATTCTCCTAAAGCCAGAATTTAAAATTTGCAAATATGATAGCAAAGGCAAGTGAGGTGAAGAAGTGAAGAGAGGCTGTTTACTATAAACACCATTTTCTTTTTTTTCTGTCTAGTAAATATGTAAATAAAACACTAAGTGGTGGGTATTCTGAAGATGTCTGCAAATATTTCATGTCCCTAAGGCTCTGGGTAGAGAAGCAAAGTTCAGGTAAAAAACACAGGCTGTCTTCTCTCTCAGTTTTAGTGTCATTTAGGGATCTTTCTGTACGAAGGAGGTAATCTTCCTTTTCTCCTTTGGCATTTTGATACTACAGTCTTGTTCCAGCTTTGCTCTATCACTTAGCATTTTTCAGTATTAAATTTGGACAGTATTTCTTTTCCCACGTCTTATCTTTTACTCACATGAATATCAAGATTAGTTTTGTATGGGAATAGTCAAAATGATGATGTTTGGATGAGAAACTAAAGTGAATGGAAGGATAAATGAATTCTTGTCTTGCAAAGTGAGTGGAAGGATAAATGAATTCTTGTCTTGGCTTGTTTAAAACAGAGCACTTCCTTTAGTGCTTTTTCAGCTGAATTTTCTTCTTCCTGGAATAGATTTATGTGTGGAAGAAGGAATGATTGGCAAGGTGTTGCTCTGTGGTGGTTTTATTGCCTTACATCTGAACAGCTCACTGTGGGTGTTCTCTTCTTGATTCTGTTTTATGATGCTTGTGTCTTTTGGTCTTTTTTTTTTGTTGTTGTTGTTGTTTTTTTCTTTCCCCCTAATAGTGATTTCTGACGGCTTGTCCGTGAGCGGTTCCAAAGCTCGTTCCTCGACGTCTCTCCGGCTGTCCGAGGGCGACTCCTTCAAGCTGCGCTGCTCAGCCATCACCACCTCCCCGGAGCACACCCACCTGCACGTCACCTGGCAGCTCAGGAGCAGCGGATCCTCGTGGCGGGACATCCTCTCCTTGACTCACGAGGGCAAGTTCCAGCCGGGCCCTGGCTATGAGGAGCGCTACCGCAGCGGGGACGTCCGCCTGGACACGGGGGCCAATGACACGTACCGCCTGTCCGTGTCCCAGGCCTCCTCTGCCGATGGAGGGGCCTACAGGTGCCTCGTCAGCGAGTGGGTGAGAGGGGCGGATGGCTCGTGGCAGAAGATCCAGGAGAAGAGCGTGGAGATCGCCACCGTGTCAATCCAGAGGACCGGTGAGTGTTCCCGGTGGGCTGTGGTCGCAGCGCGGGGCTGCGTCCAGGCTCTGGTGCTTTGGGGTCAGCTGAACCAAGTGAGGGTGCATCCAGCAGAACCTGGAGTGCTGTTTGGATAGCTGGCCAAATAATTTTTCTAGCTTTACTTTGGAGAAAAGGGGGTTGATGGCATGGAAGGTTTGCCTGGAACCTCTTGGATGCCTAGACCCAGATTTTATCTCATCCTTTGTTTGCTTCAAAGTGCTCGTGGTTTTTTATATTTGTGAAATAAACTTTGTATTTAACACCTGATCACCCAAAGCCTTCCCTCTGATCTCTTGTTAACACAGGGTTCCATAGCACTAAACAGCTGCACTTCCCCTGTGAAACTGGCTTGTGATAGATGTGGAGCTTTTCTGTATGCTGTTTATTAAAATAGCATGGAAAGATCAAGAGAAAGGAGGAAGGCAGTGATAATTTAACAGGGCAAATTACCCAATGATTTTTATCACTGATCTGATTGCTCTGCTGTGTTGGCAGGGGTCTAGGGCAGTAATGGTTCTGTTAAACACATCATTGCATGCTTGGCTAAGGAGACAAAAATACATGCAGTGCTATGCTGAGGATATCCAGATATCCCTGCCCATACAGATTTAGGACTAGATGCACTAAGCACTTGATTGCATTAGCACTGCTGGTTGGAGGAGGGAGGGCGGGGGTGATGCACCTTATCACTCAATAGGTGGAAAAACAGGCAGTGATGGTCCTTCAGAAATATGAGATTATCACGGTATTTCAGAACTGTGCAGATAGGAAGGGTATCTTTTCATTTTTTGTAATCCCTTAATCACTATAGGGAGAACCCATAAATCTGGGGTTTTTTGATTGGTTCCTTTGGATATAGTTTTAGTGTCTTGGTGGTACTTAGCCTGTGAATTTTGACAGGATCAATCTGTCCCCTCTTTTTCAGGGTGTCTTGCACAGCAAAGCTTGCTGGTGCTCTTTGCTGACACAGGACTTGCCTAATTAAGGGCTGTAATTCTCGATTTTGTCACACCTTTGCAGTGTTTGGTTTAAGTAGGTGGGTTTTAATCCGTGGCTGAAAATAGCATGAAGCTGGCCAAGACCAGTAGTGGTACAGTTTTTCTGATGTGGTTTGGGTGTGTGGTTTGTTTGTTGTGGGGGCTTTTGTTTGTTTTCCTTCGGGTTTTTTTGCCTTCATAGCAGCACTGGCACTTTGTCAGGGGCATGAAGGCTTTTTTGAAGTTATGCTAAAGGGGATAGGTTATTCTCCAGCAAAGTGCTGTATACACATCCTGTAGAAGGACTTGAAGAGCATCTTGTGCTGACATCTGAAATCTCTGCACTTGCATGCTAAAAGAACTTGAGATGTAAATGGTTATATGCCTATGGGTAAACTCTCTCCAAGTCCCTCTATGTGCATATATTGCCAGATTGTGAATGCCCATCACTTTCATGAAGACAGAAATGTTGCTTGGAGAATTGCTGCTCTTAACCTTGCAGATGAATCTTATTTTGTATTCTGGTATTAGTCTGTTAAATTAGCTAGGCTTTCCTGCTGATTCCAATCCCATGATAAGACAGTGAGGCAAGTCCCAGTGAGAGATTCATCTGGACTTGGTTTCAGCACTCAGGTGGGGCCTGCTACCCTCTGTACAGTTTGACTGCTCTGTGTTATCAGGTGGTGAGGGGTGAGAATGAGCATTGCTTGGTTTTATTGGCAATAGTTCTGACTACTCAGTTTGGCTCTAGCCTTCATGTGTTGTCTCTCATTCCAGATGATAGTCCAAGTAAGTTTATGCAGATGCTTTTACACAGAAGTCACTAATCTCAGCAGAGAGACAGTTGCTGGTTTAAAGCAGAGATCTCTGTTATTGCTTGTGCTGAGAAGAGCCACTGCTGTAGCAGCCCTGTCCACTGGCCTCAGTGGAGACTTTAAGAGCAGCTGCATTACACACTGTGAGAATGATGCTGCACTGAGACCCAGATCTAATCTTCAGGCAGTGTAGAGCGAGCAATGAGCAAGTGAAGACAGGTGGTAGCCTGGTCTTGACACTCTGATTCCATGGTTTTCTCTTAGTATTCTGTATCTGGCCCTGTTTGAATGCTGCCTGTGACCATATGTGATATGTATATTAAAGCTATTCACTGGCCAGTGGTTGTTAAGTGTGTTTGGAGTGGCTGTTGGTGTTGCTTTGAAGTCCCCAGTGTGTGTTGTTCTGAGCAGTAAACGGAGAAATCAGCAGTATAGGGAGTTACTGCTGCCTTCTGTTGGCTTCCATTTCATGTTTTTGCAGCACACCTGAGGTCAGTCAGGACTCCAAGGTATGGCTATGGTTGCTTCTCATCTAAATCTGCTCTGTTTGAGGACAGTATAAACCATGTTGAGTTCCAATGTAGTTCCTAGTGACTTCTGTAGATGCTTGGTCTTCTGAAGCATGGTCCCAAAACACTTTGAACCTCCTGCGAGACTGAAAAATCCTGTACACGTTTTCCTGCTATGCAAAGGTGATGTGCAGTCTGTGGATGAAACAAAGCCTTCATGGACCAGTTGCTGTTGAGTTATAAAAATGCTCTTCTCCCTCCCTTTCTCCCCTCTGCCCTCATCACACATCCCTTGCTTGACTGATAATGTGTACTGCCCTTGTAATAGATCACTCGGCTCAATATCCAACAGACATTTGAAGGTTGGGCTACTGAGCCTGTTCAGAAGCTCCTGTTAAAGAATGAGAAGTTCTGGATGACTTAGAGTGAACTATGTTTATTAAAAGTAACAAATAAAAAAATATTTTTTTGTTTGAATTTTTGTGTCTCTCTTTCCAAGCTCTAGATGTGGTCATCTCAACCAGCAATGTGTCTGTGACCGAAAGAGACTCCCTGGACCTTACATGCAACATTACAACAGACAGGAGTGGTATTTTCCAAGCAGAGGTGATGTGGTATTTTTCGGCATCACCTGATGACACCTTGTCAGATGCTCAGCTCTTGCTGAGCATGGACCATGATTCTGTTGTCAGTGACTCAACCCTCATCAGCCTCAGCCATGTGGACAGGAACTCCTATCGCCTCTTGGTGCGCGATGTGGATGTGGAGGACTCTGGCTACTACTTCTGTGAAGCTGCTATCTGGGTGCCACTGCACAATGGGAGCTGGCATAAGGTGGTGGAGAGGACCTCTGCACCAGTCAGTGTGGTGGTGACAGCACTAGGTGAGTGATTGTGCTGTCAGAATTCGTGGATAATGTGTCCCTCAATCCTTGGCCCCATCAGAAAAGGGAGAGGACCTTGCAGAATCTCTCCTGCATGAATGTTTCTCTTGTTTGCATCTATTGTCTATATGTAGAGATCTCTTTCACATATATTTCTCTTTATGCAAATATCCTTAGAAGTAAAGTTACCTGGGAGAAGTACTAAAAATGAAACTCCAGTAAAACTTCTTAAAAAGCCTATTGTTTTACAGATAGGTCTTAGATATGTCAGCCTACCTAATCTGTTCTCTAGTTTATTCTTGGAGATAATAGCTTCAATTTAGAGGCAGTGAAACTCAGGATGTTGTTGCAGAATGACGTAGGTAAGGTATCTGCACCTGGTAAAGTTGACAAGGTATTGGAAGCCTGAATGAAGCTGGATGTGAGCTGGCAGAGCTGTAGTGCTTGGTGCCTGTTCCCAGGCCCAAACCCTTTCAATGTACCCTTTCAGATCCTCTTGTCATGAGAAACTGGTGGTACTGCCCAGTTACAAAGGCAGAGCTCCTCCAACATGAAAGTGCTGAATGAGGCCAGCATATAGAGAGCCTGTTTTTCAGCAATAAATGGCTGTGCCATAAGGTTAAATCCCATCGACAATGACTTTAAATGTTGCATTTTAGCATTGTGCAGAGCAGCTGAGCCGTGGCTGTCTCCAAGTACACTTGTAATGTGTACTAAAAGTGCACAAGTGATTAATGTCTTCATTTCCTGTCCTCATTCAGCCATTCACATTGTACATTTAACTTCTGAGTATTCCCTCCTTTCCCCACTTTGTGTGTGCAGTCATGCACATGTGTTCATGTGTGTACGGATGTACTTGCACGCTCATGTGCTCTCTTGTCGTGCCTGTACCTGCAGGACTACTCTTTGCATTCCAATGTAGCATTATTTGGGAACAGGAGAAAATAAAATCTGCTTTTCAGCAGATGCAGATGCTTGGTTGCTAGGGAGAGGGAAAGCAGAATAAATTTTCGGCGTTTGAGGTTTTCAACTGCATCCAGAATTCACCAACTCCTCCTCCTTAATGGAAGTTAAGAGCTCCTGGAGTATTAAGTCATTGAATTGTCAGTGAGGCTGTTCTTTGACAGCTGACAGACTGGAGGAATGAGGTTTATCCAGCCAGCCTTTTATTCTTTCTAAATCCTCTATTTGAGTGTCTGTCAGGGTGAAGCGCCTGTCTGGAGTGGTGCTATCAAAGGGAAAACTCTCTTCTTAGGGTCCTTCCCCTGCCCACAAATAAAACAAACCTCAAGCAATTTTCTAAGAACTTGGGATTCTTGCAGTTTTTCCTTCTTGTGTCCCTGTCTTGAGAAGTGCATCTGCTTTCTTTGTTGCTGTGAAAATATTAGTTGGTCTTGAATGCCTTCTTTTTGAGGGGAAGGGGAGGCAAAGGGGGAATGATAAGAGAGTTGTAGAGTGTGAACAATACATCATGAGGCCCTGGAGTAAACTAGTTTTGTGAATGAGAAAGGAAGAGCAGTGTAGCTGTAGGATCTAAGGGGGCTTACACTACAAGCAGGGTTTGGCCATCATTATTAATCTGTACTTTGGTTGTAGCAAAATGCTGTGCATTTCCTTTTTATTTTGCCTTACTTCTCCTGAAAATGTGCAGAAATCTCCACATGCTCACTGGTAGTAGGTACCACAGACTTTGTAAGCAGTGCTTTTAGGATTTTATGTTGCCTAATGTCACAGAAACTCACCATCAGTATTACCAGATTCTCTGGGGTCTGGTGTGTATTGATGCCCTTGTTCTTGCTAGATGCAAGGACACTGGTGGGAGATATTTTCTGCAGGCTGACATAGCAGCAGCCCAGCTTGTTTGCTACAATTGTTTTTATCCTTTGCATCTCAAGTGCAAAAGTGCATATGCACACAGAGTTTCCACAGCAGTTCTATTAAGATGCTTTATTATCTTGGCTCGTTGGTGAGCTAAGCCTAAGTTTTAGCCTTGGATTGCCGTCTTTGTCCCAATTATAGCTTCAGTTAATTGTTCCTAGGAGGGCAAAATGCCAAGTAAAACATAAAACAGGAAATAAATACAGAGTGCTGAATACAGTTAGGCTGTAAAAGCCGTGTGATGAGTATTGGCCAAACAGTTGGGAAGCTGGTCATTTTTCTGAATTATAGTAGACAGCAAGACAAAAATATTCTAATACTAGTAAATAAATATGTATTTCCTTTGTGGTGTGAAGTTCTTGCTGTAATCTTTTTCCTTTACTATCTCTGTAGTCTGAGAGAAAATAGTCATGCGGCTCTCTTATCACTTTTAGGCTTTGGGCAGCCAGCTATTTCAGATTTAAATATAACAGCCCCATTCTTAACCCATGAAAGTCAGGCACTGATTTTCCAGCGTGAGGTATTCCAGCCTCACAGCTGTACAGCACATATTTCTTTATTCAGACTGTGAAGCTTTTTCTGATCTACACATCTTCAACTCTTATCCTACTTAGTATTTATTGACTTTAGGTAGTATTTAAACTGCTGACCTCTGAAATTTACTGTGCTCAGCTCTTGGTGCTGCCTGTGGCCATTGCCAGTAGTGTTCCCTGTCCCCTGGCTTGGGTGTCTGGGTGTTTTTTACCATTCTTAAACTGTTGTAGAGACACAATGGGATGGTTAAGTGTGGAAAGGAAGGCATTTCAAGATGGAAGATGGCCTCTTACCCTGGAGAGATACTGGGGAAGTGGGGTGTCTCTGATCAGTCCAAAGCTAGAGGATAACCAGTGTTCTGCTGCAGGTTGCCCCAGGCATTTGACAGATGCAAAAAGTGGCTGGCTGGGTTGAAATCGAACCCACAGGTGGGTTCTTGGGGGCAGGCCTGAAGGAGGTAATTATTTTGCTCAACAAGATCTATTAGTCCTGATTTTTCTGAAGTGGTCTGACCAGACCTATGAAATGGAATGTCTTGTTTAGAAATGCAAATCTAGGGGTACCTGCATCAGACTGGTACAAGACTGAGAGCCAGAGTCCAAGTTCCAAGGTCTTGTAAAAAAAGTGCATATTGTGGCACTTGGCTTCTTAGCTCAGATGCTAAAACTGGATGTTAGAAGTTAGTGAACCTTTTAATTAATTCTGCCATTTTCTCCCTTCTTGTAGCTTCTAACCCGTTTCTTCTGTTTCCTCTCCTGCAGAGCCAGACTATGACGTGTTCCTGAATGCCTCTAAAACCCCCAAGTTTTCAGATGACCCCACAGAGCTCAACTGCAGGATCACAAACGTGCAGGACACCGAAGCCAACATCCGCTTCACTGTTTCCTGGTACTACAGGCAGCACCTGCCTGGTGATGACGTGGTGGCAGAGGAGCTCCTGGCCTCGATGGATGCAGACTGGACTCTGCTGCCTGGGGACAGGGGCAGAGAGAGGATTCAGAATGGGGAAATAATCTTCTATAAAAAGTCTGCTGACACCTTCAATATGAGAATCCAGTGGACTTCAGAGAGCGACAGAGGGGATTATTTCTGTGTCATCTCAGCGTGGAGTAGGCACCGCAACAACAGCTGGGTGAAGAGCAAAGATGTGACTTCTATACCTGTCCACGTTTTCTGGGCTACACAAGGTAGGAACTTTGCACCTGGGTGGCTGAGAACAGGCTTGCCAGCCAGAAGGCCTGCTAATGGGCTTTGGAAATGGAGTTCTGTGTTTATCAAGGTCTAAAAGCACTGTCAGCTTGTGTAAAGGCCTCTTATCTGTGGAGGGGAATAATTACTTTACATCACTCTTTTATTTTACATCACTACTTTACCAGTTTTATGCAACAGTTTGGAGTGGAAGTGCAAAGGAAGGGACACCATCAAAGGAGAGATTCCATCAACCTGCTGAGACTTCCAGGAGCTGGGCTGGAAGTGGCAGGGGTGGCATCCAGCAGCGTTGCTGTGGTCATTGCCCACTCTTGTGGCTCGGAGTATTTTGGTCTCTTTAGGATGTAGCTGGCTGCTAACAACAGGGTTGTACTGAGGTGAAAGGAGAAATGTCCGTTTGTCTTCTCTGCTTGACAGTTTGAGAGTTGTGGGTTTATTTTTCTCTTCTATAAACCCATAGTTAAAAGGCAGTTCTGAGGAAGTTCATGGGCATAGCACTACCAGAGTATCAAAAAAAAAAAAAGTGGGTAGCTGAACAAAGTTAACTCAGTGGTTAGCTTGGGTCTTGACCTTTTTTTAGGCTGAAGTGAACTAGCTCTAGTCAGTACCTAACTTATTCTAGGAGCATTTTTAGAAGCTTAATAGTTACCTGAAGTTGCTTAACTCTGGTTTAAAATGGGATCTGTGTTTCCTGGATGTGCTGTACAGTGATACTGTTTTGGCTGAGAGTGAAGTCATGCACAAGGGTCTTGGACAGCCTCAGAAATGTTAGGATGACCTAGGATGTAATGCCTTTGTCAAAAATCTGTTCTTAGCTGAGCTGCATTTATATTGATAGATTAGTGTAACAGTCTGGCTTAGGCATCCACAGGCAGAGAACTGTATTTCAGAGACAAGCAATTTGAAATAATTTTAAAGTTGTTTAGGGATAATCCCTGAACAGCAAATTGGAAATCTTCTGCTGTGATTCTGCTTCAGTGGAGAGAGAAGTGGTGGGCTGCTTGCTCGTTACTCCCTGCATGCCCAGACCAAGTGAGTGGTCCAGGGAAAGGTCTTTTTTTTTGATTTTGTGGGTTTGTTTTTTTTTTTTTTGTTTTGTTTTACCCCTGAAGCTGGCTTCTCCAGCAGGACTGAGAAGTCTCATTAATGCTGAGTGTGGTCACAATTAGTTCAGTGTTATGCCACAACACGGAGTGTGTGTATGTGCATGCCAGTGTAATGGATCCTCACTGTCGGAGCAGCCACAGAGACCAGCTGGAGTTGAAAAGTCTCAGCCTGTGTTGACATTTCTGAGGGAAAACAAACCGTGACAGGTGTGAACATTCCCTCGTTTCTGGTTTTGTTCCAGAAACTCTGCTAATTCTGCAGCACAAATGTAAATGTTATAGTCCCTGTGCTGAAAAGTACGTTCTGTTGGCAAAACTCGTAGTTGGGGGATTTATTACGTGAAAGTGAGCTCTCCTACAAAAACCTTCCCCTCCTGAAAAAGAATGTGATATGTATGTGATATGGGGAGGGTGAAATATAGGTTTGATTTCCCCTTCTCTTCCACCCATCAACTCCCCCCTCAGCATTGCAGCCCCAGATGCCTCTCCCTGTGTGTCCTGTCCCCTGGCATATCCCATTCCTGTGAACTCCAGACTGGGCTGGGAGCCCAGTGTTGTTAGCCAGCAGCTACGAAGGAGTTAATCTGCTGCTGCCTGTGCTCTCTGGCTGTTGTTTTGACAAGTATCTCTGGTGATTTGAGTCCCTAACTGCTCCCAGTGCTTATAAAAGCCAGCAGCCAGGCTCCCACGTGTTTGCCTAAGGAGAGAACAGAAATTTGCCTCTTCCTTGGATAGCTTATGCCTATACAGAGACTTTTCTTCCATCTATTTCATTGCTTGCATCTTCTTTGTTGACTTTAGAGCAGTGCTTTGGGGAGAGGAGGTTGGAGAAATCTCACTTTGAAAACAATCGTTCTGAATTCTTGAGAAAGGAGAAGTGGGTTTATATTGTGTCTGTGGGTCTCTCAGCAAAGAGGGGTGTTCAGAGCCTTTATTCAAAATGTAAACATCATGTAAAGATGTCAAAAACCCTTTTTTGTGCGTTGTATAATAAGTTGTGTATTTGTCCATTTGAACTTGAGGTTTTATTATCTCTGTTTTCTATTTTATTCCACGGGGACCAATAATGCTCACACATCTTTCTGCTTACTCAGCTTTGCAAATGCAGCCAATTGCTATCATAGATCACCGTTGTTTTTGACATAGTCTGCCTGATATGTTTCTTCCCCTCTTCTACTTTCTCCCCTGCCAAGGTGACAAAGAAGGCATTTCTGTCTCATCTCAGAAATTAAAAACATCAGTTGTATTGTTTTGCTTATTTAGAGTACAAATTCCAGTCAGTGAAAAGGGGTGTAAAGAAAGGGAGGAAACCTTTTTTGACTAGTTCTGTAAATGATTTTCAACACAGAAAAAAGTTTGATATTCTAAAAGATAATTTTATTTATTTATTTGAATATGAGTTACATTTAGAGCACAGATACTGTTTGCAGTGGAACATGGAATCAATGCTTTTTTCCTAAACCAGTGTTGTCAACCTTGGATCTGCATGGAGTACTTAGCAGAAGAGAACATTATCTTTTAATTGAAATTCCAAATCCCAAAGGTACTATTATTTGGGGTTTTGTTAATACTTCTGTCTTTAATTTACAAAATAATTGTATTTAACATGATGTTACTTGTCCTAAATGTTTGCACAGGCCCTCCCATCACACTTAATTGGGAGCAAGGGTGCCTTAATCTTTCAGACAGCCCTGCAAAGAGAGAACAGATAATATTTCTGCCACCTACTTTTCTTTATCATTGCTGATGTATCACAGACACAGTGTGGTACAGACACACAGTTCCTCCCGGGCAAAGAAATCCCCATGGCACTAAGCTGGTGTGTGTATGTGCCAGTTTGGCTGTAGGGACAAGAGTTCCTGAAGCCAAGTGTGTGTCCAAGAGTAGTTGATGTGTTCAGGGGGAGGCTGCAGTGCAGGCTTTGGTGTGCCTGTTGTGCTTCCAGAGCTGCTGGGGCTGCAGTTGTACCTCGGCATGTCATACAGCCACCTCTTCCTGCCGCGGTAGAGCTGTCACTGCCTTGATCTCTGCTGCATTCCTGTACCTGCAGCCTCCTTAGTGCACTGGGGGATGAAGGGGCCTTTATGAACACTGAGATTCTTGTCAGCAGCCTCAAGTAGTGCTGTGATGCTCTGAGGTTGCTGTCAGCCCTGGCCTTTTCCAGCTGGAGCCAGAGCAGTGCAGGGAGGGTGTTTGCTGTTTTCTCAAGTCTTCTTGCCCTTGTAGTTGTTGGGCTTCTCTAGAAATTTGCCTGGCGTAGATTAGGTGAAAACTGGTTTTGGTCACTACCCAGGAAGTGCTCTTGAAGCTGAGCACACACTTTGTGGTAGAAGAGCAACAGGAAAATTACAGTGTGGCTTAACCACTTGGACTGGCCAGTGATGGAAGGCAGAAGGCATTGCCAGGCTCCAAAGTACAGTTTACTCAAATTTTATTTGAGTCATTTGGCTAGGATTTCTCCTGTTGCTAGCCCTCTGTCTTGGAGTAGTGCCCAAGCTTTGGGTATGGTTTACTTAGGAACTCTTCCCTTACTGCTTTCCAGAGTAAACTGCAGATTGCAGCCTCCTGTATATAACCAAGCCGAGTGTGTTTTATTGTGCTTTTCATTCATGGAGCTTTACAAGAAGAAGATGAGACTCCACATGGGACTGCAGGCATGTATGCAGACAAGCAAGTCTGTGGAATAATGGTCAAGACTCACACTGCTTCCTTGGAAATTCCCAGAAGATTAGAAATGAAACCTTAGGCTGTAGTTTTTGGAAGAAAACATTCATTTGTCCTCTCTGGCTCATCTTATGCTGCAAGATCTGATGAGTAATTTCTGCTAACACAGGAAACATGAAGAGACTTTCTTTTTCCTCTTAATTTTCTGTGCATATTACTGTTATTTCTAAGATAAGTGCCAAATCTTTGGGCTGCCCTCTTTCTCATAATGCGCACTCTCACACACAGACAGCTACATGCTTTCCTAGGTGGGGGTGAAGGAGTGCTAATTACATTTCATCTGCTGCTGCTGAAGGAGAACAATATTAGCACAGAACCAGAATATTAAGAATGGTGACCCAGGTTTTTCTAGTTGATAGGATATGGGGCTGTTGTTGTTGTTTTACTTTGCTACATATGCAGGTCTCTAATATTATGGCACATAGAGAAACATCCCTTTGATCTTTTTTTGACTTTATTGCAAAATGAGACATTCAGCACCTGCACGTCATGGGTTGTGTGTCCTCTTCTCTATTCTGTTCTAGATTTCTTATGGTCTAACAGAAGAGTGGGTGCCTGCTTTGTGTGCTCATCCAAACTAAGGGTCTCAGGAGTTTTTAAAGGAAGGAAAATGCTTTGAAAGGACTGTCATAAGAGCATACCTCCTTGTTCTGTTCAGCATCCTAATTTCTAACCCTTTTGAACTCTATCAACTGTTCTCCAGCTGCATCTCTGGGCCCCAGTTGTTCTCTTCCACAAACTCTACCAATGGCATTTCTGCTGTTGTCCCATGCTACCACCACTCCTTTTTCTTTTTCCTTTAGCAGAAATACTTAGTAAAAGCATCTGCTATTGCCCTCAAATGGAAAGCCAATAAGGGATGTCTAGGAACAAAATCTGCTCTGCTCTTGTTGGGGACAAGACACTGCCCTTTCTGCTGCTGCCTGACCTGTGGCTCAGGGAATAGTGGAAGTTAAGGTATTTGAAGCCCAGGTAGAAGGGAGAGTTAATTCAGCTGTAGCTGAACTACTCTGAACATGTGAGGGCGTTTAATATTAAACACATATGCTGGAGACCAAATGTAAGATTTCTTTTCTGGTGTCTAACACACAGTGCTCTGGATGTGAAGATCAACAATATAAAGAACATTTAAATAAGGAGGGATTTTTGCCCAGAGCCTCCTCATATGGCCTAGAAAGCAACAATATGTGCCAGAAAAGTATAACTAGCTGTTTGTGCTTCTGCTTTTGGGACAAAATATAATTGCCTACTATACTCCTAAAAATATGTGAAAAGCTGATCTGTGCTGGGCTCCTAAATGCTGAAGAAGGAAATATCAGAGTCTGACAGACACAGAATGAGGAAAAAATGGATTTTAAGTCTGGAATTTGGTATCTGATGAGCTTTTTCACAAAGGAGAGGAGAATGACTCTGAGTCTATACTATTTCATTTGTGATTGTACCGAGTGCCTAAATGTGCAACTCTTGTATTGTCACTTGCTTAGTGGGTGGACGTGTGAGGGGGGTTTGGTGTGGAGTATCAAATAATTCTGTGCTCAGCTAGACCACTAGAAGCATCTCAGCCTTCACTGCTCCTGCTGTTTCTTTATATAGCTTTGTACTGTGATCTGCTTTATACAGTACTGATTTAAAGTTGTCATACCAGGCTTCTCATCTTGTGGGCTGTGTTTACTCATTGTGAAAACTGCTGCTTGAAGGCAAAACACTGCAAAATGTAATCTTGACAAGTATCTTGTTGCTCTTGTGGGGAGGACATAAATATTACTGCATTTAAGTTCAATTTTGGGAAATGTGTTTCAGTCTCACCATTGCTTATTTCCCTTTTCCTGAGAAGTTTCAACTTGCATAAAGAGGTTCTGTGGAGCTTTTTAACAGTCTATGCTCTTTTTTTTTAATGGGAGAGGGAAAGGAGAATATGGTACAGCAAAGTAAGTCCAGAGAGTTGGATTGGCTGTATTTTTGCAATACTGTTACTTCTGTGTATTCTGCCCCATCCCTCCCTTGCTTAAGAAAAACCTTGATGTACAGGGTGTCTTTTCATCACAATGCCAGGAAACTGGCAACTCCCTTTCCTTTTATCTGATTCTGATTTCAGTCACTCCTCATTTTCTCAGTTTCTCACTGTGAGCTTGTATTTTGTGTGTCTTGGAGCTGTGCTCCGAGATGTATAATTTTCCCAAACCCTGTAATTAGGGGATTCTTTGGATTGAGGAGCCAGTAGAGAATGGAAGGAAACTAAGCAGTAAGTGTTACTGGAATTCTTGATGTCAAATGGGAAATTGTCAAGACTTCTGGTAGGCTTGTGTGCAAGTAAATGTGTGAGAAGCAAGGGCAGTGAAGAGTGACACAGAGGCAGAGGTGTGTGTAAATCTGTAGGGGAATACCTGAGGTGAAGACTTCTGTTACCACCAACTTTTGTCATGTGTTTCCAGTTGAATGTGTCTGGATTGCTGTTTGGGTGTCTTTTCAAGGGAAATAAAAGATGCTAGACTAAGTGTTGCCAATTCAGCATATGGCAGCTTTTGTCATTAGTCGTGAGTACTTCAGCAGTGCCCTTATTACCCCACCACTGAAGGTGCTCCTCCAGATCCAGTATAAAACTGGGGCTCTGAATCTTGTCTAATATCTTTACTCCTGAATAAAACAATCCTGTCTTGTTACAACCTGTGTATTCTGTTATCTGCTCAGTATTTGGTGTTTGTTTGCATTTGTCCATTTTGACCCAAACTGTTGTGCACTTTTGTGTGTGTGTGCACTGTTGAGTAGCATTCTGGGCTGTCCACATGTTTAGATAAATGTGCTGAGATTTCTTCCTCCAAAAAGGGAACTTTGCCTGCCCGTAATCTTCTAGGTTGAACGGTGCTGCAGAAACACCCATACCTACTTGTTAACCCTCTCTTGCTGCTTATTTCCTTCCCTCTTCAGATTACACCCTTACAGTGGAGGCGGTGAAACTGAAGCCATTCTTTGTAGCAGGCCACACCTTTGAGATGACGTGCAAAGTGTCCTCCAAGAACATCAAGACGCCGCGCTACTCCGTCCTCATCACGGCCGAGAAGCCCCTGACGGACCAGTCGAACCCCAACGGCACCACCCGCATCATCTCCCTGAACCAGGACTCGGTGGTGCGGCTGGAGGACTGGACGGACCAGACCCGGGTGGACGGGGTGGTCCTGGAGAAGGTGCAGGAGAACGAGTTCCGCTACAGGATGTACCAGACGCAGATCTCCGACGCCGGGCTCTACCGCTGCGTGGTCACCGCATGGTCCCCAGGCGGGGGTGGCATGTGGCGCGAGGCGGTCAACGGCTTGTCCAACCCTATCCAGATAGACTTCCAGACATCAGGTTGGTACAGAGCCTGGCAGCCGTGCACCTAAGCTGGAAAGGGAGAGAATTCTGTGACGCTTTCCCATTAATTTCTCTGTGTCTCAGAAATGCCTGCTCTTTGGAACAAATGGTGTGATGGCTGAGAGCTGTGCTTGTCTTCTTTGGTGGTACTTGTGTCCTTTGTGCTATTGATTGTTTACAGAAAGATGTTTAATGAATTGGCTGTAATCATAACCCCTGGGTTTTTCTCTACTAATGCAGCTTTTATGGTCCTGCAGGCTCAGAGCTGGTTCTCAGTATGGAGCCACTGCTGCTGCATTTGCCAGCTGTATCACTAGATTGTTAGCAGTGGCTGCTCTGGAAGAGGATTAATACAAACTGGATTTCTGTTCCAAAACAGACTCTATTAGCATAGCATTAAATTCCCTGAGCACACCTGACTGTTGATGTAATTGCAGAAAATGGTCAGGTCAGGGTAACATTTCAGCCATCTCAGTAAGTGTATCCAGCCACTGCAAGACCTTAGAGGTCCCTCATGGCTGAACTACAAAGCTCCACAAACTGGGATGAAATTCAGTACCCAGAAGGACATCCTGTTCCTCAGTTGCTTACTGAAACCCTTACCTTCAGCTGTAACAAAGCCTGCCAGTTGAGACTTTTCTATAGAAATGTGCCTGTCCTAATATAATGTTGGGGGCAGGGAGAGATGGATGGCATTGATTTGGATCGTCAGAGATGGATGTTAACCCCCTGACTTCTGTCATGTTATGTTGTTGGGAAGTGCAATGGGAACTGTTTTCATAACACTGGTGCATGTATGAGTGAAGGGTTGGTTCCTCTCATGATTTGATAAACAAATCTGGTGGGGTCTTGTCCTGGTGGGGTTTTCATGCTCATATTTTGCTGGTAGTAATGGGCTGTAGCATATCTAGATGTGTCTGTGTCTAGGCAAGAGCAGCCTGACTTCTGGTTGCATCTACAACTAAGGTAATTATTCTAGATGATGTGGTTCCTAAGACCTGAACTTGCTTATATGGCACACTGGGAAAAGGACAGGGGCTGATCATAGGAGGACAGCCTGGCAATGAGGATGTCACTTTGTAGGAAGCTTTGAGATGTAGCTGTGATCTAAGCTGGCCAGAGGACGTTGACTCGGCTTCTTTCAGTTTTAGGTAATTTCTCAAGATGGTTTAGTGGGCTGCAGTTTTAGCCTTATTACTCTTCGTATATGTGTCAGACACAGCGGGAGATAGTATTTGCAAAGGGGGTGATAAAAGAAACCAGAAAGAATGAAATCTGCTCCAAACTCTTCCCCTCCAAGCTCTTATGTGGAGACTTCTCTGTGCAAAAGTAGTTGGTTGGTGCCTCTCCCAGCATTGCTTCTCTTGTGTCACTTTGAACTCCCATCCAAAAAGTTTGTTGGGATGCTTTGACACCCAGGGTTCAGAGGGAAACCTGCGAGCAATGCAAGGGAGGGAAGCGTCCGTGTTGTAGTCTTGACTTCTTTTTGCTGTCAGCCTCCCCTCCCAGCCCCTTCACCCAGATTGGATTTCTGGAGCGTGGAGTGAAGAAAGGGAGGCAGTGTGTAGAAGTGCCCTGGGAATGTGTGAATTCCAGTAGCAGGGCTGGAGCAGGGGGAGGGATGGTCCTGAAGCCCTGTCAGCCTTTCATTCTTTACAAGAGAATGAAGAAAGAAATGAGATCCCTGGCACAATTTGCTGGAGTGCTACTTCCCAAAATAATCTTGGCATGTAGTAAAATCTGTCTTGAAATACCTGCAATTTTCTTTAATTGATGGATGAACTTTGTGTCCTTCGGTTGTTACTCAGATATCTCTGCTGGATATTCACCTCTGGGCACGATGAGAACATGTGATGAGTACAGTTGGAATGGACTAACTGTGGAATTATTATTTGGGAAATCATCTGGAATTAAGTATACAAGACAGAAGATGGTTTGTGGGTGTGTTACTTTGGTTTTGTGTGTTGAAGCCTCCTGTCTTTGAGGCAGACTGAGTCAGGGAGCCAGGGGTAAATGGCAAAGTGGTGGAGCAGCTATGAAAGCACAGCTCAGATATCACACCCTTCTCTTGCATCCTGTGGCACAAGCAGCTGTCAAACTTGTTCTTCAGAAAAAATAAATTGGTGCCAGAATTTCCCTAATGGGCATGGTGAAAGGCAGAACTGCTGAGGGAGCTAGTTGTTTCTAGGGAGATTTTCCCCAAAATTGGAGGGAAGATACTAACAGGAAAGGTGCAGGGAAAAAGAGGTATCTGCAGCTTTCCAGGCAACTGGGGGGAAAAAAAACCCCCAAAAAATGCTGGGGAGCACTAGTGTGCTAAATCCTGAGCTGTATGGAGGGTGGGGTGTGGTACCTTATGAGCGTTTGTCCATGATAGGAAAACTGTTAAGGAGTCAGTTGCACTGATTTTTCAAAGTGTAACAGAAAGACAACTTGTCTATAACTGCTGGAGGGAATATAATACAGCAGTGTAATTTTGAAAAATAGGATGTATTCCAGTCTCCTCCGTACTTTGAAGTCTTGGGCTTGGGCAGCATTTTCAGTTTCCATCATGGCTGTTGGAGTGGGGAAAGGATCAATAAGGAAGCAGCATTTTCAGCAAAAGGAAGCCCTTAAAGGGTTTTACGTGAAGCTTTTAGTCCTAGGAGGAATTTCTTTCTCAGTTGTTTTTATTGATTCCCCTTTGATGGGGGATGGTGAGGCTTGCTGGGACTGGAAATCCTTCTCTCCGATTTGACTCTCTCCCAGATCTCTCTGAGCTGAGTGATGTTTCAAAGAGGAGTTTTTAAGCATGCATACACGTTGTGCAGTGTGATCTCTCTGAGTGGCAGTGGCCTGTGAGCTTTTCACATATGAGCTGGGTACTGCACACGTGAAACTTCAGTGTTTCCTGCCACAATAGGCTTGAAATGTGGCAGCGCTCTGAAATGTTTTTCCATGAACATCTGTGGAAAATGTCTTGCTCAGATTCTTTCCATTCAAGGCAGAACTTGCTGGCTGCAAGCAGAGATCTCCTTTCTTATTTCTCCACTTGCTGTTGCAGAGGGACGTATTTATTCCGTTTGCTTAATGAACTGAGATGTTAATGTAAAGGCATTTGTTTGAAACAACCTGGACTAAAAAAAAAAGGAAATGTGGATTTTGTCCACCGGACCATATGAACTGGAAGTGAGGGTGGAGGAATGAGGTGAGGAGGAGCCTATCAGGCCATTAGTTTTCAAATATTCAATCAATGGTATATTGTTCTCTGCTGGATATATTTTAAGACCAGAGATGATCTTGTGAATCTTCTGGTATGACCTCATGGATAACATGGATCACTAGACCAGTTTCATAAAACGAATGCCTTTTGTATGTCCAGCTGCTGTAAGCAAAATAAGCTTATCTGGGAGGCAGGGGAAGCTGTCCCATATGAAGAATTTAATATTCCTCAGTGTTTTTTTGTTTGTCTTCCCAGTGTAGGACAGAAAGGTTCTGCCATGTCTTTTTTAAAAGGTTGCCCAGTGATGTGAGGAACAAGAGCAGCTGCCAGTGCCTGTCTTGAAATGTTCTCTTAATTTCATTGCACTGTTTCTGCTCCAGTGCATCCTCTCTCCTCCCAAGCTACTGGTTGATGCATGTGTACAGAGCCTTTCTTTCAGCCTGGAACACGCCTGTCTTCTGTCCCTTGCTGTTCTTCCCAAGCCAGTGCATGAAGACAGCTTCATGAACTCTGTTTTGGCATTCATCCTTTAATTTTCAAACCCTTTCACCATAAACTGGGCAACCCAGGTTAGTGTTTAGAATGTCTTTGCCTGCTACACACTCTCAGGGATTTCCACAGAAGTGAATTATTTTCCTTTCTCTGGAAGGAAACAGGGAGAAGGAAGCTTTTAATCTCATGTTGAGAAGTGTGTTATGAGAGAGAACCATTTGCAGCTTGGCTGTGCTCTGAGCTATCTCTGCTCTGTGCCATTCAGCAGAGGGTAGAAAGTTCTGGAGAGGCAAAAATAAAAGAGAACTTGTAAGGGAAATATCTCAATGAAATCTTCAACTCTGGATTACATCTGCATGTGAGCTCATTGCACAGCAATGTATTATCATTCACTTTGGAGGGAGCTGAGATAAACCAAGAGCTGCTGAAATATGAGCTGAGTATTGATGTTGAACTTGCAATTAAAATGAAACGATGCCCTGCAATGACCCCAAGAGATACTCAATTTCAAGAAGGGCGAGTAGAAAGATCCTTAAAGGAAAGAAAGCTTAATCACGGAAATGAATGAAAAGCAGTGCAGCAGAAACTCTTTGGCAAGAAAGGCTGGTATTTTCCAGCCACTGTTAATGGGCAGGAACGTGCTTTGTCATTGTGTGCCTTTTTTTCCTGTGTGCATTAATTTGTAGCTGGAAGTAGAAACCACAGACTTAACTACTGAGGGTTTCTTCCAGTAACAGCCATTATGAGGCTTGGGGTAAAGCTTGTTAGGGAACAGCTTCATGAAGAAGCTGGGAGAGGGCAGGGGTCTGGAAAAGTGAAGGTGAAGAAACTTATTATCTGGAGAAAAGCAGGTCATGGAATTCTCAGCTGAAGAATGAATGATTTGGTGCCAGGGCAGAGATGAGTAATATTTTGGACGTTTGCAGAACTCGTGGGTTGCATCAGTTGTTTCCCTCTTTGTGGTCTGTGGTGCTATGTGATTGGAAGCAGGGAAGCTGCATGCAGGAATTCCAGCCCCCCTGGTCAGTAATGGACTGGCATGGGCTTCTTGGGGTGAACAGTCTGCCCTAGGTCTCTGTTGTCATCAAATTACTTGACCTTTCTCTTCTCTACTTGGCTGGGAAATAAAACTAGCTTGTGTCTTAGGGGAGACTATGCTTTATTTTGCAGAGAAGTATAGTGTAAAATGATAATCAAAGACCTAGGACCCTAGATAATTAGGACCTCTTCGGTTACAGAGCTGCATTGTAACTGGCTCTTGGTTATTCTCTTTCCTTTTCCCATTTTTCTTGCAGATTTAAAGTGGATTACTGAGCAGGGAAAGAAAGCAGGGAGAAAATGGGGTGACATCAGGTAAAGAGGGCTCAGAATTTGTCTCCAGTTTGTAAATACTTAAGTTGAGTAAATTAACACGATCAACTTGAACTCTTCTTTTCCACCCTGCAGTCCCTTCAGTGTGAATCTGATTGTGCACAAAGTAAAAAACAAATTTTGGTTCAGCTTACAAACTCTTTCTTCTTTCATTTTTATATGTAGAAAAATTAGCATAGCACTTCTTAGCTGAAAAATGTATCACTATAGGGTCTGGCTCCTGGAGTTACCTTCCTGGTGACACAAAATCAACAGTTTGAGCATCGAGATCTAATATAAAAGGGAACATTCAGAGAAAAGTACACAGAATAAATCCTGATTCTGGAAACTGTTTTCTCTTCAAGCACTTCTGGATTTGTACTAGTAAATTTCTTAACCTCAATTTCTTCACTTTCTGCCTAATGTTCTGTAGTGTTTTTCAAGTGTTCAAGAGTCAATAAATGCTCTGAAAACTCTTACTATCCTGACTGCAGAAAATTTTTAATATAAATTTGTTATAACTTTAATAAAGAAGAAAACTTCTTTTAGGGATTTTATCTAAGCTTACATAAGGCCTTACTTATAGTGAGGAACAGATATTTTGGCTTATTTTAAATCAAAGCTCTCAGTAGAATATTAGGATGCTCAGCTCTTAGAATTGGGAATGCTGCTTTGTTTTGTAAATCTGTGCTCTTTGGCTTCCAAATTATATGAGGGAACGACACTTATCTTCAAATCTGAAGTTATTAAAATCCAGTTATTTCTCACCTTTCAAGCTGGTGAACAGCTCTTCAGCATTTAACTTTGCCTTGTTCTTGATGAGTTTTACAGGTCATGCTTGATCTGTCAGCCCTGCAATTGAAACTAAACTCTGGTTTGTTTATTCTCCCGAGTGGCCAGTAGGTGCCAATAACAGTATTTCAGACTGTGAAATGCAGGTGGCAGGATGGCCAAAGCCACATCATCTGTTATCTGCAGAGCTCTGTTTTTCTCGGTGTTGATGTAGCATGGACTCATATCTCACTGAAGGAGAGAGTTCCTGTCACCTCCCCAACCCTTCTAGTGACACTGAAAGTACCTGAGCGTGACGGTGCTGAGACCCTGAGCCAGTGTCATCAGTGTCTGCTGGGAGCTGCCTGTTTTACCACATGCCTGAATCTGTAATCTTGGGGTTGAGATGTTTGGCCTCTTTTTTTGTGGGGGTTTTTTTTTTGTTTGTTTTGTCTTGGAGGGCAAAAATTTGAGAAAAGTACTTGGGTTTTGTGTTCTGAGCCTTGCTTGGTGTGGTCCAGATCCAGGGCCTCTTGAACACTGGGCAGGGGAATGGGGCACTCAAGCCTCCTGCCTTTTCAGGATTTTTAAGGGGAGGAATAAATCTCTGAAAGTCCGAAGGTTTTTTCTGTCCTTTCATGCCTGAGGCCCAGGGTTATGTGGGCAGAAGGCCTGAGATACACCCAAAGAAGGCATATAACCTTAGGAAGTTGCAGCCACACAGTTTTTGAGACTGAACTGAGGAACTTTCGATGTAATTAATCTTGCTTAGGTTTAAAAAAACAAATGTTGTTCTCCCTCTTCAGCTGAAGAGGGAAGAGCACAACTACCAGCACATCTCTTGACTCTTTATTGATATCCAGTTCTAGCACAGGACAGTGATTTCTCCCTGGAGGCAGAGATGGTAATTTGCAAGAGATGTTACCTGCTAGGGAAATAACTAAAGGGAAAGAACTGTTTGTGCCTTACCAAGGGGAAGCACAATCCTGAAATGCCAATGCAGCTGATGCCTTGGAGCCTTTCCAGCCTAGGAAGTTTTGGCTCCATGGGGGAGGCCTGGTAGAGAAATGCTTGGTGACTCAAAGGAGTCTGTTCATTGCAGGAGGTACCTGGACTTTCAGCCTAGAAATAAGGCCTGAAAAATCCCATGTGCCCTCTGTCTTTCCTTGTTTGACCTGCCAGGGCAGGGGTAAGGTAGCCCATCTTTAGCCTGACAGAGTTGGAATCATTCAGTTCATCTCTCTTGCTCAACCCCTCCCAGCATCCAGCCTGTTTCCTGGAGTAGAGCACATCCTGTATTCCTGATGTGATGTCCCCTCACTTGCTGCAGGATAGACTTAGGGTAGACTCTGGGCTAGGACAGTATCAGGATTATTATGGTACTGTTCTGCCTTTGATCAGTGCAGCAGAGGGACTGTGCTGGGAATGTAAGGATGTTCCTAGCAGATTTTGACTGTCTCTTTCTTTCTTTTCTTTGACAGTTCACACACAGCTTGAGACTTTTCTGCTTATAGTTGGCTGGAGTACCCTGGTCCATGCTGCCTTTAATCCCCTAGGACCTTGAACTTCTGTCTGCCCAACTCCGAAAAAAAAGGATGGAAAATGTCTTCATTTATCTGAGGACAAATAATCAAATAGGCTGCAAGGGAAATAAAGTTTGGTGTGTGTGTGTGTGAATGTCAGGAAACAAATTGAATTCACACAAAACCAGTTTAGATAGATGCTGAGGAAGCATTCAGATTAATCTCTGTTCATCTCCTAGGAAAAGGATCCCATCATGCTGAGCTGAAGTTAGGGCTGTGCTTGTGTGAAGTCACTGTCTGAGCAGCTGATCTCAGTATTCTGGGTCTCTTGTTTCCTTAAATGTGTTCTAGCATAAACATGTAAATAGTACTCTTGGTTTGTAATCCATTTATAACCTCTACTGCTTTTCTACCACCCTTTTATCCTTGACTGGGGGGGGGGGAGGTAATTTGCAGTGTTAATTTTAAGAAAGATCTTCTAGTGTCAAAATGGGTGTCAAAGTCTCAGATTATGTGTCTGCATGCTACCATTGTGTACAAAAGTTCAACTGCTTCTGGGGCAGAGGGAATTGGGGGAGGGGGGGTTTTGAAAGCTGGAAAAGTCATTATTGCATTGTAGTTGGAATTAATTTCTTAGCATGCTGTGTATTATCTCTTGACCAAAACAAGACAGGCTGTAGTAGTCTAGAAAAGTTGCACCAAAAGTTATAGCTCTAGCTTCATGATACATCCAAGTGTCTCTCCAGAACCTCAGTTTGGGAATGATGTGGTAAAGTGTGTGCCATGGGGTGAGCTGTCAGAGTAGCTTTCCACAGAAACCTGTTGAGAGAGCAAGGCACAAGTGGGTTGTTTTGGATGATTTCCCAAAGCGTTCTTCATTAAAAGCGTTGTTTGCTACTGATCTTCAGCGGATTTGAAATGTAGGGTTCTTGTACTAAAAGAGTAGCATGTGAGAATGGAGGAGAGTGAATAAGCAGCTTTTCTTTCGTCCCAAGCCACTCTTCTCTGCTTGTTGTTACTGCTGCTGTGCCAGAAGTAGGTGAGCCAGGTAATAATAGGAGTCTAGGGAGTGTAAAAAGGGTTCTTAATTTGAGTCCCAAGTTTCTTTTTGGCTCTTTCCTTGCTCTTTCCCTGAAAGTCATCCTGGAGGTCAGCATTGGGATCAGCTTTCCTTCTACTAATCTCCTTCACCTCAATTAGTAGGGAAATCATAGAGGTATTTTGGTACATTCTTCAGTTTCTGCCCTGTGAAATAGAGAGTATTAACAATGCTGGCATATCTGAGGAGTTGTGATTTTGCTACTTTTCCACTAGAGATGCAGCTGTTGTCAAAATTCGGAGAAGTTTTGTTTCTTTAACCTATGTGTGTCAGAAGTCTTTTAAAACATCACAGTGTTGTCATGGTGTCTGAGTATTTCAAAACAGCCTAATGGTTTCCATTGATATCATCACCACTTTGCAGCTGAAGGAGTTACTGTACCCTTGGGCTTTGAGACATCTGCAGAAGAAGCTATCTGTGGCAGAGCCTGAAGGAAAACCCACAGAAAAGTATTATCAGATGCACTGCTTGTATTGTCTGTTCCAGTTCCACTGTAAAACCATTGGTATTGTTAAGATACTGTTTTGCTTTAACTTGAATTCCTGTTGACAGCCTCAACAAAAAGATCCATTCTGGATTAGCCTGCAAGTCTGACTCCCATGCTCTTAAAGTGGAAGACCAGCTCCTTTTGTGCTGGAGAGTAGAAGGCAGATCTGGGCAGCAGCCTCTGTGTTGGCCTGATGGTTTGGATACTTTGTCTTAGTACAGGATTAAATGGCTAAAAACTATTTTGCAAAAAACTTAAATGGCTGCTTATCCCTCCTTCAGAGCTCTGTCTCCACAAACTAGGAGAGAATACTTCAAAAACGTGCAGGAAAGGCGTTGGACAGTGAAATAAAGCCCATCACGAATAATTTACTCTTATTTCTTACTCTCTTCCAGGTCCTGTGTTCAATGTCTCGGTACATTCTGACAACCCAACAATTTACCAGGGCGAGGTGGCAGACTTGCTGTGCATCATCACAACGGAAGGAATGCCACTTGAGCCAGGTATTTCAGCAAAATTATTTCACTTGTAACTCATTTGCCTTCAGAAGTTACAACTCTATGCCCTTAGAGTGAGGGTGGAGAGTTGAGAACTAACAGTTCTGTGGAACTAGATAAAAACAGGACAGTGTGCTTGCTTTTACACAGCTCAGTTTAAAGCAAGTTTGTTTTTTCATTTTACCTCTTGAGGGAGGAGGGTAAAAATATTCTTAGCAGCAAATCCCCCTCTGCTTTCCCCACCAACTGACCCCACTGCAGGCAACCTCAACCTACAGCCATCAGATGGGCCATGAAAACTATTCCTATTCCCTTTAAATGGAAAGGAGGTCATTTGGCTAAACCGTTTAGAAGAAAATGGTCATCTGTAAAGAAATCTTAGACACCTGGCCAGTCAGCTTTTTCAGAGTGAATTTAAGGCTTAAGGTAAATATAAAAATCATAATAATTGACTGCTGCAGCCTAAATGTCAAAATGAATGTTCACTGTCTTCAGAGCTGAGCATCCTCTTTTTATGTGGAAGAAAGAAATACAGTACCTAGTTCCTGTGAGAAGGATAGCAGACACAAAAGCAAATTTTTATGGGAAGCTAAAAAGTTCAGAGAATTGTTCAAAACCTAGCTGCTTGCCAAGCATTGTCTGAGCTGCTTTTCATCAAAATGATGTGAGAGTAACTCTCTCTTATACCCAAAATTTGGGTTTGGATTGAGTTGAGTCACTATGTATATAGTTTGTTTATGAATATAAGCATGTCTTTAAAATAAGTCTACAAATATATATGTAAATATAAATATCTATGAATATATCTAAATATAAATTTGTCATGATTCATGCCTAACTTAAAAGCCTGCACATAAACCACTACAAAAGAGGTGCTGTGCAGAAAATATTACTTATGGTGTAGTAGCTGATGAGATGAAGTACCAGGCTTAGTAAAGGCCCATCACTTTGAAATTACAAGATGTCTGTTCTACATTAAATATGAGCGTGGCAGGGAAGCAATTTGCTAGATTACAGTCGTGTGCTGCCTGTGAAAACATGATAGAAGTCTGTAGATTGTATTATTGAAATGCTTGGTAGGGAGGAAAAAGCTGAGTAAACTTTATTGCTGTCAAAAGAGCCATAGCCTGGGATATTGGGCACAGCAAGCAGCAACGTGTGCCTGTGCATCTACCTCAGCCTGTCCTGTGGCTTCTGCTCAGCAGGAAGCCCCTTCCACATTGAGGTGTGCTCAAGCTCTTACAGGTATTGTTGTGAGGCAGTACCCAGAGCAGCTGCCTTCCTTTTCAAAGCAATAATTGCTGACAGGGAGCAGCTGCTGCTTCTGCTGGTGTTCGACAGCCTAAATAAGCTCGGCATTGCCTTGTGAAGGAGGCCTCAGCATCCCTGACTCACTTAAAACTTGAAAACTGGAACACGAAAAGTTCCACCTGAATATGAAGTGCTTTACTGTGAGGGTGACCAGAGATGATGTGGAGGCTCCTTCTCTGGAGAGATCAAAAGCCCTCTGGACAGAATCCTGTGTCATGTGCCCTAGGATAACTCTTGAGCAGGGAGGTTGGACCAGGTGAGCCCCAGTGGTCCCTTCCAGCCTTACCCATGCTGTGAAAAGAGGCCACTTAGTAGCAGTGGGGCTCTCCTGTCAGTGCTTTGCTGCAGTTGGGTTTGGGATGGGTTTGTGTGTATTTGGTACCTTGAGACTGGGAGGAACACAGAGAGTATAAGGATAATCAAAAGGGTTGAAGTAAAAAGGTGGTGTCTTTTGAGGAGCTGCTCATCAGCCTAGTTAGGTTTTAACTTGACAACTTCACAAGGGTTTATGGGTGTCTGTTGAATTGATAGATTATCTCTGGAGCTGGAGATGATGATGTTTCCAGCAATCCTGGACTACCAGAACAGAGTCTTAAATGTCAGCACTGTAATCTGTTCCATAGCTGGCTAATGTCATCTTGGACATGGCAGACCTCTGGCGGTTTTTTTTCTTGTTTCTTTCGTGTTGGTGGTTTGTTTAGTTCCTTTCTTTTTCAGTCTGTAATGGAGCAGATGAGGCAGACAAATGAACCTAGAGTGGAGTAAAGTGTGGCATTGTGGCAGGCCTTGAGGGGGCTTTTCAGTCCATGCTCTGAGCCTCCAGTTGCAGGATGAGCAGAATTTGGGGCCTAACCAGTCATGCTGTGTGATGAGACACAGTCTGTGCTGGTCCTCTGGATGAGACTGGCAGAAGAGCTGCAGGAATTTATACAGGGTGTGCAGACTTCCCTCATCCATCTGCATTCTTGGCCTTGGGAGCTGGAGGGGGCTAATGGAGCAGGTTAGAGGAAGGGCTGAAGGGCTTGTATGGTAGCAAACAGATGTAGTTCCTCACTGTATCCCATCTCTGATCTGTCTTTATGCTGTGTCAGTATCACAATTTAATTCACAACTGGAATGGAGGACTTGCTTTTTAAATTAGTGCCAAATGTTAGACAGACTGTGCAAATAACAGGGCTGTCTCATCCCACTGGGGACATGAGGCACACTATTAGGGAAAGCCTACACCTGGCATTTAGAGAAACAGGACAAGAGTTATCAGCATCTTCTGGAAGAAAACAGATGACTGCAGTACAGACATGGTCATTCCATTTGAGAGTGTGATGAGAAAGGGAGAAAAGAGCAAATGCATTAGACTCCTTTCTGAGGGGTGTGGTGGCTTTCAAGGCCATCTGTACTTCTTGTGTCAGACCTGCTGCAGGGCTGTGGTGTGGGAGCAAAGGAGGAGCAGGATGCTTCATAAGATGTCCTGTTAAATGCACATCCTTTGACCATATGTGGTATGCCAGCCAACTCTGCTCTTGTGCACACAGTCACTCAACTCTGCAGGCATGCATGTGGGTTAGTATGTATGCCTCCAATGTGCATTGGTGTCAGGTACCACCTTTTCTCTCCCTCTTTGTATGCACAAATAAAAAAATAAAGTACTTCCAAAGAGCTGAAGAAAAGCTCAATGACCAGTTATCTTTGTCAGTGCCATTTTTTAGTTTTTTTTTAATATACATATAAAATTCTAGAGGCATCACTTATGGTTTGAACCCTTTTCTGGTGGAGGCAACTCACAATGCTTGCAGTGTGTGTTTGTGTGTATCCGCCCTGTGGGAAATTTTCAAAAGGGTAGAAAAGGTTTTGGTGTGACTGCTACATGCTTTAATTTCCTCTGCTTCTTTGAGACCCTGCTGAAATCGAGTGTGTGTTACTAAGCCCAGTACATGGCAGCAACTGCTCCATCTAAAGAAGGGCTCCTTTGGCTTGGCAGCTGTGATTGGTGTTTTGAATTGATACGAGGGGAATATGTTTGTGTGTCAGTGGGGAATAGTAGTTCTTCTGTGCCCTGAAGATATAAAAGCTACTTCTGATACTTCTGTTGAATACACATTTTCACAAATGATCTCTCTGGACTTCCCAGATCACCCATTCTTGGGCTGTGTGCTTAGGGATTTAAAAGTATTACTTACTGTGTCTGAAAGGAGATGTGGGTTTTTTTTTTAATCTGCTCCAGACAGACCCAGTGGGCACTCCAGAGAATTTCACAAAACCAGCTTGTTTACCCCTTATATGGCTTGAAGTGGTTTGCTCAGCTCTCTAGGAAGCCCTATTCAACCTCATTTAAATGTAGTAAACAAAAAGGGTCTCAAAATTGTGATTCAACACTGTAACAGGATGCTGAGAGAGCTCCATTCTAAGCATTCTAAGTGGAAGTGTATGGTTCCTAAGAAGCTGGTCTAGAAATAGGATTCCCTCTTTTGAGGAGTGATTGGTCAGGGAACTAGCTAAGACCCAGACAGCTTAGCCCTGTGTGTCAAATCGAAATGTGCGTAAAGATGTGCTTTACATGTTGATGATCCTCACTGGCTGAGGAGGGGAGGAAGCACAGCACCACTGTTAACTCTGCTCACAGAGCTCTGAAGTGTCCAGCTCCCAGTGCTCCCTGTTCCTTTAGGGTTGCATGTCCTGCTGGCACTGAGGTCCTTGATGCCCTTGTGGGCACTGGGATGTTACGCTTCACTGTGGGGCAGCTTGGCCAGGTATCCCACATTACTGACTGTGGCACAGAAAGAACCAGGAAAAGAAATCCTTATTGAGTGTGAGTGTGGCTCTTGAAGTGGAGTTTTTGTAGATTTGGGTCAGAAATTGAGAGTGACTTGTCAACATTGTTGCAAGGTGTGTGGAATGGTGCAGATGCCAAGTGTGTGACCTGTTTTATGTCAGTGAATCTACATATTTATTAGCACTTGGTAGCTGCTAGGCATGTTCATCTCTGATATTTAGAGAGGACCTGATTTATGTCCTGGCTTTGCTAAATTTGCCTGTGTTTTTATTGCATGAAACCCAGAGATATATAGATATGAATCAGATGACTTTGCTGTATTAAGCTATTTCAAGGAAGATAGTGACAGAGTACTCGGAGCCAAATCCTCCCTCTGACTGTCTGTAGTGAGTCACTAATTGCAAACTGTATACTGGCTAATAAAATATGTTGGCATAATACTGTTGTCCCATGTTGTAATTACAGAAGATAGATTCAAATATTTCAAAATGACAGCAAGTGCCTGTACTCATGTGAAGGGAAGGGAACCTCAAATTATCTGAGATGCAAAAGAAGGAATTCTGCAAAGCTGCCTGAGGATCTGAAGACTAGATTATTATTATTATCTTTTAACATCTAAATTTATTGCCTAAACCCTTTCCAGCAAGGTCAGTGGTGTGTTAAGTATAATTTGACTTAGCCTGAAAGGTGTCCATGTGCTCCTATAGCACCTGGAAACACAAGAGCAAGCATCAGTCTTGGATCTTTGGAAGGAATTGGTCATTCCCAACGTGACTGCCTGTGGACCAGGGCTATTACCGTATTTGGCATAAACAGACAGCAGGGATGAAGAGTGGTTTCTATAAACAGAGCTCTCTCCAGCAGAGGCTCTGTTTCCCATAGACACTTGGATGAGTGCACAAAGCAGAGGTCAAAGTTTGGTCTCTTTGACTGAACATGTGTTTATGGTAATTTTTATTAACTTTGGTTTCAAGGGAAGTGATCCGAGTGCTTTGCCAAATAACTGATAGTTGCATTTGTAGGATGGAGGCAAAGAGGGATTGCTCTGAGGGCTGCTGGTCCGTGTGACCTATGCTCAACCCCATGTAGGATTGGGACACTAGCTCCTGCTGTAGGGCTGCAAAACAGGCCAGGTGCTCTCACGAGGTTCTGTGCATTGCCCAGAACACCAGGGTGTGGCAGGAAGGCAGGAAACTGGCTGGTGTCCCAAAACAGCTTGGTCAGACACTCTCTGATAGTAACATGTGCTTTCTCATATTTTTGTTTTGTTTCTGTAGATGTGTGTAAAACCAGTGCACCTTAAGAAGGAGTTAATTATACCCCAAACACTGATTTGTTTGGGTTTTTTTCTGCAGTAAGGAAGAATGTCCCACAGGGCTGGCTGATAATATACTTCAAGTAAAAGAGCTGAGGCTGTCCCTTTACTTTAAAATATGGAGGTTCCCTTCTTTGCCAAAGTGATAGCTTGCCTGATAGAGACTTAAAAATCATCTTCACTTAGATCTATAAACAATTTCAGTACAACAGCAGGCTTAGGGCTTCAGTTATTCCATTAGCCTGGAGGCCAAATGTGAAAGTGTAAGAGAAAAGCAAACCCAGTTAGACAAAAGATCTGTTTTAAATTTCAGATTGCTAGTACTGTATTTTTCAGAGCTCTCAATAATAGAAAATGGAGGTTTGATACATTGCCAAAAGTCACTGGGACTGCCTTAGGTGTGCACACATTGTACCAGTACTCCAAACTCAGGACAGAAATAGTAACTTCTGTTTCCAATTTGGACCCATCAGTTTGCTCATGTGCCAGGAAGGAAGACCTGTGAGGAAACAAGTGAGCAGGCTTTCCTGTCTGTGCTGTAGGTCATGCCAGGTTTCAGACTCTGACAGGTGTTGCTGGGCTCATGATAGCAAAGAATAGTGGTGATTTTTAAAGTAGATACTCAGCCACATCTGCCTAACAGGCTTAGGACTGAGATCTGCTAATGAGATCAATAGGACCTTGCACGAACACACAGCGAGCTGGATGTGCTGACAGACTCTGACTACCTGTCAGCTGTGTTAAAAGTGTAAGTTCCTGCAAATCCATATTATAGACTGTGTCTTTGGGTGGTGAAACTCGTACAAGGCATCATGTCTGATGTGTCACAGTAACCCACAACTCTGGGAAGAATGTATAAATGCAGCATGGTCAGGCTTTGCTCCTGAATGTTTTATACTGTTGCAGGTAAGTTTTGTGCACTGTGCAGAATCAGTGTTCATTTAGGCAAGCTCTAAATGCAAGGAAGGGGCTTCCAGGACAGAGCCTTCTGATCTTGTGGTTGTGTAGGCCCCCATGAAGACAGTGACTTGCAAATCTCTCTCTGCTAGCTAATACCTAGCACTCCTACCCCCTTTCACTATAGGTGCAGCATACCTGTAGGACTTCTTATGATACTAGGCCTGCTTGGTAAAAACTTAGATCAGAGTTAAATACAAATTTCAGAATTGCAGGCAGAAAGGCAAGAAATCACTTCTGTGTCATCCCTGTGGTAAGTCACCCTTTCTGTACAATTCCATTCTTCCTGTCAGTGCGTTTCATGGCAGTTCACTGCTTGAATCTTCCTAGAAAGGACATGTTCAGGGGACTCTTTTTCTTTCTGTTTTCTTTTTTTTTTTTTTTTTTTTTTTTGTTTTCCCTCTGCTGTCAGACCAGTGCTGGCTGTGCTGCTTACAGATTAACCTTTCTGCTGAGAAATGACACTGTGAATGCTTTTCAGGACTCACCAACCTGTCTGAATTCTTCTCTGTCCACAAACACAGATGATATGTCCTTTGACGTCTCCTGGTTTGCCGTGCGCTCCTTTGCGCTGGACAGGGAGCCCATATTGCTGGCCTCACTGGACCGCAGGGGGATTGTGACACAGGGCAGGAGGAATGGGAGCAGCGACCTCAGCCTGGAGAGGATCAGCCCTCTGGAATTCCGGCTCCGCGTGCACGGCTGTGAGGACCATGACTTTGGGAACCACTACTGCGTGGTGACCCCCTGGGTGCGATCTGCCACAGGCGTGTGGCAGCGGGAGCCTGACATCAAAGCCAAACCCATCTTTCTGTCTGTGAAAATGGATGGTAAGAGACTGAAACATGTGTTCTCAGTTTAGTTTTTAACACCTTTTATTATGTCTTTTTGTGGCAAATGTTCCCCATGACTACTTTTAAAGGTGCCTCTGGTAATCTCATTAGATTTTGTCATCTTTTTTTATGGTTAGCAATTTCTGATTCGAGATTCTTCAGAAGAGAAGAATCTGTTCTGCCTAAACAGTAGGTAGATATAAGGCTGGAGCATTTTCTTTTCTGATCACCTCTTGGGGATGTTTGCCATAGCTGAGGCATCTTCAGTCAAGGGCACAGTATTCTCTCCAAGTGTTAACCCTTCCTGGCTTGCAGATGGGATTAGTCACATTTGTCACAGTGTCAAAGCTGGGAAGAGAAAATCAGAGCTCTGACTCCTTCCTCCCTCTCTAATGACAAGACGTGTTGCTCCCTGCACTTTATGCCTTGTCTACTTTCCACACAGGGTTGCAAGTGTAGCTAGACTTCATGAGAAGGAAGTTGCACACTAGATACTGCATTCAGCACATAGCTAAGGAGGAAAATGAATGCAGGAGGGGTTTTGAACTAGTTGCTTTCTTGATATTTCCAGGAGAGGTCATTTTTGGAAGTTCCATGAACTTGAAATGAACAAGAAGCTTTTGTTCTCCCCACTGTGCTGATAACTATTATAACTGCACTTTCTAAACTCCTTTCAGTTCTTACTGCCTTTTAACTGAGCAGTAGGTACTTCAAAATCAATTTTTTTGTTTAGGTACCAGCTTTGAAGGTTGATTAGACAGAGTAAATATGTAGTAATTCTAGTAATTCAAAGCATAAAGGAGTCCACTCCTTGCTTTTTTTGAAATGTATTACAAAGAATGCAGCCACACTCTGCCTCTGATGGGGAAACAATCCAATGTTTTTGTTTGGGGAAAAGTGTGATAGGATGACTCTTGGAATAAACTCAACTTTTTTATCTCACTCCAAGGCTCTTCTGGTGCTTCCAGCCTCTCCAAGGCTTTGAAATTACAGAGGAAGAATTAGGGTAAAGAGGAAAGGGAGAGACTAAAGGACCAATTTTTCAAATCTGGGAAGATGGAAGTCAAGAAGGAAAGTTAGTGTAATTTCTTTCTGAAATAATTAATCTGCCCCTGACTGAATAATGTGGAATTTTCTCCTTTTTCAGGCAAGAAGAAATAAAGGGGCTGTCTGAATTTCTCCACGATATCTAACAACTCTGCCTTCCTTTTTCAGTTCTGAATGCTTTCAAGTACCCCCTATTGATTGGCATCGGCCTGGCCACTGTCATTGGACTCCTATCCTGCCTCATTGGCTACTGCAGCTCCCGTTGGTGCTGCAAGAAGGAAGTGCAGGAAACAAGGCGAGAGCGTCGCCGGCTAATGTCGATGGAGATGGACTGAGCACAGGGGCAGGACACACTTGCATTTCGGGAGAGACTCACAGGCCTCTTGGATTGTGTTGGGACACTTGCTCACAGGCCCAGACAATGCAGTGTGTTTGCCCTCTGATTCCAGCCTGGACCTCAAGCTTCTCCTTGTTACACGTTGTGTCCTGAGAACAATCAGGCCGTATTTAGCAACTTGGGAGTTCTCCTTTTCCAGCAGCACTTTCTGCATAGGGATTATGTCCTTCTAATGTGCAAACTGTTGAGCCTTCTTTCAGCAGGGCCCTGTGACAAAATTCATTAATGTTTTGTTGTTTGTTCATTGGTTTTATTTCCCCCCCGTGGTTTTGGAAAGATGTTCCTGTATGAAAGCAAGTGGGCAGGATGATGAATGGGAAAGAGGCTGGTAAAAGTGTTAGACTTTCACTCTAACCAATCTACCTTTCCCTTCTATCCCCATCACACCATCCTGTTCCCTTTCTCTTTCCACCTTGGTATCTCAGAGACTTCTCTGTGTTGGGTTGAAGGCTGGGGAAGGTTCCTGTGCTGGAACCATCACGAGGCTGTTCCGGCAAAGAACAGTTTTATGGTTGTCAGCATGCCTTCTCTTTCCCAGCTTTCCAAGAGATTGCAGTTAGTCCTGATGTGTGACTTGCCTGGTGGAGGTCTTTGAAGCACTTTTTACAAACCTTTTATTTTTAGTGCTCAAAGCTCTTAGCTGTGGTAAGTAGGGACTAACTTGGCAACCCTGAAGGGTCAATCCTCAGACAAGCATTTGATGGATGTCCGCCTATGGCCACCTTCTCCCCCACTCTACCACCTTCTTTTCTCCCCACTACAGCTGCTCACATCGTGCCTGAGACCCTGTTCTGCTGGTGGCAGGGGGGCACGTGGTATCTGGGGACAAGGCTCAGCCTTCTGCTGGCCTCAGCAGGGAGGCTGGAGCCCTTGCTCCCCAGGTGATGGTGTGACTTATGAAAATAGTAAGAGATGAATCTTCATCTGCAGTTGGCCAAGCGATCATGTTTAGAGACTTGTAAACTATGTATTACCAAATGCACAGACCAGACTTCAGTGCTGCTTCTGCCAGTCACTCACTGGTAACCCTCAAACCTGTGAGCAGAATCTGAGTTCTGCAGTAGCTGCAGTGCAGCTCAGGGTAGGAATAAGAGCAAGCCCAAGAAGGCAGCAAGAATCCTTCAGGTTCCAACGGCCCTGGTCTTGAGCATGGGCCTGCAGTGGGGCTTTCCCCATGGGCTTGAGACCTATTCCTCGGTGCTATAGTACAGAAGTCCTGCTTTGGTCTTCCAAACACACTGACCTGGCTCCTGAGAGGGAGCAGCATCTTTGCCAGGCAGTTCTGTCTTCCCAGCACAGCTGGTGTTCTAAGCAATAAAGGTCAGAATAAAGATACTGTGTACAAACAAACGAGGAAGTAGGACTTCACCACCATCTGATGTCGCAGCCGTGGTTTGGCTTGCGTCAAGAGGGGTGAGAAATGCAGAGATGAGGCCAGGCCTCAATACTTACCATGGTTTTTAAGATAAAAGATGGTAAAGAGGAGCATCCATGGAAGGTAGTGGCCGTGGTGTGCTGTTGGCTGATTAGACATTAGTTATGTCCTAGACAATCTGCTTTTCTAATAGCTCATCCCACTGCATATTCCAGGGGAACTGCAGGTCTGGTATCTGGGCTATGAAGGTTTTTTGTGGTAAGTTTTCTTAGTGTGGATTTTTTTTTTCTGTCTTGAATTGTGACCTTTTTCTCTGAGGCTGATGTGAAGGGGTTTTCCAGAAGGCTGCTCTGTGTCCTGTGTGTGAACATGCATGCAGTCACATCTGTATGCATAGAGGTGTCCAGGGATTTTTGAAAGATTAATATGAAATTATATTAATTAATATCAAAATGGGCTTGATTTGCAGAGTTGGGGCTTGTAAGTTGTTATTTGACTCTTTAGGATGTTTCATGTAGTATTCCAAAACTGGGATCCCCAGACCTATGAACCTCTGAAAGACCTTGGCCTGAAGGTACATGGGAACTTTTCTTTCTGGCGTGATTTTTTTTTTTCTGGAAGAGCTCTGAAAAGGCCTCTATTGCAGGCAGAATTAGCTGCCTTTCCTAAGGAACAGGGCAGAAGCATTCTCTAGCTTCCACTGTGAAAGCCCAGAAATCTGTAGCAATGCTTTCCAAAGGAAGGAACTTCAGGAAAGGATTCACTCAGACACTAATTTGACAGCAAGAATTTTTCTTCCTCTCCTGTCTCTGTAGTGAAATCTTGCTTTTTCCTGGATGTTATGAAACACTATTCTGATATGTGGGATGCTGGCTGATCTAGCAGCTTCTTTCCTGCATTAACGTCTGCTTTCTTCTCAGAAGGCTTGTGGCATTGGGGCATCTTGGGAGGGGTGGAAGTGGTGGTGAAGTTGTAAGCACAGCATCAGTCACTTTCTGTCCTGGCAGACTGACTCCTTTTCTATCTGTGCCCTCAGTTAAGTTTTAGGGAGAGAGGATCATGACCGTAATGCAATAATTAGGGAATGGATGAGCAGGGAACCGCCAGCTCTTCCCAAACACACAATATAGCACACTTCCTCCCTGCTGGAAAAAAACTCAGGGTTATTTTGGTCAGGGCTCCCTTCTTCTCTAGTGAAAGGTCCCGTGTCCTTATCCAATGCTGACCTTCCTTCACGGCCCACAACAAACCACCTTGTCACTCCAAGTGAAGGAAATTTGCCACTAGCTTGTACTGCTGACAGCCCCTTGGAAGGCAATGCTGCATCCCATTCCACCTTGTATTTGCTGTAGTTGGGAGGCTAGAAGCTGATGGGCTAGACCTAGCCCCCAGGTTTCCTTCTACTTGTGCCAATTTTGTATTATCCCCTTTTTTAAAAATAGAGTGTGAATCTTCTCTCTAAGGGAAAAAAAATCGAGGTCACTTTTCATGTTTTTTATTATTATTGTTATTATTATTATTATTTCATGTGTGACCAGGATTTGTGTGAGTGGAGGTGTGTGTGCATCTGGTTGTGTATTAAACCTGCAGAGTATCAGAAGAGTAAGCTGCCTGTGGTGCAGTACAAGCATCCATATCCTCCCTGCTGCAACCTGTGGTATTGTCAAAGTATCCTAAGGGCTCACATTGATCTTCCTCTGTTTGCATTGCCACGTCTCCTGGTTAAGCTGGTAAATTCCTCCAGGCACTTGGAATTTCGATCCAGGGCAACCTTGAACATCATACAGCAGAAGGGCAAGATATTTGCTTTCTCTTGTTTTGATTTCAAAGTTATAAAATAAAGTTTTGGGCACAATTCTGGAATGCAGGTACTGAATAGTTCTAACAATGCTGTGTAAAATGTTTCTTTTTATGTTTAAAATAAAGAGCGAGCCTTTTTGATTATGTCTGTGCTGTGGGTCTGGGTGTTTGAGCTACGGGCACTTCTTTCCTTGTTCCCTGCATGTATGCAGACACTATTGTTGAAGGTATAAAATGTAAACCTCACAGTCCTGATTCCAGCACTGTTTACCCTGTAAAATAAGCATGAGCCCTATTTTACAGTAAGTTTTAAATATTTGCCTACATTGCTGGGATGAATTGAGAAGCATAATTATTTTCTGAGTCTATTGTGTTTCTACCCCACTGTAAGTCAGCCTTTTTGTTGGGAGAGTTTTATTTTGATTAGCTAAGGCCAGGAGTCACAGTTGGGAGTGTATATTTAATATCTGCTGTAAAACCTGGCATTAGATGTTGAATCTTCATGAGGCTTCTCGTTTCCAAGGTACCAAGAGGAAAATCAATAGTGAAGAAGAAAACTTCCTGCTTTCTTTGCCAATGGCTGAATTTAGGATGTTTTTTTACCCCCAGCAACCATGCAAAGGCACCAAAATCATACAGCAAGGAGGTGACTTGCTGTCATGGTTTAATCCCAGCTGGCAGCCAAGCTCCATTAAGCCACTCGCTCACTCCCCCACCAGTGGAAGGAGGAGAGAATTGGAAAGGTAAAAGTGAATAAAATACATGTGTTGAGATAAAGATAGTATAATACGGAAAGCACAAGCCATGCACTCAAGCAAAGCAAGGAATTCATTCCCTGCTTCCCATGGGCAGGCAGGTGTTCAGCCATCCCCAGGAGAGCAGGGCTCTGTCACGCGTAGCGGTGACTTGGGAAGACAAACTCCATCTCTCTGAATGTTCCCCCTTCCTCTTCCTTCCACCAGCTTTCTGTGCCCAGCATGGCCCTGTCTGCTCTGGGATATCCCTGGAGCCAGCTGGGGTCACCTGTCCTGGCTGTGCCCTCTGCCAGGGTAGGGTGAGAGGCAGAAAAGGCCTTGGCTCTGTGCAAGCTGTGCCCAGCAGTAAGGAAAACATCCCTGTGTTATCAGCACTGCTCCCAGCACAAAGCCAAAACACAGCCCCATGCTAGCTACTGTGAAGAAAATGAACTTTATTCCAGCCAAAACCAGCACACTTGCTTTCCATCAGGAAGTTGTTTGAGGCAGCAGTGTTTTTGGGAGGCTAAGGCAGGCTTTGGCAAGGTGAGTTTGTGTTCAGAGTGTTGTATGCTCTCTGAGCAGGCTGCAGTGCAGGACAGGTGACAGCAAAGTGTGTACCTTTGGCTTCTTTCTAGATGGAAAGGTGTGCTCTGCAAAGTGTGCTTGCAGGAAGCTGTGAGGTGGCACCAAGCTCTAAATCTCTAAGGAGCAACAGGAGCCATCAGCTGAAATCCAGGAACATCACAAATGGTCCTCAGCAGATCCTCTGCCAGCTGTAGGTGTCCAGCCAGCACATGTACAGCAGCAAGGAGTGGGGTGTGTGTGGTATGGCAGGTAAGTTTGGATTTGCTTTTATGAAATTCACTTGCCTCCCCCACGCCCAGGGATGACCTGGGTCTTCATACTGTTCTTGTAAATGTGCTAGGATTTCGTCATAAGAAAGAAAGCTGAAAAATACAAGTCTGGAAATGAAAAGGGGTCCTGGCAAGTTGAGTGCCTGGGTGTTGCAGTGAGTGATGGGGGGTGTCAAGTCTCTAACACCACCTTGTACCTGCCATGGGCTTAGCTCAGCCAGCTGCTGACAGAGGTATGTATGTCCTGCTGCCATGGGGGTGGCACTGAAAAGCACTTTTGTGCCAGAGCCTGAGAGTGTAGTTGCTTTCATAACACCAGGCTCAGGTAACAGGCTTGGCTGTTCTTTTTCTCTGACAGGGCTTGGTGGTGTTGCTGTGGCTCTGGCTGACTGCCCTACTCAGGTCAGGGCCAGTGCAAAATCCCTCTCTGGGCTGAAGCTGCCTGGTGTCAAGCAGGATGCATGAGAAGACCTGCCTCCTTCTTTGTCAGGTGAAGCCCAGTCATGCAAATCTTCTTAGAAAATGTGTGGCTTTAGCCTTTCCTGTGGGACTTCCCACACTTCTGTGACTGCAGGGGGCTGAGATCTGCACAGCAGGTATCAGGACAAATGGTGTTGAGAGAGAGAGTCTTTAGTGACTGACTGAAGGTGTGGGATGTGCTAACTGAAGGAAAAGCCACTGCTCCTTCTTGTGAGGCGAATACATCTTAAATGCCACGTGTGTAGTCTTCAGCCAGACAGCCCTTTGCCAGGGGTCTCCTCCTGCTACTGAGGAAAATGGCATGGTGCTGCAGCAGATGACTGATCCTGAGAGCTCCAGGGGAATTCCTGGGTTTTTGAGGAAACCAGGCCCTGTGGATTCACAGGTCCCTCAGAAGAGCTGCCATAGACACAAGCTGTTCTCCTCTCCCTGGCAGCAGAGTTGCATTCCATGAAGTGCCAGAAGCGTAACAGCATGTCTGCTTCCACCTCTGCCAAGGGGGTAGAAAGGCAGGCTTTGTGAAAGCAAGTTAGCATTATATTAGACTTTGTTCATCTGGGATTTTATAACCTCCAGCATGTGCTGGGCCTTAGACCAGACCACAGATTTAGTCTGAGCACACCTCTGTTGTTGTCAGAGGTTGAGTGATGAAGCTGCAGACAAATGGACATTAAGTTCTGTTCCTTCTTGGCAACTTAAACCTGGTTAATGCCCTCTAGTTCCTTGCTTGTATGATCCTGGCAATGGTTTGACATATTTAATGGATGGTAAGGAGTGCCAAAGACACTAAGTTCCTAAAAGTTTCCTGAAGGGTGGAGCTAGAGAGAAGGGAGGAGGAACTTCAGAGCTCCTTCAGCAGAGCTGGCAGGATGAACGTACAAGTTACTGGGCATCTGAGCACCCAGAGATGTCTGAGAGGATAGGAGTGGTGTTGTCTTTGCAGCTCTTGTTGCCTCTGTGCTGAATTCAGCTCTGCAAAGGCCCTGGCATGATGTGCAGTGGCTGGGATGCTAGGACTGTGGTAAATGGAGAAAATATCCATGCTGCTTAGCCCCTGCCTGGATGTATGAAAGCTGTGTGTGGTTACAGCCAAATGCATGTTCTGAATGCAAGTGCAGTAGTTGTAACCTCCCCTCTGGTGTTCAGTACATCCTTTTGCTGTCCTGAAACTTGTTTGCTGATTTAATCTGTGCTTTCTTCCCTCTGCCTTACCTCTTCTGTTTTTCATACTTCCCTTCAGGAGCCTTTTCTTGCCTTTGTCTCTCTGCATCTAAAGGACAATGGTCTTTTGGGCTTCTCTCTCTCTGGACAGAGGTACATTGTTATAGTGTGCTCTTGAACCATCTTCTGAGAGCTCAGGCTGCAGAACTCCAGCCCAGTGCCCACTGCAGAATCACCTGCAAGACTAGCACCCTGTGCACATACACACAAATGTTTTGTAGCCACTTTCGTCACGAGGGCTCCAGGCAGTATGCGAGGAAACTAAGCATTTTTGATGGGCAAGTGATTCCAAAGAGACATTTATATTCCCTTTGCCAAAGCAGAAGGGACTGTTTTTCTTTCAAAGAAAGATGGTTTAGCCTTATTTCTCCATCTGCTTGCTATCATAACACAAATTCTGCTCAGTGTCTAGGAGCTGCAGACAAGCGACCACTGTGCGGAACATTTTCATTTTTCAGGATAACAACGCCATGATTCATTGTTAACACCCAGGATAGCTACCCTGGACTTGAGAAACAAGTAATTAAAGAATGTAATTTATCTGAGCTACTCGAGATACCCATCTCAGAATAAAAACCTGAAGGCACTTGTTTCTCACTATTGCTGTAGAGGAAAGCACAACTTCACCTAAGACATGAGAATTAGGCAAGACACTTGTATAAAAGTATTGGGCAGACAGGTAGGGGCTGAGAGAAAGGAGGTAATGGCAGCTCCCTCTAGTGATGGACTGGGGAGGAGGGAAGAAGTCTCAGCAGGGAGCTGTGGTCATTATTCAACCAACAGACAGGTCCTCAAGTTCTCTCCAAACACAGTTTGTTTCTGTGAATATGCTTCCAGGATGGATTTTGATCTCGATTTTGTTACTTGCGTAATTCCTCTGCCTTTGTGTAAGAGTCCTTGGATGACAGTTATCCGGATGAATCCAGTCTACTTTGTTTTTTTAGCCTTTTGCAGGGTCCTAGACTTCAGCCAGGCAGCTTTTCTGCTGTGTGGCTACTGGAGTCAACCATGCCTCATGCTGAGGTCCCATGTGTGTTATCCACAGTGTCCAGTTCCTCTGAAGGTGTCTTTCCTAGGAGCTGTACCAACACTGAGTGACCAGGCTTCTCGGAGTATTTAGAGCAAAATCATTGCCATAAGGTGAGTCTTCCAGTTAAAAAGAAAAAAAAAAAAAAGATAATGTGAGATAATGTGTCTTTCTACTTCATTGTGGTTTTGCCTTTTTTGCCTTTCTTCTGCAGGGGCAGACCTTACTAGCTGGTTTGTGTCACTGCCCACTCTCTCCCCTGCCCCCATCACTGTTGGCTGACAAGCATGGCCTCTTCCTCTAGATCAGAAATGTCCATCTCTGGTTTTTCAGGGAGAGCCTCTTCAGCTCAGAGTGCTCAGACTAGCAGAATTATACATTTCATTAGAAATAAGATGTTAAGGTCCTTTTGAAGTTGATGGCTTTTCCTGTAGCCTTTCAGGTCCGTGCTGAGATGTCTTTGCCTTGTGCCATTATCTTTTTTTTTCCTCTCTCTTCTTTCTGTCTCCTACAGTTCCCTGCATGGATGAATGCAGAAAAGGTCTTTTCAGAAAAGGTCTATAAAGGTCTTTTGTAAGTTGCTATTCATTAAATTCCCTTTCCTCGACCCAACTGTGTACAGTGTTAACAAGACAGCTCTCAGGACCCTTGGGCATGGCCCTGCCGTCTTTAAACCCTCCTTTACCTCGTGTCAGTGGTGGCAGCAGCATGTTGCCAGAGTGTCACCTTTTCCCAGCTTGACTGAGACCCACGTTTCAGTGGTGAGAGGTGTTCTCCAAGTCCCAGAGAGTTAGCAGGGGAGTTCTGCAGGCTCTCTTGTGTGGAAAGCATCAGGTAAAAGGAAGATAGCTGCTGCTGTGTTGCAGTACTGAGCCTATCCTTTATCAAGCCCTTCAGTGGCAGCGTTGAAGGGGGAGTTGCTTTCACACAGAGACTGACAATCGGAGCACAAACAAGTGAGATGTACTGTGTACATTTGCAATTCTTCCTGCCATCTCTGTTTAATCAAAGCAGTGTACCCTGCAGGCTTTCCCTGGAGTTCACTGCAGCTCCTGCCTTTTGTTTGAAGGGAATTTGTTTGGCTCAGAGTAAATATAACTTAGCCTTTCTGTGACGATAACCAAGACACCGTTCTGTAGAGCAAATGGAGGACAGCAGCAGCAACAGCCTCAGCACTGCCTACAGTGTGCTCTGCTCTTGTGGTGCTTGTGTGACACCCAGGGCAATGTGGGGTGGTGGTGTCCAGAGTGCTCTTCCCAAACCTATGGAGAGTGAAAAGGTGACATATAGGAAGCAAAGCATCTACTGTGTGGCCAGGTACAGCTCTCTGGGTAGATAAACACACCCAGCCCATCATGTTAATACTACATTGGGAAGAAAGGCTCCTCTGGAAACCCCTCAGGCTCCAAGCTGAGTTCTTTTGGACACCTGCATATGGATACTTGAAGAGAAGAGAGGAAAGATGCTTCTGGAGCTTCAAGAGGAACTGAAGCTGGCAGTTCTGGGATTTTAAAAAGGGCCACTCTGGCTCTGCTGTTGGGCCCTGCAAAGCCACTGCTATTCCTGTGATCTCAGAGGAGTGGGAAAAAGGGAATTCTTTCAGGCAGATGAGCAAAGCCTTTGATGGTAGGTGAGCTGTAAGTGCAGTTCTGCCATTGCTCCCTTGCTTTGTCATTCCAGGAGCACAGCTGTGTAACGGTCCCACATTGTTGGCAGTGCTGGGCTGGCCCCACTCCTCTGGTGAAGAAAACACTTCAGTGTCCTGGCTGGTAAGGGTGGGACTTTCTGTCTACATAGATGGTGGGGGTTTATGTGGTGATGTTTCCCCTGTCAGCCCAAGTGCTCGTCTGTGGCACCTCCAGCTCCCCCCTCTTCAGCCCCAGCCCTGCAGTTGCCTGCCTACAGCTCCTGGATGCTCTGCTCACTGCAGTAGCCCAGGTCAGGGAAAAATACATGCAATTCCAGATTCACACCCTGCCTCTGGAGAGGCACAAGCTTCCTGAAGTGCCTTGGAACCCTCTGCCTACCCCTAGAACTGGGAAACAAGGTTTTGTGCCTGTTCCACTTGGGTTTGTTAGGAGAGCACCTCCCTGCTGCAGCCACTGGTGCAGTGGGTTTTGGGAATTGGAGTTGTCATTTTCCCAGCCTAGATGTATTTAACAGTTGGTTGCAGCAATGGGTGTTTAATTCTCTTGCTAGCATTTCCAGGCCAGCTCTTTAATTTTATTTTCTTCAAACCCTATTGCTTCTGGAAATCCTGTAATCGAATCCAAGCTCTGTCAATCTAATTAGTTTTGAAGTGCAGAATCTCCATAACTTAGAGACCTAAATAAGCAGCTTAATATGAAAACCTAGTTTCTCTCCCAACACGTAACAGCATCCTGTGCTCTCCCCCAGAAATTCCTCCTGGACAACAGCCCCCTGCTCTCCCATCCCTCTGTTAACCTCCCTCCTCTCTTCCCCGGCCTCTGCCCTGCCCGTGTCCACCGGGAACTGAAACAACCAGGCGCATCTCCCTCTGCTGCTCCGCTTCAAAGAGCCTTTCATGATGCTGCTTGCGTAAAAGATGCTGATGCTGCTTCAAAACGCCAGCGCGGAGCGGCCCGGGGGCGGCGTGGGGCGGCCCCTGGTGCTGCTCAGGAGCCGGGCTGGGCAGGGGGGCTGCACCCGGAGACTGCACAGTGACGTGATGGGGCCCTCGTGTGCTGCCAGGGGGATCACCGGGGTTTGTGGAGGGCAGGCTGCACTCTGCTTTGACTTTATTTTTTTTTTTTCCCCCAGTGGAAATGATGGTGCAAATAAGAGTGAACACCAGTTCGTTGAAAAGGGGTTGTGCATGTTCTTGGTTGATGCTCAGCGTGGTCAGAGCCTTTGGAAACTGCAACTGTCCAAAACAGGTGTCTCCCTGCTGCTCAGCCACTTCTGCTCTTGGATTTCAATTTCTGTTGTTTTGTTTGTGGTTTTAATTATTTGTTTTCACTTGCTGTACTGTATTGTGGGTTTTCTGCAGCGCAAACCGACCCCAACACACTTTCTGTGCTGCTGTGGGGTTTTGCAGGTGAAGACCCTCACCTTGCCCTGCACTGGAGCCGTGTCCCATGAGGGCCGTGCAGGATTTGACTGAAGGAAGCAAACTTTCCCACCACCATAAGAAAAGGTTGTTATTTGCTTCACTTTTGCTAACCTTCCCCTTTTCTTTTTGCGGCTGTCTGGTTTTCCCGGGACTGACAGGCTCCCCAGCACCTCAGCGGGGAGATCCGTATCCACCGAGATCTCTCTTGGCTCCCGCAGCCCGCGGTGAAAGCCAGGCGAGCTCCCAGCAAAGCGAGCCTGGCTGCGGCAGGAGCTGGAGGGATTTGGGCATTTCTGCTTCGTCAGGAGGTTTGTGGCCGTGCGAGGCTGCCGGGGGAACGCGGCTGAGCCGCCGGCCTTGGGGAAGGCGGGCAGGGAGCGGCCGGCTCGCTCTGTAATTGGGGGCAGTACCCGGCTGCCTTTGATGTCTGAGCCGGGCTGAGAAAAACTGATGGCAGACTTCAAAGTCTGTTGCGCCAGCTCCCCTGATTATCCGTAGGCTTCTGGCGCGTCCCCCAAGACTCCAGATTATCCCGGCTAATGCCGCGCTCTTCCCCTGTCCCCCCACCCTGCCTGGCGCCAGCCTCCTGCTTCCAAGGCTGCAGCTTCCATCCCTCCCTCCCTGTCCTTCTGCCTCTCCACAGTCACTGTGCGCTTATGGCAGTGGCGTTCATTTCTGGGTGGGAGACGGAGCTCCTGAGACCTGTGAGGCAGAGGCGGCATTTTTGGAGAGCTTGCCTAAAGCCTGCCCCCCATGGGCTGTGTTCCCCCTCCCCATTTGGTCACAAGAGCAGCCTGAAATGTGAGGAGCTCTCTGCAGCTGCTGTCTGCACGGCACTGAGGTGTTTACAGCCACACCGGCTTTCCTTTCCCTGCCTTTCCCCTCCTAGCAGCCTTTGGGAAGCAGGGCTCCCACCCACGCTGCCTCAGGGCAGGATGCACAAGCTCATGGGGGCTGGAAGGAGAGGCCTGTGTTGGCTTTTCCCCCTTCAGCCTCTCTGCCGGGACGTCACTGCCTCAGATTAGTCTCTGGCTCCTTTTGCCACCTGCTCTGGTGCCGAGGGAGCCCCAGGCTGCTGGCAGGGCTGTGCTGGGCAGGGCAGGGCATTGCTGGGCTGTCTGGGATGGGGCGAGGAGGTGGCAGATCCTTGGGGCTGAACAGAGGCCCTGGAACTCATACCTCACCCCAAGCAGTTTGCTTTCACCTGGGATATTGCACAACAGTGATAAAAGCTCATGGGGAAACGCTCCTTTTTATGAGCTAGGTTTTATTTCCTCACAGAGCAAGCAAGCAACCTTGGCAGTGGCTAAAAACTCTTCCTGTGCAGTGCTGAATTTGCCTATTACGTAGTTTAGGGTCTGATTTCCTTTGGATGGTGGGGTTTGTTGTGACTTTTCAGTGGTAGCCAGCAATGAATGTGATGGCTGCAGGCACAGGAAACCACAGCTTCCCTAACCCCAGGCGCCCAAATGGGGTGAGAGAACTCATGGGAGCCATATAACCAGACTGGGGTCTGGGTTACAGCCTTTCCCCTGTGCTTGCCTAATCAGTTTTGGGTCTCAACAGACTCCTCCCCCTGAAAATAAACACTGGTTACTGGGTCACCTCCTTCATCCTCAACAGCTCCTCCACAACAGCCTTTCTACCCTGATGTGGGGCTGATCCTGCCTTGTTCCCATCTCTCCCCAGGCTCATTGCAGTGTGTAAGGCCAGTGTCAGCACTTGTCTAGCCAAGAGGTTTCCAAGTGGATGTTGCTGGTGGCTGCTCTGCTCTTTTAGGCAGAGCCTCCACCTTGCTGCTCTGGGCTTGGTAAAACTTTCCATGCTGCATTTTTGGTGGTGTTTTTCTAGAAAGCTTTGACCCAAAGTGGCCGAGCAACATCCAAAAAGGATGCCTTCAAAGGGATCCGGGGAGAGGCAGGAGGAAGGAGAACAGGTACTTCAGTTCACCGAGTGGGCACATGCACCACCTGGCTCAGAGGAGGCATGATCTCTGCTCTGGGTAGGTACAGGCAGGGACCCTCTGTGGTATCCAAAAAGCATAATTTCCTGTCATTTCCTATCTGGTGTCATGCCTGGGAAAATATGGCAAGGGAATCTTTCTCCCTATGGATTTGGACTCACTGATGTGGCTTCTAATGGCAACACTGTCTTTGTAAAGAATTCTCTGATCCCCTTCCTTCACTCTGCCCTGCTGCATGTCTGGTCGCACTGATTTCCCAGGGAGGAAGAGAGTGAGTTTTAGGCTGTGCAGTCCCAGGAAGAGGGAGCTGCTGGTTTTGTCCAGAGAGCATCATTATTGCCAGGGATAGAGCTGGCCCAGGCAATCCTATTCTCCCCAGTTTCTCTACTGCAAATGTAAACTGCGACTCATGCATCATTAGAGTTGCAAGCTTCAAGTTAAACTGTCCTCGAGTGTGTGTTTATCTGCACGCTGACTGTCGGAAGCTCACTGAGGTTGAACTCCAAGTTTCCTTTCCATTTACTCTGTCACTGTGGCAGAGATGCTTTTGATGCTTTTCTCTGCTCCAAAGTGGTAAGTGGGTTGGCTTACTGTCAACAGGATGATCCCCCAGGGCACTGCTGGCAGTGGGTTGCTCTTGGAAAGCAAACCTCTCCATCTCTTTCCTTCTGAAATGGGGAGGTTTAATCCTGCAGCAGGGAACATAAGTCTACCACACATGGCTCTGTGGATGGCTGTGTCCTGCTGCCACAGGGCACACACCCTCCTCGGGGTACAGGTGGGATCCTGCAGGGACCTCTGCCTGCTGCCACAGCCCATCCTCTGGCCTGGATTTGGCTTTCTGGGGGGCTGATGGAAGGGTCAAGCCTTGCGGGAAGGGGCCTCTGCCTCCACCTCCCAGCCCCTCAGGCTGTCATATGAGTTGGTTTTATAAATGGGGAAAGGAGGGACCTCATGTTTGTTTTGGGTCGTTACATGAATCTCATTTCCTCTGGAAGTCCCCTGGGATCAAGCAAGAGGAGTTGTTTGATGGTTGGTTTTTGCTTGTGATCCCTGAGCTAATTAAGTCATTCAGTCAATCCCTCTGGCACCAGTGGGAGCAGCATGGCTCAGGGATAAATGCTTTGTGCCATCTGGGGAAAAAAGCCCAACAACCCCAAAACAAAGAAAATAACCCCACCCCAAAAATCCCCCCCCCCCCAAAAAAAAACAAACAACCCCACACAACAACAACAACAACAAACACCAACCCAAACCCACCAAACCAAAAAACCCAAACAAATAATTTCAGCAGTGTCTCTGAGCCCATCTCTAGTGTTTTGGTTACATGCCTCAGAGACTGGGTTTTCCCTGCCCAGGATGTGCCTCTATCAACCTCCCACTATATCCCAGGATACCCTGGCACCTGCCAGCAGGAGCAGCAGCATGTCCCAGGCACTTATCTCTGAGAATGTGCAAAGCCCCTGGGGCTGTGCTGGAGCCTCTTGACCTCAGTGCACATGCATCTCTGGAACCTCCAATGCAGCTCCCTGTGCTCTCATTGCTCCTGCAGGAAGTGTTGGGCCAGGATCTCCCACATCCAGGTAGCTGCCCATGGGATATGCATACAGGATAGAGTTCCTGGCCACTTCCTGGCTCTGTGGTGATCTTTCAAGAGCCAACAAGCCAGCTGGACTGGCTGTTATGGTTCTCCTGACTATGTAGTGGATGGACTGGTGGGGGTGCTGGGGGAGAGATGCTCTGCACCAGAAGGGAATGCTTGGAGCATTCAAGGAGCACTGTGCCACCCTAGCCTGTACCTAAAGCATTATGCTACTGTCTGCAGCCATGGGAAACAAATAGCTGGAGGAACCTTCAGCCCTAGAAATCTTCTCCCTGGAATCCAGCCCCTTGTCCCCTCCTCACTGTTAGCAGGGGGCAGGCTACTCCATGCAATAAAGTGGGAGGAGTGAGACAGAGTTTTAGCCCATGAGCTGCTGTTGGACAGCAAAGCCACAGCCAGTAGGTGCCCACAGGTGGGTATCTGGCACTGTGTGGACACAGTGGCAGAAGGGGCTTTGGGCATAGTCATACTTGCCCAGGTGACATGAAGACAGGGTTCTGGCTGTCACCTCCCAGAGGGTGTTACTCTGCTGATGCACCCTGCCCCGTAACTTCTCCCTGCACTTCTAAGCAGAGGAAACCACCACTGACAGACAGTTTCCTCCCAGCCACTTTCTAAATAGCAGAGTGGCTGTCACCATCGTCCATGAGAACCCACCGCTGCCCCTCTGAGACAGGATCGAAGCACAGCAGATTCCCATGGGGCTGGCACAGTGCCTGGCAGCTGCCTTCCTCTTCCTCCTCCTCCTGGGTGAGTGCCCTGCCCAGTGGCCGGGGCTTTCTTGGAAGTGTTGTGGGGAAAGCAGGGCAGGGGGAGCTCAGCCAGCGCTGCTCTGGCTCGATCGCCGTGGGAAGAGGTGCATCAGCATGTGCTCCTTCTGCACTGTGTTTTCACTCTGAAATGACAGCCCAAACCCTTAGAGGGTTTCCGTGAGGGGACATACACGTCCCCGTTGAGTGGCTGATTGTGGTGTGGAGGGCATTACCTCTCTTTCACTGGGGGCGAATTTCTTAAGGTTCCCTAGGCAACGCTGTCACCAGTTCTCTTCCCTAGACACCACGGTTGCTTTTTGACTCAGGACCCATGTCCTGTGGGCATTCTGCTTGGTGTGCGTGCTGAGCACCAGAGAGACTGAATGTCACCACTGGGAGCTATATGGAAGGGGAGGGTCCATGGGTGGCAATCCCCAGACCCTCTGCAAGCAGAAATGGAGGGAGTTCTCGATGCTTCCTGGTGCCCCCTGCCTTCAGAGGAGCTCTTGCTGACTCACTCCATCTCCTATGCTCTACTCAGTTTCTGCCTGTGGAGCATCTCTGCAGCAGCCAGCCTGCTGCTGACCTTCACTGCCCCATGTTCCTCAGCTTCTGCATTGCATCTCCTCCTCTGGCAGTGATCAGCTCTGCATCCCTGCTCCCAGTCCCCCACACTTTTTGCAGGACCCGAAAGCTTGCCCCTCTTAACACACCACAAGCTTCCTCCAGTGCTCTCAGCCCAGTTGCTGCTTCCTCTGCAAGGCTGCCTGAGGGAGGCTCTTCAGGCACGCACAGGCTTGGCAGCCCTGTGGCCATGATGCTCTGGTCTCTGTCCTGTGGCCCCTGGTGTGGCAGGAGACAAGAAAGTTCAGGGCTCTGTCATTCTTGTAACTGTACCTCTGCAAACACCGTGTGTGCTGACAGGTCTGACCACTGCTCAGAGGGTGGTGACTGTCCAGGAGGGCCCCCTGTACCGCACGGAGGGCTCCCACGTCACCCTGTGGTGCAAGGTGAGCGGCTACCAGGGCCCGGCGGAGCAGAACTTCCAGTGGTCCATCTACCTGCCCTCGGCCCCCGAGCGGGAGGTGCAGATCGTCAGCACCGTGGACCCCTCGTTCCCCTACGCCATCTACACCCAGCGCGTGCACGGCCGCGGCATCTTCGTGGAGCGGCTGCAGGGGGACGCCGTCCTGCTGCACATCACCGAGCTGCAGGAGCGCGACGCCGGCCAGTACGAGTGCCACACGCCCAACACCGACGAGAGGTACTTCGGCAGCTACAGCGCCAAGACCAACCTCTCAGGTGGGTCCTGAATGGGAGCCCTGCTCCCAGGGGTGCCTTGGAAGGACTGACCTGAAACAGAGACTGGACTAGTCTCAGAGTTAGTAAATAAAGCTAGTGAAACATTTATTGAAAGGTCTCTAGGATCCACCTTGGGCAGGACAGGGCCTGACCAGGGCTACACCCAAGGTGGACAAAGAATGGTCACAAAATGACTGACTGATCACGAGATCTTACACTTTTATAAGTTTTGGTCCATTTGTGTATTGGGGTTTAATTGTCCAATTACAGCTTCAGGTTGTGAGGCCCATCCTTCTTGTTCCTCCCTTCAGCCACCCTTATTTATGCTTTTGGGTGTGAAAGTTGTCCTTGGTCTTCAGCAGGAAAAGGATTTGTTTTGTCTCCCTGCTCTGTGAAGAGAGCTGACTGACACTTAATATGAGGCTCGGAACTACAGCCCTAGCTAGGCAGCACAGAATCTGAAAAACATGAAAGCTAAAATTTAAGGCATCACCTGTGGGGCAGGTCTCTACTGTCTCCACCTTTCTATTGGGGTGCTAGAGTCCTACTGGGGAAAAATGCCCATCTGTCAGAGGGACAGCTGGGGAAAGAGATGATTAGTGGGGCTGAGGTTAGGTATGTCCAGATATCCCTTTCCATTTTCTCTAGTTATTGCCTCTTAGCCAGAGCAAGGGATGGGACAGGACGCCTCTGCTCTCTCATGGCCTGACTCCAGACACAGACACAGCATGTCACAGCTGAGCACTTAGGAATGCAGGAGTTTCCAGGCTCTGTGCATTAACTATTGTTGTCTTCTCAGGTCAGGGTGTGGGAATTGACCCAAGTGGGATACCCACAGATGGAGGGAGGCAGCAGCCCTTGCAGGCCACTGGGGAGGGAAGGCAATGGGGTAGAGAAACAGAGGGAAGGGGCCTACTGTGAGCCCACCAAGTCCACATGGTGGTATGGTACTGCCACTTGGTGTTCAGCCCTGTTTTCTCCTTTATCTCGGTGTTGCACCAGTCTATGTTTGGGATATTGAGGGGATGGATCCTAATCTCCTTGGGGTTGCCTAATTAATAGTGACTGTAGTTTGACTGAAGAGGGCACTGCAAAGAGATTTGCTGTTTTTCTTGTTTGCTGAGATTTTTGTTTGCTTCGCACCTCAACATAAGCTGATGGAAGCCTTGTCAGTCAGCTATAGAAGATTTTTCTCCTATGCTGTCAGATCCCTTAGGCTGTGGTTGTAGTTTCTTAGGAGTTATCCTATGCAGGGACAGGAGCTGGACTCAGTGATTCTTGTGGGTGTCCTTCAGCTCAGGATATTCTGTGATTGTCTGTTTCTCCCCCATGCTCAGTGATTCCAGACACACTCTTGGCTTCCATGGCATCCCAGGCCCTCACTCTCATGGAAGGGGATGTGCTGGAGCTGACCTGTGAGGTGTCCAAGTCCACTGCCCAGCACACCCATCTCTCAGTGGGCTGGTACCTTCTCCAGGGAGCAGGAGAGCACCGCCCTGAGGAGATCCTCACCCTCACCAAGGACTTCACCCTGAAGCCAGGGCCCTCTTATGAGAAGAGGTTTCTGGAGGGGGATGTGCAGCTGAACAAGGTTGGGAACACGATGTACAAGCTTGTCATCAGGGGAGTGAAGCCTTCTGACCAGGGGCTGCTGTACTGTGAGGCAGCTGAGTGGATTGAGGATCCTGACAAGACATGGAAGGACATCTCCCGCAAGGAAACAGAGAGGACTTCGCTGGCAGTTGTGAGCCAGGGTAAGGCCTTTGAAAACTCACATGTTGTCTTCAGCTCCCCTGTGCATTCAAGGCTGTACAGCAGCAGATTTCAGTGCCCCTTCACCTGCCTCTGCTGCAGCCCAGGGACACTGGTGGGTCTGGCTGGACACAGAGGGGGTGGGCTGGGCTGGGCTCAGGGCCTTGGCAACCCCTGCTTCAGGAGCTGTTGGTGCTTTGGCTGTTCCTGCAGTCAAATCTGTGATGCCAGCAGCAAGCCCACAGCCTCACAAACCCATGAGAGGTGTTACAGAGGTGTGTGCCCAGACCAGCCTGGATCTTTGGCAGCGCTAAACTCCAGCATGTGGAAAACGGGGTTGTTGCACTACCTTGAGGGTCTTGTGGCCTTAAAAATGTGCACCCCCATCAGCTGCTCATCACTGTGCCTCAGCCACAGGCACAGAGGGACACAGGGATGGCCTGTGTGTGCTGCACAGCTCTTGTTGGGGGTGGCTTGTCTGCCCCTGCTGCCACCATCCCACTGGTTTCCAGAGCAACTGGCACTGCTGTTTATTAGGCTATTCCTCTGAGCACCCTTTCTGCCATCTCTCCTGCCACAAGCCCTTGCTGGCTGCAGTCCCTCACCCTGCTCTTCCCTCAGATGTGTGTGAGTAGCTGTGCCCAGGGGAAGGGAGAATCTGTCTCACCAGTAGGCTTTAGCTCAAAGCAGGCAAGGCAAGGATGTGGCTAGTTGGTGTCCTTTAGCATAGTGTGCAGTAAAATTGGAGCAAGTTTCCTGCTGAAACCCTGCCTATGGAGATGGTGTACCCTTGTCCCCACATCTCAGGGTGAGTGGAAGGAGGCCACAGAGCAGAGCTGAGGCAGTGAGGGGAACTGATGTCTCATGTGAGGGTGGTGAGTCAGAGCAGGAAACCAAAGAAATGGGTGAGAACTGAGCACTCCATACGTGGCTCAGGGGAGCAAGGTATCAGGAGGAGGGGGAGGAAAGTGTGGTCTCTTGTCAGTCTGTTTCCTGAAACCTATCTGACTGGCAAAGCTTTATTCCCCTCATTGTGCACTGTTTGCAGCAAAGGCTTTCTAAACCTGCTGCTACTTGGGGAACAATGGCAGTCAGTGCACTTCTATGCATCCTCTTGTTGAAGTGAGCTTGTCGTGACTGGTAGTGTGTGGATTCAGGCATCAGAGCCATGGGATCATTCCAAAATAGAGAAACCTTGTCAGAGTGTGGTATTTATCCTGTGGTGACTGTTAAAGCTGGAAGGGAGGTGATGGTGGTGAGCAGACATTATGATGGCAGTATTGGTGCTCCTGGTATTGTCATGGTGGGACAGCAGTGAGTGTACAAGACCTCCATCAAACATGCAGGGCTGGTTTATTCCTCCAGCACCCAGTGTGGGACCCCAGGCTGCAGGGCTGAGCACCCCATCATCACTCTGAGAGCCATCAAGCACTCTGGCCATGGCTAACTGCTCCATCAGTTTCTATAAACTCTGCAGCAAATATTTAGGAATGCCAAACATATCTGCAGCAGCTGGGATTCCTGTTCACAAAGTGTTTATGAGCCATGTTTAAATTCACAGGGTACTCTGCTTTCAATAAATTATTTGAGCCCTTCCAGTTGTGGTCTGGGAGCTGCTCTGTTTTCCTTCCAAACGACAGCATGTAACCTTTCCTTGTTTTGAGACTCAGGGGGCACCACAGTGACCCCAGGCAGACAGAGTGGTGTGAGCCAGGGAATCGGGGCTCAGTCCTTCCTCCAGGTTTTTGGCCATGCTAGTGCTTTGTGGGGTCATGGCACAGGGTTTTGGGGTACCCAGTGGGTTTCCTGCTTGCAGCCACTGTCCAGCCAGGCTGATGCCAGGAGCCAGGGACACTGAATGCCCAGCAAGGAAGGTGAATAGTATCATAGGACCAAGAGATGGGTCTCTAGCTCAGACACAGCTGACTGGCTACCCAAGAAGGTTGGCCAAGGGGAAGATGACTTTAGGTTCCCTCTGTCACTGCCTTCTTTGCTCAGCACCTACTGCTGATTGGTATGGGGGGCAGCATCCACTGCCTCTTGCTTCCTTCCTACCACCCCATGCTGTGACAAATCTTGACATTTCTGCTTTCTGTAGCAACTTAACCCAAATCCTCTCCAGCTTGGAGAGCATCTCTTGCCACAACCCACAGTAACCAGTGGGGACTTCAGCAGGCAGGAACAGCTACAGCAGATTCAGACAAGCTGCTTGAATACCAGACCTTCATGCACCTTTTTCTGCCACAAGCAGCAGAGTTAAAACCATCACTGTGATAAAACCCTCTTGTGCCCCTTTTTGGCTTCCAGGAGAGGTGTTCCATGAGGTAAAACAGCTCCAGGAGGTGAGACAGAGGAGCACCTGCAAAAGCTGATGCCTCTGAGTAACGGCAGCCCTCAGTTTGGATGCCTGAGCTGAGCAGGGGGGTGGATGTGGCCAAAGGCCATCACAGTGAATGCTCTCCTCTGTTAGGTTTATGTCCTCTTAAGGGGGGAGCTCAGCTCCCCAGGGCTCTGGCACTTCCTCCACCTGCAACTGTGCTTAGTGCCCAGAGCTGGCAACCCTCTCCCAAAGGTCAAAGTTTTCCATCCTGATCCCTTTTCTTATGAGAGAAAACGTTTTAACAGAGAATTCCCTCCTGTTGCCCTCTGCAAGGCCACTGGTGCTGCCAGGCAGGAGGAGGGAAGCATGGGCAGGGCCACCCACCACCCTCCTTGTTTCTGACTGCCCACAGGCAGAGACCTCTCTGTGGACATTGCTGCTACTGAACAATTCCTGTCTGAAGGAGACACCTTGCAGCTAAACTGTGTGGTGGGAGCCCCAAAGAGCAGCAGCAGGCACTTTGAAGTGATCTGGCTCCTCAATGATATGGAAGTGGTCAAGATTGACCCCCATGGGGTGTTGACTTGGAAGGAAGAATACGAGGAGAGAGCCAAGCTGGGGCAGCTCCGAGCATTCAAGCCAAGCAACACAGTTTATGTTCTCACCATCTCTGAGGTGGAGCTGAAGGACAAGGGTACATACCAGTGCTCTGTGTCAGAGATGAAGACTCCTGGAGACTTGCACAGCATCCAGACCAATGTGTCATCAGCCATACAAGTCAACGTGAAGCCAATAGGTTAGTAAATCCTAATAGCTGCTCTTCTGGGTAAAGTCTGCCGGATCCTTGACTGGGGAATGCTTTAGGTCTGGCCTCATCTTGACAGGGGCAGCAAGAGTGCAAATATGCCATAGCTTGTGATAGATAATGGGAAAAGCATTTGCTTTAGCAAATATTAGCATGACAGACATAGTAGCTATCAACAAGAGTAAACCTTTAGTCCAGTCTCTTTGCAGTAAGTTTTGGGGCAAATAGGTAGAATTCTGAGGAGTCTGGGTCCTCCTGTGTCTTTGCTACCAAAACCTGTGAGCAACATCTGCTGCTGCTCCTGAAAGATCACAGGAAAACCCAGCAGAACAGGTACATCTGGGGAGAGGGATCATTGCCATTTCCATCAGGGTATTCTCCCTGTTTTGGGTGGATGATTTATGAGAAACCACTCTAAGAAAAGTGTGTGGGAGGCTTTTGGTTTCCTTGTCATAACTAGATAATGGTTGTTCTGATGCAGCAGGAGCTGCCTGCTGGGACTCAGTTTTATAACTAATTCTTTATGTGTCCATGCCCCAAGAAAGACACTAAACAGAAACAAAAAAAAATCCACAACAGAGGGTCCCCTGTCTATTGGGAGAGTCACCACAAGTCCCCCTGCACACCGACAAAACCCCAAAGCCTTCTCCAAATTTATAGGAAAAGTCTTGTTGAAAATTTCAGGCAATTCCCTAACTCCTTTCCTTTTCCAACATCAAGATTTATCTAGTCTTTCCATTTAATGCTCTGGCTTTCCCAAAGGAGCACAACATCCCAAGGTGTGGTAACTGTTGTTTGCAGAGAGCCACATGCACCTGTCCGTGTCCACCAGCACCCCATGGGTGACGGCGGGAGACCCCCTGATCCTGCAGTGCCAGGTGCAGGGAGCCACCGGCCCCGTGTCCCTGCACTGGTGGCACCTGCCACCTCAACACCCAGGGCACAAGGTGCTGGTGGCCACCATGGAGCAGGATGGCACCCGGAGCCTGGGCAGCGCCTACCAGGACTCGAGGACTCGGGGGAGCCTTCGGCTGGAGAAGGAGAGCTCGGGCACCTTCACCCTGGTGATCCCCAGCACCCTGGGTGAGGATGATGGTGGGCAGTACAGGTGTGAAGCCACACAGCGGTCCCGAGGCCAGAACTGGACAGGGAAGGGAGAGGCAGCAGTGACGGTCAGTCCCATGGGTAAGTTCAGACACTCCTATTTCTGGGATGGAGGCAGTGCTGGAGGTGTGGGTGGATGCATCTCAGTAGGAGACAGGACACTGAGCTCTGCTGTTGCTGCTGCAGGGTGACCTAGGGCTGATCACTTGGCCCTGCAGTACTTCAGTTTCCCTATTGCTACCAAGTTGCTGGAGTCCTCCATGGTGTGTTTTGGGGGACAACAGCTAAAATGCTCAGAGACCCGAAGGGCAGTATTTTGCTCAGCAGGCCTGTCTCTTAAGCTGGAATACAAAATATCTGTTCTAGCAGCATAATTACTTGCAGCAATTAGAGTTTAACAAAGCTACTTGCTGAGTTGTCTGGTGGTATTTATCAGAGATACACCCCTGATGCTGGCCTCTGATTGCTTCTCTTGCCCTCTTCTCTGAGTGCAGAGCTGCTAATCTTCACAGTGTGCAGTGACCTTTTCCTTCCTTCTTGGGTACCTTTATGGAGAAGCAGCTTTGGGCTGTGATTTAGGATGGTTTTCGTTTTTCGTTACTGGGCTGGGTGCCTGACAGCACCAGTCAGGCCACAGGAATTATTAAAGTTTTGTGGAGGGTGGAGGGAAGCAGCAAACAGGACAGCAGCATCAGCAGAGGATCCCTGGCTCCTCTGGTGTGGGACTGGGGACTCTGGAAAAGAGGGTACTCAGTTTTCTGGGAAATTGGTGCTGGGAAAGTGGGAGGTAGGAGAGGGCCAAGGGCTGCATGGGGTTGGCAGAGCACAGTGCAGCCAAGTGGAGAGTGGCACTGGCAGAGGAGCAGCAGCACTGCTGGTCCCATGGCCCTGCAGTGCCCAGGGCAGTGAGGACAGGGCTGTCCCCTGTGGGAAGGGTGGCAGTGGGGTGGCACAGGGCAGGACTCCTGTCCCCATGCCAAGGGCTCTCTCCTCCTGAGCAGGTGTTGGTCTGCACGCCACGCTGAGGAGCCGAATCCCCACCATCAGCTATGGGCAGAGCTTTGAACTCTTCTGCCAAGTGAATGCCAACTACACCCTGGAGGAGGTGCCAGCATCTGTGCAGTGGCTTTTCCAGCCCAGCCAGCCCACGGGTCCCTTACAAGAGCTGGTCCAGGTCCTTCCCAGTGGCACTGTGGTCTGGGGGACAGCACAGCCACACTTCCAGAGGAAAGCCCAGCTGGTGAAGGATGGCACCTCCTTCAGGCTGCACATCCATAGTGCCCTGCCTGCCAATGAGGGGATGTACCAGTGTAAGGTGGAGGTCTGGAGGAGGAACATCCTGCCCCTGGGGCAGCCAGCAGCCAGCATCAGCTCCAATGCTGTGGAGATAAAAGTGGTGCTGCCAGGTAAGCAGAGCCTTCAGCAGAGGTCTCTCCTGCAATTTTAAATCCATCAAACATGGGGGCAACCAGGGCCACTGATGTCTGGAGTGTCCCCAACAGGGTCGCCTCCCGGGGCTGCAAGAAATGGTGCTGCCTGTTCTGGTGCTTCCTTAGCAAAACCTGACAAAAGGTTTTGCTTGGAGGCAAATTTGGTGCTGGCAAGTGGCAGTATCTATTTGTTTGCTGATTACACCAAGCATACAGGGATCAGCCTTGACACTAGGATTTTACACCCAGTTTCTGGAAAGAAGCAGTGCCCCCCAAGAAGCCCAGCTGAATGTTGGGGTTGTGGGGTACACCCCATGGTGTGGGCTTCTGGGAGGCAATGGAGAGGGACCAGCCCCTGAAGCTGATGCTGGGATATGTTTGTGTTCCCTGACCAGAATATTCAAGGTATGCTGAGAAAGCACCAAGCCTCTCTGCTGGGCTGGGAGCCAGCCCTGAGCCTCAGGGTGCCAGGGACTCCGTGGGAAGGTATCTCCTGCTGGGCACAGCTGCAGCAGGGGCCCTCCCCAGGGTTCCCTTTTATGGCCATCGCTGCAGGCAGGGTCTGTGCTGCCATCCCTCCTGCCAGCATCCCGCTGGGAGCCTGTCTCATCCTCTTATGGAAGAGAGATGTTGCAAACAGACCCCAGCCCCCCAGCCACCCTGCCATGCTTCCTGCCACCCCTGGCAGCACCATGGTGTCTGCATGCCCTGCTCACAGCTGGGGCTGCTGCAGGAACTGCAGGGTTGTTCTGGCCAAAGCCTCTGATCCTTTGGAGGCAGACATGAGAATATGGGCCAGTTTATTTTTTTGCCCTCGTGTCTGTTCTGCCAGCAAAGGAGAGTTCTTGTTCTCTCTTTTTTTTTTTTTTTTTTTTTTTTTTTTTTTTTTTTTTTTTTTTTTTCCATGTGCTCCTTCCTCTAAAATCCTTGGATTTTTGGAATCCCAACCTAGTGGACTGAAATTATGCATTTTTCATGTTTTTTAACTGATGGGTTTGCTGTGACATACAGCTAATGCATTTCCTTCCCTGTCTGGGCTCTTTTCTCTGGTGCTCTCTCCTGTTCCACTGTTACTCATTCCTCATCCCTGTGGAGCTGCCTGCTGGGATGCTCTGTTGAGCACTGGAGCTACAACCAGCTGGGGCAGGGTGGCACTGAGGCAAGGGGTGACAATAACCAGCATCTCTGACACACATCTCTAGGGTAAATGGCATTAAGATGAGCAGGTGTAATTGCAGAGCATCTACATGGAGGAGATGGTAGCAGCATGAGACTACAACATTTGGCTCCAAACACATTGCAGCTGTTGCTGGAGACTGTGACATTGCAAAGATGGTGGGAACTTGGAGAGGGTGATGCACTGGGAGAGGAGGTTCCTGCTGGCTCTAGTGCCACCTCTCTTGGAAAGGCAGCACAAGTGAAGGATATTTGGGAAGGTAGGGAAGTCTGGGGAGGAAGCCAGCTCAGGCAGCAATAGGGTTGAGGAGAAGCTGCTGAAAATGAAGCTGCAAATCATGAAAATCACCAGCCTGCTTCTCCTCACATAAAACATTATAGCTGGAGCCTGCAGAGATACTGGAGTTCTTGACTTTTTGCTTCAGCACTTTGTTCACTACTTTATGTCAATCAGTGCTTTAGGAGTTTACATGTTGCTGTGGTCTAGGGACCATCTTCAGATGGGAGGGACATCCATGAAAGATTATAACAGGTGGGGAAGGAGGACAGATCTTTTCCATTTCCAACATCTTAAGTGGAATTTCATAACCAGTGCTCCATGAGCCTCTCAGTGCAGCTGCTTCTCCCACTCTGGAGTAAGCTGCAGGGGCTTTTTCACCTTGTGTCCCTCAGGCCAGCAGCACATAGGCTGTGCTCCTCTGCCTGCTCCACTGCTCTGGGCCAGGCAGAAAGCCAAGCATCAGCAGGCAAGGCTCACAGTGAGACAAGCAGTGAGATGCTTGGCTTGTTTAATTAAATTGAAAATGAAAGAGAAAACAGCACCATGGCTTTATGTGAGAAAGGAAGAGGCAGGCAGCTGCTCTGCCCTTTTGGTAATTGATCTTTGGCAGTAGAGAGAGAGGAAACCTGGAGCTAAAACAAAGGGGCTTTGCAGCAAGTGCTCTGCTTCCTCTTGAGGTGATCTCTGAGAGTGTAACAGTGATTTTCCTCAAAATCAAGCACTCAAGGCAGTGGTTCCTGTGCCTCCTCTCTGAGCTCTAGTAGCTTTTCCTTCTCTGGAGCATTTTCTGCCCCAGTGGATTTCATACTGAAGCCAGACCTTGCCTGCCCCTTTGTCCCCTGGCAGTTCACTGACTGGCTCAGTGGTATCTTTGGTACTGAGCAGATGAAGTTAAGAATTAAGTGTCTTATTTTTTCCAGCGTGATCAGTTCACCTGTCACAGAAACACCGGATGGTGGAGATTGGCAGGGACCTCTGGAGGTCCAGCTCCCTGTGCAAGCAGGGCCACCTAAAGCAGGCTGCTCAGAACCATCTCCAGATGGCTTTTGAGTATCTCCAGTGTTCCCCTCTGAAGAGTTGTGCTTCCACAGAATTGGCTCTGGGATGGGCATACTTTCAAGTACTGAAGTTTAAGACATCAACTTGCATCTAATTCCCAGATGTGCTCAAGTCTCTGTGATTTTCATGGTGGATCTGATGAATTTGCACAGTGTCCTAAATTAGGGTGATGCTGTCCCCTGTCTTCTGCTTTTTTGCCCGTACCTGTTTCTTCAGAGCAGCAAATGCACACTGTGAAATGCAGGACAGCACTTTGATCCCTTGGGAGCATCCACCTCCCAGATACCCTGTTGAGTCTTGCTGTGGAAATCCTCACCCCTGAAGTGAGGCAATAAGTGGATACTGGGACTCATATAATGCCTCTGGAGGAAACTGCCAACCTTTTGGTGAAAATGTGTTTGTCTGCAGAGAGAAGGAAGAGTAATGAGGTACAAAGAGAAAAGAACAAGCAGGGAGGTTTTGTTGGCAGATTTTACATAGAGGCAGAGAGGCTCTACAGGGATGTAAAGACATATTAGTTGGGATATTTTGCTTTGACCAGTCTCAAGAGAGGCAGTGAAGGCCTCTGAAATGGATTGCTTGAGTTTTGAGAAGAAATGCTTGAAGGAAGGGGAAATGTTCAAGCTTTCTCCTGCAGTGTCCCTCTTCCCCCTCAGCGCCTGGGAGAAGCCACAGCTCCCTCCTGTCCCAAAGCCCTCTCCACAACCTGCTGCCAACACATCCCATGAGAGAGGGCTGGGAAGGAGAGTGCCCTGATGAGCCTGTGGCCAAGGGCAGGGGTCTAAGACATTCTGAGGGACCATCTCAGTGTGTCCTCTGCTGCCTGTCCCCAGACCAGCACCCAGGGGCTGAGCCTTAAGGGAGCTCAGTTGTCTCCAGCCTCTGTGGCAGAGGGTGTCCAGCTGCTCAGCTCATATGCAAGAAAAAGTGCTAAGAATGGAAACTCAGCCTACAGCCCCTAAAAACCCTCATGAGGTCTCCTGCTGAGTAATTTCTCCCTACCCAAGGTGGATACCTGTGTGTACTTCTTCCCCTGACTCCATCTGACAGAGGTGGAGTTTCAGCATGGAGAGGAAATGCAGGTGGTTGGAGGACCTTTAGAGATATGGATTTGCAGCCTTTTCACTGCTGGAGGAGAGGTTCCAGCAACAGGTGATGAGCTGTGGGAAGAGTTTCCCTCAAAGCAGGAGCAGCACAGACACACCAATGCCTGCTGCTGAGGGCAGAGCTGCAGGCTGCACCATCCCTCTGCTCTCCTCAACTGCATCGCCTTAAGCAATCACTGGGTGTGATCACAGAGGGTGTGCAGGACTCTGTCGTGTGGTTTTGGATTAATAACCACAGCAAACACCTGAGATGGCAACTGTTAGTGAAACCCACAGGAGCTCTGTAGTCTCTCTGCGATAAAAGACATTTGTTCACAGTCTCCAAAGCTGTGGGCTGGTTTTGTCACGTATGTGTGAACCTGCTGATGGAAGCAGTGGTAGACAGACACATTTGCTTCACACAGAGACTTTGCATCCAAGCTCCAACACAATGGCTGCCTCCATCCCCCATTCCTGCTCCGTGGTCTCCAAGGCAGCTCCTCTGCTACTCTCCTGCCCAGCTGTGATTCCCTGCTATTGTTCAAACAACGGTGTGTGGATTTGCTCTTTCCCTCCTTCCTCCACCCTCTGCTCCAGCATCCCCTGGGTCCTTGTCCTCTGTGCACCTTCTTCCTTACTCCTCTTTCAGTGTGTTTCTCTCAGGACAGCTTTATTCCTCTCCTTGTCAGTATCCCTGTACTGGCAGCTGCATCTGGCATGATTGTTTTGTTTCTCCATTTTAGAAAGCAAGCTTCAGGTTGCTACGAAAGACAGCTCTGTGGAAATTGCCAGCGGTAACACAGCCATTGAGTGCAGGGTTGTGTTTGCCCGGAATGATTCACAGTTTGCTGTCACCTGGTACCTCCTGCCTCCTCTGGCAGATGAAACACCCCTGCAAATCGTCAGGGCCAACTACAACAGCGTACTGGAGTACGGGTTTGAATTCAGCTCTCCTGCACAAAAGTCCCGGTTCCTGAGCCAGAGGGTGTCCAGCAACATATTCCAGCTGCAGATTGTGTCTGCAAACCTCAGGGACGGGGACAGGTACTACTGTGTGGTAGAGGAATGGCTCTGGCTGGTGGATGGCTGGTACAAGCTGGGAGAGGGAACATCAGGAAGGACCACGCTGAAGTTCAAATTCCAAGGTGAGCAGGTGTTATCCCTTGTATAGATGCTGCTGAAGAAGGTTGGATCAACTTATGATGGGCCTCTGCCAGGCCTCTCCTAAGCTGGCAGGGCTTAGGAAAAGCAGCAGCTCCTGTGTTGGATCTGAGGCTTAAGGATGCAGGAGTTGTCAGTGCCTCTCAAAGGGAAATAGGGAATTAGGAAGATTTACCATATCCTCCCAAACCAACCGAGCTGCTATTTTTGCTACTGGCAGATGTAGTCGAATGCTTCATAACAAAGTGAATTGTGGCCTTTTTCTTTTCCCTCCAACACCTGGTGCACTTGGGTGGTTGTACAATGCTGTGAATAGAGAAGCTGCCCTTACCTGGTGCTCCTGAGCTGCCTGAAGGAAAACATTTGGTTTTCCTTACCCTGCAGCACTAACTTGCTGCTAAGAAACAAGAGTGGAGGTTCAGCTGCTCTCACCTTAATCACTGCACCTCTGGGGTGCATGGTGGGTCTCCCTGGCTCAGTTCTTCCCTCTCTCAGCCTCACTCCAGCCCTAAATAAAGTGGATCAGAGAATTCCACCTTCCTAAATAGCTTTTGGTCCAAAGGATGCCTTGATTATTTATTGGGAGGGGGTAGGAAGTATTACTGCACAGGGGCAGAGATGATGGGGAAGGTGGGGACATGAAACCCTGGGGAGAATGAGTCACAGGAGCAAGGGGCCTCTGGGTGTCCAGCAGAGGCTCCTGTGGGAGGCCAAGGTTCCTCTCAGCCTGTGGGTGCAGGCAGAAGTGTTTTTACAGCAGTACAACACCTCAACATCTCTTTCTGCTTGCACTCTTCCCCCAGAGCACGAGCTGCAGGTGGAGAAAACCAACCACAACATCTCTGCCCGGGAGGGCGAGGAGGTGACGCTGCCCTGCCGGCTGCAGGGCGCCCTCCTGCCCGGCACACACATCTTGGCCACCTGGTTCCAGGTGCAGAGCAGCGGCCGTGACAGCGCCCTGCTGAGCCTGCACCGCGATGGCTCCGTGGAGTATCCCCGGGAGCGCCCTGCAGGGAGGCTCTACCTCCGCCGCCCCTCCGCTGGCGACTTCAGCCTGACGCTGAGCACCGTGCAGAGCGGAGACGCCGGGCTGTATTACTGCCAGCTGCAGAAATGGCAGCAGCAGGGCGAGGGGGAGGACTGGGCTCTGCGAGCCTCGGCGCGCTCGGGGTACACCCGGCTCACCACCGCCCCGCCAGGTAACGCTGCTGAGTGCCGGGGGCTGATCGCCCTGCATGGCTCCTCTCCCCACAGCCCTGCTGGGGCCACAACCTAAAGGCTCTTCTTGGTGTGACTTCTCTGGCCAGTCTGTCTAGAGTGAGGTCTCTAAAAACAGCCTCTGTTCAGTTTGGGGTGAGTGGGGGAGCGTGCTGGGTGCAAAGGTAGGACTGGATTGTGCGTGCAGAAGTTTGAGTAAATAAAAGCAAAGGTTTCAGTCAGGTGCACGCAGCCTTTTTAGGAAGGTAATAGGCAGGAGTTGTTGCTGCTTTGGGAAAATAGGAGGCTCAGATGACCCATGTGGAGGAAAAAATATAAACTGTGAAATCAATCATGATGCACCCAGCTGAGAGGATCAGCACTTGTACTCTCTTTCAGCTCTGGAGCTGCCGTGCCTGGAGCCAGCCTGGGCGCCCACACGGCTTCTGCAGCAATTCCCAGTGCTGACCAGCATGGAAAGAGTGGCCCTGCAGAGCCCTCCCCTGTGCCTGCTGCTCCCACAGCCAGGCACGGAGCCTGCTCTCATGACTTTGCACCTACAGCAGAGCTAATCTGGATTTAATTGCACAGAGAGGGACTGACAGCACTTCATCCCCCCTGCTGTTGTGTTACTGCTGTTGTCCATCACAGTTCTCTTAAGCACTCAAGATTTCTCCTTCATCAGCTCCCTCTGTCTCTTGCTACCCATTACTGGTGGGGTAACCATTGCTAAAATTGCTCAGTAACTGCTAGTAAATTCTCCTCCAATTTTTGAATAAGTGCTTTTGTCAAGAGGTTTTCATGGTTTCCACAAAAGGCAAAATATTAGCTGAGTGGTTTTTCTTTCTCCCTCTCTTAAAAAAAATTTTTTTTGACGGGTGGCCATGTGTGTGTGTTCCTCCAGTGATGCAGGTATCTTTGAAGTACTCAGCAGCCTCCACCTCAGCTGGGGAGCTGTTCAGCCAGGGATGAGGATGGTACTCCCAGCTGCCTGCAGCTCATTGGGGATGAAATATGATAGCAGATCAGCAGTAACAAGGAGGGGCAGGTATCAGGGTGGGACAGGGACCTCTTGATCTGGGTTCCTTTGCTTTCCTCTTATCCCATCTTGCTCAGTGGTGCAGCCTCTGACAGACTTCTACCTCATCCCAGTGTCACTGGTGTCAGGCAGGGTGTGTTGCTTTTCCCTACTGAGCCCAGTCTGGGATGGGTTAGCAGAAGAACTGGGCTGTTTCTGTTGGGATGTTTTAGATTAACAAGCCAGCGCCTTATCTGACCTCCCCAGACAAAAAATTGAGCCAAATTACCTGGTTTCTCTCCCCCTTCTCCTCAGGTAGCCTGTATAAATTCTTAAAAATTGGTAGCTGTTGAAGATTGAGGGAAAAGTGTTAAGAAAGTAGAGCTTAGAGAAACAGTAGGAGACAGAAACTCAAACTAGCTTGGGGGCTCACTTTTTTTCTTTCTTTTTTCCTTCAGAGTCAACTGTTTTGTCTAGGATCTGCTCATCCCCACCACTGCTGAACTTCATCTTATACTTGCCACTGGTTCTGATCCTTCTCCTGGCCCTTGGTGTCTTCTGCTGGTACTGCAAGTCCAGGAAAAGCAAGAAGGGCAACATGACAGGATGGATGATGGAACTGGAAGGAAATGAAAAGAAAACTTAGAAAACTTAGCTGGTCTGTAGAGGCAGATGTAACTTAGGGGAGCAGAGCTGGACAGCTGAGGAGGACTGAGTACTTGCAGAAGGGCTTTTTATTGTTTTGTAGTAGGTCTTGCAATAAATCCTTGAAATTGTATGTTTGCTTTTGATGGAATGAAGCAGCTGGAATTACTAAGCAAATAGGGTTTTCATAACAAGTGTTTCTGTCTTTTAGGTTAGGTACTCACCCTTTTCCTACTCTGTTGTGGTACATTTGAGGTCATTGCAGTATGCATCTCCCACTGCATGGAAGTGATGTCATTCCTCTTCAGGAATAAGGGGAAAAAAAAAATCATCTCTTTCTGCACTGTGACACAAAAGTACTGCATTTCTGCTAATTTTATGTGTCCTGACAAAATCTATGTGGTATCCAGGCTAAAAACCAGTGGTAGAATTGGAATATTGGTGTCCCAATATTTTTTGCCCATTCTTTGCTGGGGAAGCTCTTGGACATCACTGTTGTTACATTCTGAGAATGTCTGTGCCCAAAGAACATCATCTCCAAAATGAAATGGCTCTTCATCACAAAACCTGTCACAGGAACATGAGGACTGAGCAAGGCTGGCTGGGCCTGAAGAAAATCCAGAGGAGAGGAATCACAGCCATCCATAAAAAATAAAATCCTGCTGACCCAGTAATGGACTTGCATCAAGTCTTGGATCCCAGAAGGAAGATGTGGACACCAAACTATCTCAGAGATGAGTGTACAAAGTTTCCAGCTCCTTCCTTTGCTTCTGCTGTAGAAGACAGGATCCAGCCCCTGGTACCTGGGCTGTCTGTGGGTCAGGAAGCTGCACAGCTGGGACCTGGTATTAGACACATTCAGGTTGTTCCACATAATAAAAATGTGTATGCTTGTGGAGCAGCTCCTCTATACCCTGGAATCCAGCTCAGGCTCACCTTTTCAAGGCTGAAGAGCTCTGCTACCTGAAGAATGTCTGGCTGATGCACGGAAGAAAGCAGATTTCTATCCAGTGCTGATAAGCCAAGGGATAATCCACCCCTAATTGTGCAAAATGGGATGTGGTCCCAGGGAGTTGTAAGGTCAGGTATCAAGGCAACACTCTAAGCACTGTCCTCAGACCAAAGCAGCTTTATAGAAACCACAGCAGACACTTACAAAACTGCTTCCTGTCACCACAGAGAGATTTGGAGACACCACAGCCCCTGTAGATGATCTGTTCTTTCACTTTCTTTGCAATTAGGAAAGCTGCCTCACTTCATCCTGAAGAACTGGCTGGTGCTTCAGTCCCTTGAAAAATGCAGTTTTTGCACACATCTGAAGACTACTGCTCGTGTTTCCCTGTTCAGCCACCTCTGTCTGTGCTGGCTGGTTCCAGCTTGCTCAGTCTTTCCCTGCAGGATGTTTTCTGGACCCCGTGCAGCTTTTCCCTTTGCTGCCCTGACCCCAGCTGCCTCTCCCACAGCGTGAGCGCTCAGAGCTGCATGTGGGGCCCTCTGCAGAGGTTTCCCCCCTGCCTGGTGGGTTATGTCCCGTTTACACATCCCAGTGGGATGTTTGATTTTCTCTTTGCGTGTGACGGCGCGGCACTGTTTGTGCTTGGCTCGTGCTCGTCAGGCTCCTCTCCTGCAGATTTGCTGTCTAGCAAGTTGTGTCTCCACTGTGTGTTCAGGCTGCTGGCTTTTCCTCTCTAACTGGAGCCCCATTTTCATGGGGGTGTTGAACAGCTTTCTGCAGCAGTTTGTGGAAGATCCTGCCGTCTGTCTTAGCCCTGTCTCCATTAAGCTTTAACTCATGGGCCAGTTTCTGTCTGTTTGACAGAGAAGCAGATGCTCCCAGGATATTAAACTCCTACAGGTTTCATAGAAAGTGGTAGATGGATGGAGGAGAGGAGGCGGGGGAGTTGTGCCACCCAGGGAAGGCTGCAGTGTGGGTTGGCCGCCTGGTGCCTGGTTTATGTTTAGGGAGTATGGAAAGGAGATGTAGGTGTGCTAGGGCATGGGAAAGGAAAGATAGAACTGCTTTTGACTATCAACTGTTAACAATAAATCTATGCATGTATCTTATCTGCTAATTTTGTGCTGTTTATCCAGGTTTTCATTTAGATTGCTTAGTTAGTTTGCCCATGAATACCTTGGGAGCCTACTCCACAAACCTTGGTAAAGTCAAGAATACATGATGCCTACTGCTTATCCCTTCCCACAGGGTTTTCAGTCTTTTTGCAAGGGAGATAGGTAGGTCTGCTTTGGTTTTGTTCAAAACAAACAAACAAAAAATTACTGGGTTGTGTTTTTTTCTTGCATTCTTTTTAGTACTTTTAAGTACTTTGTCCCTGTATCTCCCTGGGGATTATAGTTAAAAAGATGGTGTTCAGTTTCCACTTCTTTTTAAACATAATTTTGCCCTATTCGACTCACTTGGTGTCACACATGTCCTCAGATATTACCACAGCAAACTACTAATAGATGGCTTGACAGCCCTTTCTTCATGTGGCTTAGGATGAACCTCATCAGGACCATCTTTCTAGTCGAAAATCTGAATTATTTAGGTTGCTAATCATTACCAGAGTGCTGGGGACAGCCCTACCCTGCTGCAGCAGCCACATGTGTGGGTCAGCCTCAAAAAGCTGTGTGAGCTCTCTGAGTGACTTGGGTTTGGTGCATCTCCCAGAATTGTGCTGTCCCCTTGCTCAGCCACCTCAGCAGCCCCTGGCAGGTCTGTGGAGGCATTTTTTCTGCCATCTGATCTGTACACAAAAACTGCTGACTGCTGCAACAGGTGATTTTTTTTTTGTCTGGTGGACTGAGGGGAAAAAGGTGGGCAAAGAGAGGGAGGTTTCTCCATCAACAGGGCACTTTCTTCTTCTGTGCCATTTTTGCTCAGTTAATCAGAGCCCCATGAAGTAGCAACTTTCTATTCATGCAGGTGTAGAGATTTTAATTTAAATTCTAAGTGTGCCTTGGGCCTTGATGAAAGGGTCTGCAAAGAGAATGTGGTTTTTAGTAGGGGTGGGCTTTTTCCCCTATTTTTTCTTCTGGCTTTGCTGGGTCACTGCCAAACCTCTCAGCTAAAAGTTTAAGATGTATTTTTTTCCATGAGTGAACTTAGAGTTGTAACTAATCACAGCAAAAGCTCCAAAACAGTCCTATTTTTAAAGAGAACAATTCTGTCAGCTGAGGTAAATGTGTAAGAAGGGAGAGAGATGTGTGTGCTTGGTGGGACAGGGGGGAGGATGTTGATTTTGCTGCTGAGTTTTTTGACCACCTTTACCCACCCCTATCACCACATGTTGTTCAAATTCAGCCTGTGATATAAATTAGAATAGCTAATAAAATATATATTTAGCTGTTATAGCCATTTTCCACTTGAAGGGGGGAAAACACTGCACCCTGTCCCTCACACATGCCCTTGTCCAGGGAATGACTGCCCTGTGTGAGGGCACCATGTGGCAGGGAGATCCAGGGCCCTTTCACAGGTTTTAAAGCAGTTTAAAAAGGTTACAGGGCAATGCAGAGCTTGGTCCATGAGGAATTAATCCACTGGGAAGTGGCTGCATGGGGCTATAAGAACAGAAGTGCTGTGCTGTGTGTGGAAGGTTTTTGTAGGAAGGTATGGAAACTGTAAGGCAAGGGGAGAGCAGCACAGCACTGCCTTTCAGGCAAGCCAGCACAGCCCAGCAGCTTGGATGGATGATGTGAGGGCAGGATGGATGGGAATATTACCCCTGCATTGTGCATCCGTCCTGGAATGCTCCTATGGCACCTGCCTTCGGGCAGGAAAAAGCCCTGCTTAGTGATTTATCCAATATGCCGTGGCACAAAGGATCCTACCAGCGTCTCACCTGCACTGAGGACCTTTTTTGGCAAGAGGGAGGGTGGGTGATGGGCTGGTTGCTGTGCAGAAGTGGTGGGAAGTGGTCTGCAAGCAAGGAGATAGTTTGTGGCTGATGGCTCAGGGTTTCCTGGCCTGCCCTGCTGCCCTGGAGCAGAGGGCACAAGAGCAGCATGCTGTCCTGGACTGCCAGGGCAAGGCTGCTAAACTTCTGATAAATTATTCCAAACAAATGACCTGGAGTTCTCCTGGGATGCCCCCTCTCAAGCAGCATTTCTTCATTATTTCCTCTTAACTCTGAGTTGGTTTTGAAATCTGACATTCAGTTTTTCTTCCTGTGATAAAATATTTAAAAACTGGAAATAAAAGAACTGGAATAAAAGAATATTTTTATTATGTGCTTTGGTCTCACTTGATGACATTTTGCATTCCAGATGGTTCCTGCAGCCTCTGCTTTTTTCCTGTGTCCTTTGGCCTTGGTCTTTGGCACCTTAGACAAAGCAGAACCACTCATAGAACTCTGAACCCTCCTTAGCCATCAGGAAACTGCTGCATTGGATCTGCCTGCTGCTGGATTTTTTTGTCCTTCTCAAGTCACCTGCTCCTCCCTCCTTTCTTCCAGCAGACAATGTGGCATTACATAATTATTGTCCTAGTTGCAGTTACACTTAATTGTAGTTGCACAGGGCAGGAAAGGAGTAATGCTTTGCAGGGCAGAAGCAGTACAGCTGTGAGGCTTGAAGTGGGAAGGATGGATGAGAGGTGGTGGAATCTGGAATCTGGCTCAGTTTGCTGCCACAGTAGACAGGAGGGACCAGCTCGGTGGTCTTTAGCCAGCTGCAGCCCCCAGAAAAGATGCTGGTTGTGGTGGTGTGGGACTGACAAGGTTAATGTGTGTACCTGTGCTGTACCTGCTGCTTGTAGGGGTGAGAGGAACATTCATTTCTAGGGCTGCCGACCAAGTGTGAAAATTGACCTGCTGGGGGCGGGGGGGAACACTGGTTTTATCATTATTTTAAGCATGAGGGAATTAATGGGTGAATGCTGGAAACCGTATGGAATACCAGGAGGGGCTGTGACTCCTCCCAGCCCCCTCGTGGGATGCTAATAGGGAGGAGAGGTCCACTGTCCCATTTGAAAGAGAAGGGCCATGACCAATCGATGTTAAATGTGGCGGTAATGCCTCACGCGGTGGCCGCGGGATAAAAAGGCAGAGGCAGCCTGAACTGTAAAGACATTTCATTTCCCTGGTAATGAGGGAGACACACTGTGGCAATGAAACCGGGGAGAGAGAGACTGCGAGATGCTAATTTCTGTTCCTGCTGCCGCTGCCGCTTTGATCTGAAGCAAATGCCCGTTTTAAATTGCAAACGGATGCAAGTCAGATATCATCCAGCCAGTGGCTTACAGGCTTAATGAAGTGGGACGTACGCTGCTGCCTGGTAATGTTAGGAGAGGCAGGCAATTCAGAGAGGAATTACTAAAGGTCTAAAGAGACAGGGAGCAAGGACAGGGGGGATGTCACAGGCTAACTCTGTTTGGCACAGTGTCCCCTGCTTCCTGTCCTTGGGAAGCTGTGCCTGTGGCTAAGCCCCCTCCAGCCCCTCTGTGTTTGGAGAGAAAGCCTGAGCAGGCTGTCCTGGTGTCACACGCACACATCCTGTGTAGGGCAATGCAAGGTCATCCTGCCCTTCGGTCTCAGAGCATGGACATCAATTTGGGGTGTTCTCTAGGTCTGGGAGGTTAGGTGTTGTTCATTTTGTGCTATCATTTGGATATTTAATTGAACTTGAGCAAGACAACTGACAAAGATATTCTGGGACAGACCCAGAGGCTCCTGGGGATGGAGTCATTAATCCAGAAGCAGTGGCCTGGGAGCTGACACTGGACAAGGGCAGCTTCTTGAGATTCTTTTGGGGAAAGATCTAAATTGTCTTGAAGAATGAATGTCTAAGGGGATATTTATTATACTCTTCACCATCACGAGGCTTTTGGGTCCTAGGATGAGGCTAGAGTTTGTTGTATGCCTCCTGTGGGTATTCAGAGGTTTGGATGTCTCTGCAAGATGCTATGCTTGAGCAGGCAGACATGAGAAATCTGAGGGACCTGCAGGCACCTTCAGGGAGGATTGACCTCTGCACTAAGCAAGGAAGAAATGGTCTGGCTATTGAAAAAGGCAGGCCTGGCTCACAAATCTATTAAATTCTTTGAAGGAGTCAGCATGTGAATGGGAAAAATCTCGTGGTTGTAGTCTGTGTGGAGCCAAAAGAGGCTCCACAATGTCCATCCTTATTACAGAAACTAAGTAACGATAGGACAAAACTGGCAGCTCCACGCAGGGCTAAGCTATTTGTTAAAAATACCAGGCAGGAAAGAAAGTAAATGGTTCTGACAGAAAAGAGGGGTCACCAGCGATGAGACCTGTGCTGCTCAACGAACACAGAAATGGTCTGAAAAAGAGGATGATTGCTAAACAAAGAAAGATAATATTAAGTCAATCAAGGCATTAGCAACAAGGACTGACTCTGATGAAATGCACAGGATATTATGAGACTGAGTGGCTGGGTAACGTAACAGGAGATGACATTTGTGCAGGTGACTGTAAAGTTAGACATGGTGGCAAAAATTAACCAGTCTCAGCTTCAGGTATGAAACCATGGGGTCTGAGCTTACCAACCTTCATGTGAGATTAACCAGGTGTATGTAACATCTGCATTATGATCAGAGCAGCCAAGATACCAAAAAAAAGGAGTGAGTTATCAGGAAATAAAGACAAAACCATAATTTGGTTGCTGTGTACACCTGAGGAGCGTTCACACCTTCCATGCAGGGCTGTTCCTGCTCCCCTAGAAAGGACAGCACACCTAGCCAGGGCACAGGGAGGGCAGGCAAACAGTTGGGGTTTTTTTCTAAATATGCATTTAAAAACATTAGAATCCCCTTTCAGTATAGTAAATCATGCTAATCTGTAGGCCACTAGGCAAAACGAAGCTTTTAGATTATCCACTATCCTTTCTTTTTCTATAGCATCTTCTATTCAAAGACTTCACACTATCACAATAAGATAGTTGAGAATTTTTTCTGCTTAACAAAGGAGGGAACTTAGACATAGTGGTTTGCTGTGAAACAGGCAAAGAAATAGGAAATCTGGGTTTTTTAGAATATCTCTAGAGAAAGAGACAAGAGAAAAGACTGACTGTAATAGTGAGAATCAAAGGGAAAAATCTCTCTGCTGGATCCAAAATAAGTTTCCATAGAAACAGATTTTTCTGAGAATGAATTACTGCAGTATGAAATTAAGATTGTGGATCTAATTCTGCAAAATATTTAAGCATGTTCTTTGCTTATCCCTATTCAGCTCAAGATGCAAGCATGTGATTTCCATGGAGGCTTATGTGCTTTATTTGATGGAGGTAGAAATAAGGATAAGCTTCATTGAAGTAGGATCCAGTTTTTCTTGTGCTTCCTAGTCACTGACAAACTTGCAACTTATTTTTTTTATGACAGTCTGTGTTGCTTTGCTGCCAAAAGTGTAGGCCCCAGTGCCTCAATTTGAGAGTTTTCAGCACAAAGTTCCATCAGACTCTTGCCACTGCTGGGGAGTGGAGTCAGCAGAGTTTTTACATTGCTGGATACTTTATTGTTTTGTTAATTAACTTTTTTTCTACTTACGTGCAGGTTTAATTTTAAATGGGATACTTATTCTGTAAATGAACGCCATGGTGATTATCAGATAATTAATTTGAGAAGTGATGGTATAAGAGGTTGAGATTTGCTCATAATCTGTCTTTTGTGCACCTCTATTTGTGGCCCATAGATATTTTAAAGACAGGATAGGTTCTTAATATTTTGCATGCTAATTGCTTTTATTGTAAATGTGTTCTGGTAAGTGATTTGGTTTAGCTTAAGCTATTTAAGACTGTTTTATATATCTTTCCCCCCCTCTCTGTTGTGACTTTATCCTTAGCTGAATTAATAGGACAAATAAGGTTTGACTCAGAGTTTTATTTCCATTTACTGTACTTGGAATAGATGCAACTCTTGTGTAGCCAAGCTGCAGCTACTTTTCTTCATGCAAACTATCCATGTTCTTATTCCCTATTCCACATTGTCTTCCAGCTTTCTATTTGGGGAGGTATGTATTTGTAGACCCCCCTCCAAGCATTTCCCAGCAGCACTACAGAGCCCAAAAAATGAACTTAAGCCTAGTGATAATAGTGTTTTGGGGCTCTGTTGAGAAGATGCAGTACAAATAATCCTCATGGAAACTGTATCTCATTTTTTTTTGTTCCCTTCTCTGAGCCTTTGTGCTTGTCCCAGCCAAAATAAACTCTCAAGGCATTTAAACAATCCATCTTCATGTAATGTTCATGTCAATATTCCATCTTAACATGGAAACTCTTGGCTTGCTTGGGTCCAGATGAACCATTTCCCCCTGCTTGGTGCCCACCAGGCTGTGGCTGCAGGGGGTTCTTGCCTGCCCTGGGGTGGTGGTGGTCACTGATGGTGAATCTAGTGCTGGAGCCCAAATCCTCAGTAAGGGGGCAGAAGCAGCTGAAACTGTCCCCTAGCACTCCTGAGCTTCAGTTTACCCTTACAGCTGGAAAGTATTCTTTCTCAAAATTTCCTCTGGCAGGGAGATGGAAGATGCTTCATCTCTCTTGTTCTTTGTGCTTACTGAGAGCCATGCTCGTTTTGCTGGCATCCTCCTTCTCCTCCTCCTCCTCCTTCCTGCTTTGGGATGGATTTTTTTTTTTGTTTAATCAGTGCCTGCCATGGTGGTACCATCAAAAAGGTACATTAGTGGTGGCAGAAGTTATGCCTCTCCTTTTCAGCTCCAAGCTTTTCAAGGTGTGAGGGAAGGAGGCTGTCAAAGGATATTACATTCCTGCAGCAAAACCATTGAGGGGAGCCTAATGGACAGCTTTTCTTCTCAGATGATTTCAAATCCCTGAGGAGGCCATGACCTATGCCAGAGACCAAAATATTGAATAGATTTGCATGGGAAAAGCAACTTTTGCCACCCTTTTGCTGCCTCCTCAGACCTCTGGCCCCACATGCCCAGCAGGGAGGGGCACCCAGTGCAGAAGCCAACCCTGCCCACTCCCCAGCCAGGCTTGCCCAGGTGCCCTCTATGAGGCATCCCAGGCCCATGACACAAACTGTGGAGCTGCACACACCTTCCTCTGTGCTTCAGACCTGAGCCAGGTGAAGAAGGTGAAGCGGGTCCCCACACAGACCCGCTTTGCTGGCCCCCAAGCCACACACATTTCCCCTTTGAACGTGCAAAGCCTGCAGTTTGCATGCTCAGTTGAAGCAAGGATTCTCCTTGGATAAAACCAACCTATTTTTAATCCAGTGTGAGATCTCTTACTCTTGGCTATTTTTTTCATAATTGGTTCTGTTTTCTGCTAATGATCTGAAATTTAGCATCTATTTCTGCCTCGGATATTTTGATAACTGGTGCACAGGAAGAAGATGAAGACTGTTGTTAGCAGTAAAGGCTGCAGGACATATGGATGCTGCAGACCTGTTAGTGACAGACAGAAAGTTGTTTGGAGGCAATGGGACAGATTGTCTGGGGTTCCTGGCTTAGTCCCAATGAAAAGCTGATGAGGTAAGTAGTGCTGGGAAAATCCTAGGAAAGGAAAAGAGCAGACTGGAGCTGAGAGATCACTGGATGCGCTGTACTGTATATGCAGTTTCTCTACAAAATTGAATTCACTTTTGGCACAAAAACAGGATTCGTAATTTCTCTCCTTGGTGCACTTGCTTCATTAGCAGGCTTGTAAGGCACTCTGAACTGTCCAGCTTTTAGTAATGGATTAAGACCAAAAACTCATTCTGAACCATTGAGGCAGTTGTTTCAGGTTTGATTTCTGTCTCTGTCCCATTTGCAGATTGCATCTCATAGTGTGGGATGAAGCATCCAGAACAATATCCCCAGAACTGGTGCCTGTTGATATGACAGAGATCAGAAGCTCCAGTGTAGAAACGTTCCTTGCTGAGCTGGAGGAGAGCTGTTTCCAAATCCAGGAAGGGCATTTGGGGCAGTGGGAATGTGTACACATGCATATGGGGAAACCCTTTGGTAACCACCAACACCATTCCTCCGATCCTGGGAGATGTCCTGTAGCTGCAGTCTGTGTTTCCATGTTGGGCATGTTTCACATTTCCCTGGTCCCTTTCGTCAACGGGTGATTTGTGCCATTTCCTTTACAATAAGTAGATTAGCTGTGATTTATTTGGGACAGGGTTAGGACTGGTGATTTGTGTGCTGCTGTGGGTGTACAGTTGTGTGATCTCATGCAAAGGGGGATTGCTGTGAAGTGCAAAGGCACAGATTTCAATAAATGACACTCTGGATCCAAGAGCTGAATGGAGATGTGGGTGGGATATCCAAAATCCTTCAGGTGCATTCTAAATACATCCTGTTCCACTCCTTGCACCTTTCTGATTAGGGACAACAAAGTGGCAGGTTTGTCTCCCCTTTTACTCTCTGCTTTTTCAAGAGGAGGTGAGAGGAGAAGCAAAGGAATGAATTCTTCTGCTGAAGAAAAGAGGTCTGCGAGCAGAGACCATGTTTCTTCTGTCAAAGGCACCTGTGTCTGGTCAAGGCACAGTCACGATTTCCTCTAGTAGGAGACAGGGGAGGGAATTCTGGGAGGGATGGATGGAGGCAATGTCCCTGGGTAGCAGGAGAAACCTGGGAGGGGTCCTGCACAGGGGTCAGGAGGTGCAAGGACCTGGGGGGAGGCTGGGGTCTGGAGATGGGACCAGTCTCAGAAGCACAGAACAGCCCAGGCTGGAAGAGACATTGAAAGATTGTCTGGTTCAACCTTTCATGGTAAAGAGAGTGCAGATGAGATTCTCTGGCACCCTGTCCAGTCACATCTTGAAAGCTTCCAGTGATGAGGCTCCACCACATCCCTGGGGAGGTTGTTCCAGTGATTGATTGTTCTCACTGTAAAAAATGTATTTGTTATATCAAGATGAAATCTCTCTTCCTGCAACTTGTACCCAACTTGTACCCTCTCCATGGCGCTCCTTGTGAAGAGACAACCTCTGTCTAAATTGTAGCCACCATTTAAGTCCTGAAAAACTGTGATGAGGTTCTCCCCTGAGCCTTCTCCAGGAAGAAAGGACCTAATTGCTTCAGTTTTTCCTCATACTGAAGGATTTCCAGCCCTTTGATCATCTTTGTGGCCCTCCTTTGGCCCCTTTCTACTCTATCCACATCTTTTTTTGTGTGTCATGGGGATCAGAAGAGGATACAGGATGACAGGTGTGATCTGAAAAAGCACTGAGGAGAGTGGGACAATCGCATCTGTATTTCTGCTGGGAGTGTCCCTGTGGATGCAGCCCCTGGTCCCATTTGCCTTTGTCACTGCAGTGATGCACTCCCAACTCATGTTCAGCCTGTCCACTGGGACCCCCTGGCCCTCTGAGTCCCCCTGTGCAGCCAAAGTCAGGAGAACCCCAGGGAGCAGCTGGTTCTGTGCAGGGTTTGTGTCACTGCCATGCTGCAGGCCTCGACATCCCCTTGCAGAGAGAGCAGCTGGCCATGGGGAGCAGGGCTTGTTTGCATGCTGAAGGTGGACAAAGCAATTGCAACATCGGTCAGGAAGAGTTTGATGCAACAGAAACCCCAAGGCACCATGATGTGTCACCTCCCACCCCTGCAGAGAAGCAGCTTCTCCTTTCCCATGGGAAGTGGAGGGGCTGAGGGAGGCCAACAACACCCACGCTGTGGCTTCTGCCTTGCAAATCTGCTACCTGCTGCTGCAGGCCCTGTATTTACACATCTTCCAGGCAAGGCTCTGTCCAGCTGGCATGGGCATTTGGAAAGCATTTTCCTGATGCTTGTAAAATGCCATTTTTCTATTCCAAATCCCCATCTTCTACATCTCTGAGTGGCAGATCTGACCCCTGGCATCCTGAATCTCCATATGGAACCATCACTTTCCTGCCTGCCTGGCTTTTTCTTGGATGATCATGCATCATGAGAGTGAGCAGAACAAGAGCCTTCCTGTTTCCCTTGCTGCAACTCAGCACCCTGCCAGTGACAGCAAACCTGCAAGAGCCTTGTCAACTTTTTGCTACAAATACATATGAAAATCTGGCACCTGCATGAGCTGCAGACTCCGCAAGGTAAGCAACATCTGGCAATAGATACATTTGGCTGGAAAGACAACGTGGAAAATCAGAAGAGCTGTTGGAAACATAGGGACATCCCACAGCATCCAGCAGGCTGTGGCTGAATTGGGAGCTATCCTGCTCCTCTTCTGCAGACAGAGGGGAAGCAGAGTCCATTGGACACCTATCACCTGATGGAAGCAATGCTTGGACTCTGCAGTGAGATTCTGGGCAATGCAACCTGTGCCATCCTCCCCTCAAAGAGGTAGGATGGTGCTCAGGGAGGAGTGCCAGACTTCCAGCTGAAGTCCAATAACTGTTACCAGCTCAGTTGGCTCTTGAATCCCATCTTTTCCTTTGAAATGAAAGAGGATGAGCCTCTGTTTTTGAATCTTGTTCAGGAGGAAATGAAGAAGGTGGTTTGTGATTAAGAAATGGAGAGGAAGGCTGCAGGGAAATATACAAGAAACTGAAATTAAAACTGTGGTTTGTTGCTTCAAGATGCTGAGAATCAGCAAACCATGGCAGAACTAGAAGAAATCACCATCTGAAAGAATCAATGGGCTTTTGGTCTGGTGGTCAAAACCAACATTATTATCAGCAGAAACCTGACAGGCTGAAGGGGTTCATATCTGAAAATCAGTATTACCCCCAGCCTCATGAGCCATCACAAGAGTGAAGTGTTTTGTTGGCCTTGGACAGGGTTTTTTCTAGGCCTGGAAGAGTATCTGCTCAATCCAGAGCTCAGAGAAAGTGCCACTGGGTCAGGAGGGGCACAGTGTGAGGCACAGTCTCTGTCCTGCAGTGTAGCCCCTGGCTCTCACTGCGGCTGGGTTCACAACACACAGGGTTACTGCCCTGACAGGAAGAAGTCCTGTGTCCCCTGGGCTAATGTCCAACACCTCCTACCCCTGGGCATGTCTGGGCACCACAGTGCTCCTTGGCAGCTCATCACCCAGCCACAGAACTGACCAACCTTGGCAGCTGTGTGTGCCAGGAGCTGGAGAGCAGCAAAGACTTGCACCCGGTGCCACTGACTGCCACTGCCACCCAGCTGTCCCTTGTGGTGGGACTTGCAGCTGCCACCTGACAGACAGCTCAGCAATGTGTTTGTCTCCCCACCCCGTTACCAGGGCACACATCACATCTCTCTCAGTCACCTTTTAAAAGCTTTTCCTGAGAGCTGACGGCTTTGGGGTTTTGGTTAGCCCTGCAAGGCCCCCAGAACATTTTGGCTTTTCACTTGGATGCCTCGTGTTAGGTCTCAATAATGTTGCAGTGATGGAGAAGTTAAGATGGAGAGTCTCCAGCCCTCCTCTTGGGGTGAACTACAGTGGATAATTACCTTCCCCAGTTAAGAGCACATGGCTTTTCTGACTCTAACTTTCAGTCACTGAATCGTCTTTTACTTTTCTCCATAGGATTCTTAGACTGTTCTGAAAGCACTTGCTCAAAGCATGTCACAACTGGTTTTGGACAACTCAGACTAAGCTTTTCATGCTCTTTACTGGACAACATTTTTTCCCCATCTTAGAAGATCAAAATGAGTTTAAGCATGCATAAACCTAGAGGTGTAAAAACATTGATTTCCCAAGTAACCCATACCGGGAAGTCTGCTTAAATATTTGAGGATTGAGTCACCTGTACTTAAAAGAGAGCAATTAAAGAAACTAAATATGTTCTTGAAGGGCTGAATAATTCCTTCACATCAGTATCCACTATGAAGATGGCTCTGGAGGTGCTTGCTCAGATCTTGCCCTTTTCTACAGCAAGAGCAAATAGCATCAGAGACTGAGAGAGTAGGAGATGGAACAACCAGTAAGCATCATTAAACTTCCAGGTCATGATGGTGTACAGCCAAGAGGTCTTGGGGAACATGAGCATGAAAGGGCCATATCTCAAAAAGAAATATTTCTCTCATCGAAGAAAAAGAGCCCCACACACACTTTTAAAAAAATAGAAAGAAAGAAAAAAAGCTGGAGAATGTTTTACTCAAATTTTTATCAGCTCTTGGGCTGAGCTGGAGAATTACAGGCCTGTTAAACATGCATGCAAATGAATGCAATGCCTAGCAAATTAGGAGAATTGGCCATGAAGCTTACATGGGTAAGACTGCTCAGAGGTGCAACCTGCAGAGATTCTGCAAAAGGAAACCACATTTCCTATGTTCGTGCAAGTCTTTGAACAAACTAGTGAACCAGTTGGAAAAGAAGAACTGCCTGACATAACTTAGTTACCTTTTTTGGTAACTTTTTGCAAGTACACATTCAAGACGTGGCTGCAGATATCTGGCCAACATCAGAGGAAGTAGCTTATCACTATGGCTCTGACACTGGCCAGGACATGGGTGAGCAGGGGGTCAGTGCTGGTGTGAGATGAGGTGTCAGTGACATGCCTTGATCAGCCATGGCAGCCTCTGGGGACAGGGAGAAACATGCCAAAGCTGCAGTGAAGTTCAAGAAGGTCACTCAAGAAAGAGGAGAGAGGTAGGTGGAAGACCTGAAGGAGGAAGCAATGGAATTCAAAAGGATACCTATGCCCAGGATGGTGCTATAAAGAGGTACTGAGGGGTGAAAGTTGTTGTCTCCTCAGCATTGTGTGTTTACGTCCCTGATGCTGAAGATCTGGCTGTGCAGGACACCAGCAGGCTGGATGTGGGGACAAAACTGCTTTGCCAGGCAATCTCAGGGGTCTGTGTTAGACCAGTCTCAGGGGAAATGCTGAAAAAAATCCAGAATAGGAGACCATCCAAAAAAGCAGTATGTAGGGGGAAGAGAGTACCCCCTTCTTGGTAACATCTGAGTCAATAACCTCCAGCAACAGAGGACCGGGCTCTTGCTGAGCCACTGAAGCACATCTGATCAATAACTCAAAGTCCCGACTTGCACATTAGCAGAGTCAATTATCAGCTCTGCCCTCTGCTTCCTTGATTATTATTTCAGCATGTAGCAGCTGCTTCACAAGCGTTATGGCCCATCACACTCTGAAGGGACTGAGTTAAATGCAGATTATTGACCGATGAGGCCATAAGAATGTACTGTAAAATATACAGTCATGTTTGCCCATAAATCCCCAGTGAGAGTGCTTTCCAAAGCAATTTCTCTTGTGGTGGCACTATGGGTCACTGTCAAGGCCATGAAAAATGTTTTTTCCACCTTATTCCTGCCATCTCTGCCGTGGCGGTATTGTCTCTTTTGGCTTTACACCAGCACATGAATGTGGGATTCTCCCCACCTCGAGCTGTTCATCAGGCCCCTTGGGCTTCTGCAGGGACATTTGGGGTATGACTGACTTTACACATGGGTAAGGTGAATTGTAATGTTTCTGTTCTGGCCCAAGGTTTTCTTGCTCCCAAGTTTCCCAAGTTCCTTCAAACCCCTCAGTTTTGGCTGAGGTTGTGGGTTTATGATTTGCAGCAGACTGAATTCAGGCGAGCCACAAGCAAGTTAAATCATGAGCTGTTCGAATATCAGGTAATGACAGCTTTCACTTCTCTGCCAGTCTGATATAGTGCTGGCCATCAGCCACCTGCTTCACCAAGGCCAGAAGTGCCCTGCTTGTTTTGGTTTGCAAACTTCCTCAGCTTCAGCATACAAATCTGTTTCAAGGAAAGGGATGAATGTCTGTGGTTGTGAACTGTGAAAAGCTATGTGCCTCTACAGAAAACCTCTCTCCAATGAAGACACTGGTAGCTGGACCAGCAGTGATGAGGTGCTCAGCAGCTCATTAGCTCGGTGCTGCCCTTCATGTGGAACCTGAGAGGAGCCTGGGCTCATCCTGGGCAGGTTGATGGTCATGGCAAGCACAGCACACACCAACAGCTCACATCCCTCTTCTGGGCTTCAAGAACATCACTCATTTTGACCACTGTCCCCAGGCTGAGAGACCTGCTGCTTTACCCCAGGCAGTAAAGGTTGGTGCCCTTGAAGGTAGATCCCTGCTGCTGGCAGCCTGCTGAGGCTTCCTTAGTGCTTCTAAGGATTTCTTGATCTTCTTCTCCCTGGAGTGCTCCCCTTCCAAGGACAGGAGAGGACTTCACAAGCTTTGAGCTGGAGAGATGGCTAATTTGGAGCTTGACATGTTACAAAAGTTTGGGGGTTCTTCATATAATTTTGACGTGACTCTGGGGATGTTTTTTTCTGGAAGCTTTCTCAAGTGCACCATTCTGGCCACAGTTCTGGCTGCAAATATTTTTAAAAATTTCACTGTAGGAGCCACTCAGATCCTCAGGACCAGGCCTCATAAATTCACCAGGATGGTGCCAGCAGGTGTAGGGGAATTCTGCTGGCCACAACTTCTGGAACCTCGTGCTAAGTCCCAGCTACTGCAGCACCTTCACGTCACACAGATAAAAGCACTGAGAGAAGTAAAGGAATGTAGAGTGTCCCCTGTTATGGCAGGCTTGTCCCAGCAAGGCTGAGCACAGCAGCACACAGCATATAGGATCACTCCATGTCTTTGAGTGCTGTGAACTCCCTGGTGTTTATATTCTTTAGCTCACTTTTCATCTTGTTTTGTCTTCCTGTTTGTCTGTTAACACACAAGCTTGCCTTCAGTTGTGTCATACACATTTGCTTTTCAGTGCCAGAGTAAATCTCTCATACCAGCCCTGCACAAACACCTCTCCTTGTCCCCTCTGCTTCTCTTCCACACCCTGCATACACATGAAACACCTTTGTTTAAATGTCATCCTGGAAAAAGAGGGTTCCTGGTGATAGAGTTGTATCCTTTATCAAGGATATCGTTGCAGCAGGGCTGAACTCATCAAGGAGGGACAAAAACTTTTGAAGACTGTCCAGGAAAGAACCACTGTGAAGTGACCTCTGTCCCTTCAAAGGCCTGAAGTGCAGGGAAAAGGCAACAAGCTACTGAATTTTTTCTTGCTTGCTATTGTCATAGATGTCTAGCCAGCTCAGAGTTTCATAATTGCCTCATGTAACCCATCTGGAGAGCCAGACAATATCTCCAGCATGTTATTTATGCACTAATGTTCACTGCTGCCTTTGCCTGCTCTAGAAATGTCAGGCTACATGCAATGAGAGCCCTGTGGTGTGATACAAAATCTCGACACAAACTGCAAGCAACTGAAACCACGCTGCACCAGCACAAGCTGTTCATGCCACACTTCCAGTCTTGCAGCAGTGTTCAGAATGACTTTATCTCACTTTTTTTAAAACCTTCTATGTCCCCACAGTCAAAGACTCATGTGCTAGACCTAGAGCTGCCTCCTGGTTAATGCTGATGGGGGCATGCCAGACCTACACTGGTTTATACAGTGATTTTCAGGCTGAGTCCTCTCACATCTCCACAGATGTGTCTCATTGGTCACCTTGGATATGTTCTTTGCCTTCAACCTGGGGCCACTACCTGAATACCACGGCAAGGGTATGGAATGAGATATAGTTATATTTGCACTCTCAGGGATGCAGATCAGGCTCACATAACCCTAACTGTGTCCTTTGAAAGCTGAGGGATGTGAAAATACTTCAGTTTTTGAAGAGGAGGAGGCTGTCAAGGAATACAAACGAGGTTTGCTAAGTCACACAGGCAGCAAACAGGGAGTTGTTCACCCAACCCTTCAGCACAGCCACTGTGAGACATTCGCTGAAATTCCTACACTTCTTTGGAAGAAGCTACAAGAGGAAGCACAACTTCATGCAGCAGGTCCTGGACACCTGGCCCTCTGCCCCTTGGAGGCAGGCAGCCCCAGCAGGTTTGGGCAGGGTGAGAGGCATTTGAGGACAACAGGTTGAGGACTGGGGTACTCCAAGGGAAGGGAAGTACCCTCTTACACCCATGGCTTTGAGAGGATGGGAGCTGTGGGAGGATGGTGGGGACAGAACCCAGGAGTGGTCGACCCTGTGTGCTCTTTCCCACGGCTACAGTGGGAGATCAAGCTAGACAGCCTATCAGTGTGGATAGGCATTTCCTAGGAATCTAATCCCAAGATTTAAAGCCTTGAGAGAAACCTCCCTCTCTCTGAGCAAAACTGAGGATTTGGAAGCTGAGGTAATACAGACAGAGGGAATTATCAGGAGGTTAAATATGTGGAATCACACTGATGTCCTCAATTTTTCTGCTCCTGATTCCTCTGCTGTGGCAACATCCAAGCTCAAGAGTTTTCCTGCTGGGTGATGTCTCACCTTTTCTCACTGCAGCACGGAGGTCGTGGTTTGTGGCTAGGGGCCCTACTGGTGGCAGTGACCCAGAGAGAAATGAACAAGCTGAAGCCTCTGATTAAAAATGTCCCTGTGGGGAGGGAGGACAAACTTAACTGTGCCCTGGAGAGCCATAGCTGCCTGGTGGCAGCTGAGCAAAGGCCAGTGTGATGGTGGGGGTCTCAATCCTCTCTCTGCTTACCCACATTTGTGGAAATATAGGATGTAAGTCAGGGGGACCTTAATATAGCTGAGACTGCAAGCTTTTCTATCAAATTTCATTGCAACTTGAAGAAAGGGCAGTGAGAACACATCCATGGGGAGGGGCAAGACACTCTCAGGCCTCCTCACCAATGAAACCAGCCTGGAAATAAACCTTGTCTGGAGCAAGGCTTCATCCAGGGCTGCTTTTGAGGCTGGCAGCTGGAGAGTGGCTGCAAACACCTCACAGCACTGCTGGGGGGGCACTGCTTGCCTGCTGCCAGCCAGGCTGGTGCCTGCACTGACACACAAACGTGCACAGGCTGCAGCTGCCAAGCACTTGATCTGATGTGTCAGCCAGGAAGGGCTGGAGGGGAGGGAGAAACCCCAGCCCTGGGGCAGAGACCTTCGCAGCCAGAAGCACCACTGGCCCAACCTCATGAAGAGACAGGGGTGTTTATAAAGCAAGGCTGAAGCAACTGCATTTCCCCAAAAAGCAGGAAAGCATTATGGATGCTCATGCCTGTTGAGTGCAAGGCAGGGAAGAGGTAAGGTAACTGCATCCTGAGGTCAAGGCTGGAGGAGCTGGGGACAGAGCTGAGTTTTCTGCTGGAGGAGAGGGTTGGGATGGTGCTGCTTGGGAGCATGTACACAGAGGCTCCTGTGTATGAGAGGGCTGGGGCTGTTGTGCTCCTTGGCCTTTCTGGCAGCAGCAGTTTGGTTGTCATACTGGGAAAGGTCCTCGGCATGCAAAGCCAGCTGCTCCAGCTGGCAGGTTTGGGACAAACCCTCAGAGCAGAGAGCAGGGTTTGGTGATTTAATTCCCTGCATGAGGACCTGGAGTGGGGAGGAAGGCACTTGCCAGGAAAAGCAAAGCTGGGCAGGCAGCTCTCTGCCATTCAGGCTCCAGCACTAAGTCCTCTCCTGGAGCATTGGCTCTTGGTCCTAACCCTGCTTTCCAAGAGGGCTCTGCTCACTCAGCTCTCCCAGGCTCCTGGTGACAGAGGCGTGCCTGGAACAGTGGTGTCATGGTTTTATTAACACGTGGGTGAGCTTAGCTCTTGGGTGTAGATGAGGGATGGGTGGGCTCCCTGCTCTGTAATTTAAAAGCTGACTTTTGTTTAACTATGACTGCATCACCACCAGCTGGAGCACCAAAGCCCAGAGTGGATGCTTGAGGTCAGCAGCTTTCCATCCCTGGTGGGCAGTTCCCTGATTTTGGGGGTCTGAAGCCCATGTGCTGGCTATTGAGGTACCCCCTCTGGCTGTCCCTGTGCGACTTCCCAGGCAGCTGATCATTGAGATGGCAATTTCCTGCATCTTCACCAGCCTCTGGCACAGTCCTGCTCACAGAGGGGTTTGGGAAAGCATCACTGCTGTGGGAGCCCGAGGTACCCCTAAAAAGCCCAGGAGCCCTGTGGTCAGCAGGGAGGGCCCTGTTTGTCCCCGTCCCTGAGCACAGGAATCTCTGAACTGCCTCAGCAATGAAACTCTCCCTTTCACTCCTCTGCTGGCATTTGACATGGAAATGATCCTGATTTATTCTGGAATAATAGGATGAAATGGTGCAAAGGAAAATTTTACACTGAGGATCGAGATAAATTGCCCAAAGCCAAGTCAGCCAAGAGAAGGGAGGAGAGGAGGGGGGAACTGCATTGCTCTGAGGAGCAAACATTGCAGTGGAAAATAAAAACGGTGGAAACAACGAGACGCTGGCCAGGGAGTGCTGGCTGGAGTGAAGGAGGTGGATGTGGATCTTCTCGCAGCCTCCGAGGAATTAATTAGTGCCGTTTTTTGCAGGGCCCCCCAAACCCTGGCACCCCTCCTCGGCCCCGGCACCCCCGGCAGGCCGGGCCGGCAGCTCCCGCAGAGCCGGGCCGGGATCCCGGAGGGTTTCTGACAGTCTGGCACCATCTGCTGGGCCTTCCCGGGACACGGAGCGGCGGCTCCCGGGGCTGTGCCCGCGCTGGCTCTGCCTGGGACCGGAGATCCCCAAATCCTTGAGGCTGGAAAGGACCGATCGGGTCACCGAGCCCGGCCGTGCCCGCCGGGTGCCACATCCACAGGCCTTTGGAACGGCTCCGGGGATGGGGATTCCGTGATTCCCGGGACAGCCCATTCCAGTGTGTAAACACCTTCCAGGGAAGAGGGTTCTCCTGGTCCCCGGTGCGGGCGGGGCCCTGCAGGAGGCCGGGCACAGCTGAGGGGCCTGAGGGGCCTGAGGGGCCCCGCTCCCCGGCCGGGCCCGAGCACCCCGGGGCACCAGCGCACACCGAGCCATGGTGACAGGGCACCCACCGGGCCATTGGCATGTCCTCGGCACGGGATCAACGCCTGGTGGGTGCTGGACTGCTGCAGTCTCGGGTTTTACGGTTTTCTCTGCCCCAGATTCCAAGGCTGGTGGCTCGTGTGGGTCCGAAGGAGTGTTTTTCCTTCTCCGACCTCTGAAGGTTTTAGATCTGACGTGGGGCTTGGTGCGAGAATGATGAGGAGTCTCAAAGTCTTGGTTTTCTTGGTTTCTCACGTTGTTTATAGTAATTCTTATATTACAATTCTCTGTGTCCAGCCAAGGTGTTCATGGCAGCCTGGACACGATGTGACTCCCTCATGATGGGAGGTCACTCTGCCTTTATACAGATAACTATGTAGTTATTATTTACCATTTCATACCAATGTCTATCACCTATACTAAGAGAGTCATTTCTACTCTGATCCAATCCATTGAAACTACTTTGTGCCCACATCACTACAGAAGATGGATGCCAAGGGAGAAGAAGAAGAACCCAGGGCACCGCCCTAAAATCTCCATCTTGTCCCCTTGCATCTGCGTTCTAAAAACCCCAAAACTACAAAATCTTCTACATGGTGATAAACTACACTACTCTCTGTTACACATTTGTGACTTGCAATTCTTCTCTGTGTTTTTCACATGGACCAAAATCAAAGCCTGTGTCTTCCTGGGCTCTGTGCCAGGCAAACCCCCCTGCACAGATCCCACACCCTCTTTTTCGGGTCCCAGGCCTCTCTACCGACGTCTGTGACTTTCCAGGGCACCCAGAGGGATGCCCTGGACTCCAACAGTGCAGGATCACAGCAGGATGGACAGGAGATAGTTGTGTGGCAGTCACACAATTAACATGCCATCAGCGTGATGGTGATGCAATTGTCGTGTGATGTTTTTGTGATCCTCGTGAATGGCTCATGGTTGGCACACGATGGGTGAATGATCTCGCCTGATCCGTGCGTGGTCGGCACCTACTCTGCACACAACTGGCTTGTGATCATCTTGTGATGGACTCGTGATCATTGCATGATTGGGGCTTGATAAGCTTCTGATTAGTGCGTGATCGCCATGTGATGGCCATGTGATGGTTGTGTTACTGCCATGTGATGGGTGCGAGATTGGGCTGGTATTGATGCCTTAAGTTTTGGCTTTCATGTTTTTCAGATTCTGTGCTGCCTAGGGGTGCAGTTCTGAGCCTTATATTAAGTGTCAGTCAGCTCTCTTCACAGAGTAGGGAGACAAAACAAATCCTTTTCCTGCTGAAGACCAAGGACAACTTTCAGGCCCAAAAGCACAAACAAGGGTGGCTGAAGGGAGGAACAAGAAGGATGGGACCTCACAACCTGAAGCTGTAATTGGACAATTAAACCCCAATATGGAAATGGCCCAAAACTTATGAAAGTGTAAGATCTTGTGACCTGTCAGCCATTTTATGACCATTCTTAGTCCACCTTGGGTGTAGCCCTGGTCAGGCTCTTGTCCTGCCCAAGGTGGATCCTGGAGGCCTTTCAATAAATACCTGCTTTATTCTCCAGTCTCTGTTTCAGGTCAGCCTTCCTAAGGCATCAGCACTGGCACCTTCCCTGGAGCTCGCCGTGTTTTGTGCCTGGCTTTGTCCATAGCATGAATTCACCCCTCTTAACCAGGCTTTTCCTTGCCATCCAGGTAAATCTTTTTAGTCTTCCTGACTCCCTAAAGCTGCCCCCCACGCAACTCAAGGCTGTTTCCTTTTCTCCTATCGCTTGTTACTTCACCCTCTCCTCCTCCTCCTGGTAACTGCCTTGCAGTCAGTGTATCCTCAGTAGTACAGTGGCAAAGGTGAATGATGGCCCATTTTTACAGACCTGAAGTCAGCTCCCAGCTAGGGTCAACCCCTCCTGGTTCACTTGGTTTAGCTGAGGACCTGGGGCCATTCACATTTGGAGAAGCTGCCTGCCCTTTTTTGGGCCTGGCAAGGTCAACGTTCTTGCTGCTGAGTTTCCTTCATATCCTTTCCCTTTCTCTTGTCTCTCCTTGCCCAAAGGTGGTGGGCACTCCTCTCCCAGTCCTTGGTTTGCTGCCCAAGCACTCTTATGCCCCAAAGCTGTGTTAACAATGGGAAGGCATCCCAGGGCCAGGGCCAGGAATAGGAAGGGTCCTGGGAATGATGGAGTGAATTGAAGCAAGTGCTTCCTCTGCTAGATGGGCCCCTGCTGTGGGGGTGTCCTGGGGTTGGCACTGCTCTCTCGAGGAGGTCTGGGAAGGAGCAAGGTGAGCACACATTGAGGAGCACATCCCTAACTCAGGATCTGGCAGCAGGAGCTGGGCATGGCTGTGTTTGCAAAAACCACCATCCTTTCTACTGCCAGTACCCTGAGGCAGCTGGGCAGCAAGAACACCTCCCAGTTACAGCTACACTGCCCCTTCCTGAATTTGTCCACATCTGCTGGATGAGGCTGTGCCTGGCCTCAGCCTCTGCCCCACACAAGCAGCAGAGATGTCCCGAATTCACACAGACTTGTCCTTATTAGAGGCTCCAGTGAAGCAGGGAGGGAGGGAGAGGGAGAAAGGCAGAAATCTGCCTCCAGCAAGACGGTCTGCACAAATGGACTGGCTTATAAATGAATTTATAAGTTGAAATTGGCCTATAATGAGAGAGTTACTGAGAAAAAAGAACTGTGCACTGGAAACCACTTTGGAATCGGAGATCTCGGTGATTATGTGGAGCCAGAGGGGAAATGCTGGGTCCTGTGAGCAAAGGCATCACAGATTGCTGTGAGCACTGACAGGCAAGCTAAGGCCAGTTATGCTGCCTACCCTGGAGTCCCTCACTGGCCCTGAATGCCTTCTCCAAAAATGCATTCCCCTTTGATAATTTTGTGAGAGGACTGGGCTCTTGAAACTGCTCCTAAATGCCGTCATTAGAAGTGGTTTTATTTCAAGGCAGCTTTTACTAGTAATGGTTCTAGAGTCAGTTCTCCAGAGGAATAGGGTTGTTTTAAGTGTTTTTGGATTTTTTTTTTTTTTAATAAAGCAGTCTCCCAAGCCCATTGCTGTGGTTGAGCTTTGTGCTTACAGGCTTCTGTCGACAGCTTACTTGATGAATGAAGATGTGAGGGAAGAAGAGCTTTTCAGTGAGATTCCCAGGGCTGGAATGGTAAACAAGACATAAGCAGTGATTGAAAACATGACATCCTGCACTCAGTACTCCCTAACATATGCAGAATCAATTTCACCTTTTGAATTCCTTGAAACCAGAGAAGAAGTTGGTGTGCCTCCATGCATGTAACCCATGGATTATCTGATTGGGAAGTCTGAAAATCCCGGTTTCTCTGAATTACATGCAGCTAGGAGGTGTGGGGAAAGTTCAGCCTACAATATTCCTTCTCCCAACAGCCATCTGACCCCCCAAAGCTGTCCAGAAACTTCTTGTCTGATTTCATCTTTCCCCAGCAGCTCATCTCCACCTCAGTGCTGCCTTTCTGAGGTGCAGGGAATAAGTATTTCTCTCCTTTGAGTCTGAAACGATGTCAGGTGCCATCCCCAGCTGTGCACCTGAGGTGTTCACAGTCTCCTGTCACCAGCTGTGTCTCACTCCAGTGCCTACAGCCAAGAGGGATGGACACCAAGCAAGCTCATTGGGAGGGTCTGTTGTTCCCTCACGCCTCCACACTCATTCCATGAAAAATTCAATCTTTGCACGAGGGAAAGCCACACTTTTCTTGAAAGGTCAGCCCTCCTAGCCAGGTGTGCCACTGGCACAATGGTGACCTGCTCTCCTTGCCTATGCAAAGCTTGCAGGGCTGCTGCCTTAGGGAAGCTGCTGCCTTTCCCACAGTCTGACCTGGCATTTCTCTTGCTGTGTGGGGAATGTATTAGCATATTTTCACTCCTTACTGTCACATGCAGCTATAAAATCTGCTCTCAAACAATTGGCCTGGGAGTTTTCAGAGACCATTAATAGAAAGAGAAAAACAGCATCTATATAAAGAAAGTCAGCCTCAATATTCAGCTGGCATTGCTCAAAGCTGAAGGGCTTCAAACCTCCTCTGCAACAGGGAGGTCTTAGGCAGTGGGAAGAAATGCCAAGCAAGGAGTAAGAGCCAGGAACAGCAGCAAACCTCCTGGGATGCCTGCTGGGTCCCATTTTCCTAGGGGGCACAGAGTGCAGACAGACATCAGCTTTCTGGAGTAATTTTTAAATAAGTTCTTCCATCAGAAGTGGTTCCCTGGCTCCTGCAGGATGAAAGGGGACCTGGAGGATGTTGGTGTGCATTGACCCAAAAGTGCACATCAAAGAGGATGCGTTTGGTATCAGCCAGAAACCCAACAGAAATGTCTTTGTGGGTGCAAACCTCCTGTGGATACGTGTGAACAACTAAATTTCCCTGGCTATAACTCTCCTGGGAATAGCTAAGATAACACAGAGATGTGATTTTTTTTCTTTAAAGTGCAGTGCATCCATGTTTTCTGCTAGGGTCAATCAGAGCTGTGGGAGATCAGAGGCTGATGAAAGATGAGTGCCTTGCTATTGCCTTGCCTCCCGAAATAGTGATTCTTTGTTTTCTGAGTTATAGTAAAGCACTTACTTAGGAGCCATGTGAAGAGCTCTTGGCTGCTCCTGCCTCTTCCCCACGGCAAGGAGGCAACCAGGTAAAGGAAGACAAGAGGATAGCAGCTGGTTTGGGTTGGCCACTTTTCCTCCACCCCATTCCCTATGCAGTAGTGTGTCCTAGAGGGCATGATCCTCTCAGTTTCTGGGACTTGCTTGCCTCAGGGATGCTTGTCCCTTGCCTCCTGGTTTTCTCAGCATCTGCAGATGCTGTGGGAGGCCCTCAGCCTTGGAGGAGACATTGGTGCAGGAAGCAGTGGTGCCATTCTGGTGTTTCCACTCTTGTTTTTCAGTAGAGGAGCTGATGCCCAGGCTCACTCTCTCCTTAGGCAGTGTGACCCCTGGGATTGCTGCCTGTGTCTCTCCTGGCTGCTCTCACAAGGGCTGCCTCCTCTCTGCGTGGCTCCTCAGAGCCCTGGCAGGCACAAGGGAGGGAGGGAGGGAGGGATTTGACTCAGCACTGATGTGACTCTGCTCTTGGACATTCACCTGGGGGTACAGCAGCACCTGGAAGAGCACAGTGCTCCCCCCATACACCAAGGACCAAGCAATGCTTGTTGCTTGGCTCACACTGCCTCCTCCTATTCCCTGTGCCAAGGCTGCTGTGTTTTTGTCACTGGGGGAGAGCCAGGCAGCTGTTTGCTCTATGACAGTTGCCTGGCTGACATCCCAAAGTGTTTTGCTGCTTTCTTTCCTCTCCTGACAGACAGATGAGTGGGATTATTTGGCTGAAGAAGGTTTTTTCTAGCACCAGCCTCTCTGGTGGCAGCCAGAGAACAGGGTCATCCATTTGGCAGTGAAAGAAAGGCACTGCCTTCCCTAGCACTGACACATCCAACAAGGCAGTTCCTTGGCTGGCATCAACCTCCTGAGTTCCACCAAAATTGGAGAGACCCCTGGACTGATGTCAAGGTTGGAAGTTGCCATCTTTTGCTCAAGGACACATGAGGGGAGCCCCTGGCAGTCAGGGGCCAGTGGAGCCCAGAACTTCTGGGGCACCTGGGAGAGGCAGATCCCCTCCTATTGTGCTCAGGCTCTGCCTGGGGTGAGAAAGCAAGGATTACTCAACCCTTGAGGGGAAAGAGGTCCCCAGCATGCCAGAGTCAACTGTGAAGGAACTTAACACTTGTAATGCATTTCTGAGAAATCCCTCTACTTGTTAACCATTCAAGGCGAGAGTCTGGAGGCCTGGCTTTGGCTAGGGCCATGTATGGAAATCTGGAGCTACAGCCACTACTGTTGAACCTAAGAGACAGGAGAAAATATCTGTGTGGTCTGGGAGCACTTTAGGCAGGTTTTATCTTATTCTGTCCACAAATTTAGCAACTGTGGTACCTGCAGGCACAGAAGGAGGGCAAAGCCCTTTTCTTGCACACACAGCACTGGTAGGGGCTGTGCTCCTCATCACTGGCCCTGTGACATGTGCCCCTGGGAGAAGGGGGCCCTGGAAGGCAAGGAAAAGCTGACTGCAGCTGTGAGCAATCTGTGGTGCATGGCAGGGAATGCCAGCAGGAAATTTGACTAATGACTCTGCCCTGAGCTGGCTTTTGTCACCTCAGCCTCCTGGCACCGAGGGCAGCAGGGCTCCAGGGCTTGGCAGCTCCCTCCTGCTTTTGCTTGCAGAGGCTGGAGGACAATGCCAGTGTGTCACATCTGATCCAAATGGCCACAGACTGGACAGGCTTTGACACATGTTTTTAATGCTTTGTAAAGTCTCCCCCATGCTCTAGGCACAGCTGTCTGAGAGGATTCCCTTCTGCAGCTCCACAGACACTTGCCCATCTTGTGTTTGCCTGAGGAGCCCAAAGCATGTGAGTAGAACAAGTAGCAGAACAGCCCAGGGTTTTTGGTCTCAAATGCAAGTGGAAAGCAGCAACACTAATAGTAGCAGGCAGATGCTCTGCAGCTTGGCTCCCCCTCACAACCCTGCAGATGATGCATGAGGTGAGCCTCCATTCAGGAGTTCTAGAAGTTGGACACCAGTTTGGCCCTGCTGCATCCTGCTCCTCTTCAGCCTTTCCCTTGCACGAGTGCTCTGTCTCTGGAACACAGAAATGGCCATAATCTCGGATAGGATGTGCTGCTTTTCTGCTTGGAGCAAGAGGCAGGGCCCTTTCCAGGGAACAGTGTGTCACACATGGCTGTCTGCCTGTGATGCCAGCCTGGTTTTCCTCTGAATGACAATGCTCAGACAGCAGAAATCCAGAAGAGAATTCCACCTGCTGTCAGGGTCGTTCTGGAGCTTTTTGCACAGAGTTTAGGAGCTGTAGCTGCTCCTAACTGACCAGAGACCCTGTTAATCCCTGGAAATACATCACCTTTTGCTATGCCCTGGTGGGACAGTGGCAGCCTGGCTGGGCTGTGCTGTGGGGTAAAGGCAGTGCTTTGTGTTTGCAACTGAGGTAAAAGCAGGAGAAGGGAGAAAACACCAGCTGTCATGAAATACTGATAGGTAGGTAGGAGAAATGAATCTCTACCTCACATGTGGGTGCTGGTGTGGCAGTACTGACAGGTGAGGGCACTAATTGATGTAAAGCATTTAATCAATATAAAGGGCATGTGGGGTTGTAGGCTGATTGGGAGTAGAGCATATGCCTGCTAGGGGTTCAAAGCTGTGCCAGGGGAAATTTAAACTGGGCCATGGGAAGCATTTCTTTAAGGAAGGGGCAGTCAAGCACTGGAAGAGGCTCCTAAGAGTGGTTGATGCCCCATCCCTGCCTGTGTTTAAGAGGCATTTAGACAATGCCCTTGACAGCATGATTTAACCTTTGGTGAGCCCTGAAGTGGTCAGGCAGTTGACTAGGTTATCCTTTTATGCCTCTTACAACTGAAATACTCTATTCTAATGTGCTCATTCACAGAGAGAGCAGTGGCTCCCTCCTGGCAGAAGACACAAGTTTTCTGCAGTGGTCTTGTGCACCTGACAATCAAAATAGCACCCCTGGGCTGGTGCAAGGATTTGCTGGATGGCAAATTCCACATGGCATCAACCCCTCTCTGTGGGACAACACCTGAGCTGGTGCAGAAGCAAGGCTGTGACAAGGTAGATCATGTGGGTGATGAGACCTTTATAGGCTGGTTGTGTTCAGGTACTGGAGAAAGTAAAGCTGGGGATGAAGATTAGAGACAGGAATAGGAAACACTGCCCTGGACTAGCAACAAATCAGCTTGAGTCAGCTTCCAGTTTAGGGACTGCCTTTTCTGCCAAACCACAGCAGGGAATGCCGCCCTGGAAAATGGGGCTGTGGTGGGAAAGGGATTTTTGCCAACTGGAGGTTACACTAGAGAACAAAAGCTTTGGGAAAGGGATGGATGAAGTTAAAGGGTAGCTGCTGGCACTGCTTTTGGCTCAGCAGTGCTGGAGCTCATCCTCACCCCTTTTTGTTGATAGGCCCTGTGGTTGCTAAATGCTTGCCGTGGGTGCCTGGAAAGGTACTTTGCTCACTCCAACAGGTCTGGAGTGAGAAAGGAGAGAAAGAAAAGTTTAGATGGTCAAGTGGGTCTACCTTAAAAAAGGAGGAGATTCACTTTGAATACCACATAATGGATGTCAACAGGGTGAGAAGGGGAAGAGGACTTTTCTTACATTTGTCTCTTAGGTATTATAAATCTTTCTTACTGCCCTTTGGCTCAGGCAGATCATGGGATGCTCTAAGCCAGGCAGTCAGTGTTGTGCCTGCCCTTGTGCCAGGTGAGCTGCTTGTCAGCCTCAGCTACTTCTTATCCTCCTTGTATTGCTGTTTCCTCCCCACCCCTTTTCTTTTGAAGCAGACCAGAATTAAGGGCAGGGTTTATCACAGCCTGCCTTTGGGAATGGTAAATTTGTAGGGCAAAGACTCCTTATGCTCTAAAAGGTAATCACACCTAAATAGAGAAAGAAGAAGCTTTAGTTCTTCCCGACAGGGTGAGGTCTAGAAGAGCTGGCAGCTTGGAGAAAGAAAGGTGTGGAGAGGAAGAGCAGGCTTCTGGAGGGAGGAATGGCCCCCTGTCTGTTTTTGCATGGCTGTTATGCTAATGTGGAAGAGCAGCCCTCAGGCCCTGGAGTCCTAAATCTTGAGCTTGTTATTAAACCCTAATGTACACAGCACTCCACAAAATAAGAGGATGCCTAGGCTGCACTGTCAGGAGTGAGTTTAGGAGGCTCCTGTAGTGCTGCTCTCAGGGGAGGGGTGTGTGTGCTTCTCTTTTCTCCTGTCACCTGCTGAGCCCCAGCAAAAAACCCTTCCAGCAGTGGGGGAAGGCTTTCTTCCAACAATCCTTATCCTTGGGGACCAGGATTAAGCTACAGTACTCCACGACTCATTTACCACACTGCACCAAACAGCCTTCGGTTGGTAATAATTTTCACTCACTGCAGTTTTGTGTTTGGAGAATTAATTGCTTTAATAAGGAGCTTAATTAGAAGTGCAAAAGTAGAATAAGCAGCAGAAATGTTGGATAAGTGCTGAAGACCATTTCCATAAAGAGAAATGCTGCCCTCTTGGTAGGAAGGGGTGTTGTGTCCTGCAGCTGGGCTTCACACCTGGCTGCTGCTTCTCCTGACAAAGCCACCCAGCAATGCTGTGGTGCAGGGGTCTGTGCTGAGGGGAGATCTGATGAGCGGCTTTCTTTGACAAAAATATGGTTTTTGCAGACCTTGTAGCAAAACAGCATTTCCAGACTGCCAGAGGCTTTCCCAGCAGGTCTCTATGTGCAATCCCAATTTTTTTAATGTCCTGGAATGTTAGGATAGCAGAGCAAAGGCAGGGACTGCAGCCTTCCTGATGCCAAAGCATGGAGCAGTCTACCTTTGCCACCCCTTGCCTGCAGGCTGTTTGCACAGCCTGGTCATTCCCACAGTGAAGATGAACATTTCTGACTCCAGCTGAGTTAAAGAGCTTCAGGAACAAATGAACTCCAAGGCAGAAATAGGCTATTTTCCCTCCACCCCCCTGAAGCAGCTATCAGCAAAGAAAAAAACCCTCAATTTTCAGGGCAACTGAATCCATTTGCAAATGCATGTCAAGTGCGACAAATAGTTTGGGCTTAAATAATGGAGGGTGGCTTTTTTTCAATCTAAATGTTTTATTCCCACAGTTCCTAAACAAAACATTTCCCTTTTTCATTTTGAAATAATGTTCTGTTTTGAAACATGATTTTTTAAAAAAGAGCATAAAACAAAACATAAGCCCTCCAAATGAAGTAAATGGTACGGAATTTCTGTGTCAAAGGAAGGATTTAGCCAACCCACTGTGTTTATTTTTTCCATGGTAGGTGTCAGCAAGCAAACTGGAAAATCTGCATTTCTGGACAACCTGAAATTATTCTTCTTTTCCACTCCTAACAGAGAGCTCAGAAATCAATTTTCACAGGTTCATTTTCTAAGCAATCTCATCGCTGCTGTCAAAATGATCTCTCTACTCTTATTTGTACCCAAAACGGGCAGATGAAAAATATTCTTGAAGTAGAGGTGCAATTCCTCTTCCCGTGTCAGTCAAGCCCATTGCCATTGCCCTGATCTAAATAAAATGGATCTTGTCCCCCTCATTTCTCCCCAGAGCAGCTCACGTTTCAGGTGGTCACAGGATCAGTGCCATCACCTTGTTCTTCCACAGCACCTGAACTTCCCAGAGCCCGTACTGTTTAATTAAGCCTTGCAATGATGCTGTGAGATACACAAAGCACGCACAGGGATTGCTGCCAAAACCCTCATCTGTCGGTGTTGTCAGAGTCTTTTCTCTGGTTTGATTTTTTTTTTTTTTTTTCTCTCCTCTCTCAGCCTCACTTTGCACTTGGGCTTTTCCAGCCATCTCTGCCTGGTTCCTTTCTGACTCCGTGGGCAAATTGGCTGATGGCATATCTATCCCGTGCAGTCAGACAAATCACACTGGTGCAAACTATTTATGGTCCCCTAAGCATTGCTTGATTAACTTACTTGGCTGGCGTGCAGGGCTGTCTTGCCAGCTGACAGAGGGAGCCGATGACACAAGGTACTTTCATTTGTTGTATCCCTTGCAAGCCTGGGGGAGGCAGAGGACTGCCCAGGAAAAAAATCACAGATGAAGCCCGGCCACCGGTGAACTCTTGAGCCAGGGGCTGGCATGTCCCAGGCCAGGGCTTCGCTTGGGCAGCCTGGGGTTTTAATTGTAGTGTGCAGACTGTTCCAGGGGGTACCTGTCAGTCGGTGCCACGGTGCATTAGCTCTGCTTTACAGGGGAAGCAGCTTAGGAAATCCCTGATTTCAGAAAGAGATGGCTTCCCCTTTCTAGACGTTTCCTCCAGAGCCAGCTGTGAGGGTTTGATCCTTCTCTGTTCAGCACCCCTGCCCAGCTCCTCTGCCTGGCACAGGTAGGTGTCTGATGTCCTGCACCCTGTACAAATGCAAATGTCCCGTTCCACAGGCACAGCAGGGAGAAATGCAGGTTCGTGTCCTCTTCTCTTTGTGGCTGACACTTAGCCATGAGCTGACACAAAAGGGCCCCGTATCTTTCCACGCTCTGGATGGCCGGTTTCACACTTATTTCTCTGCTATTCTGCGGCCCCGGCCGCTGGTCCCGGTCAGCATCCCCGGCCGTCTCTCATTGTAAAAGTCGGTGGCTGCTGCAGTAGGGGAAATGCAAATTCAGCTGCCAAGAGATGGCGCAGAGGCACTGTCACTGGCGAGGCGGGCTAGGGACGAGCCCCAGGGGCAGAGCTGCTCCGACACACGGGGCTCTTGGTTCTCCTTTCTGTTTGCAGACATGGGGAAGGGCTCGGTGCTTTTGAGAAGGGCCGAGCAGTGCTTTGTGGCTGCGATGGCTGCCCAGCCTGGTCGGCTCCAACACCTGGGTGCCCGCCTACCTGTGCCTGGGATGATGGAGCGGTACATGCTCTGTCTCTCCATGCATCCCAGGTATTCGTGGCCGCTCCTTGCATGTGTGTGTGCAGCAGGCTGCTGCTGGAGGGGCCAGAAGAGTGGTTATTCCCCCACGCTCCCTGGTGGCTTTCTTACCCTTGCAGAGAGAGGGCAGGAGTGGCGTTTGGGGACGACAGACCGTGTTTTGTGTAGGTTGATGATGCCAGGGCAGGGCTCTCCTTTGCCTTTCTGTCCCCCAGCTTCAGAGGTGGGCGATGTCTGTGTCCTAAACTGCTCTCTGGTCAAGAGCCATGGCAGGGAATGTCCAAGCCAGATTCTTCTCTGTGGGGGTGAGCCCTGTGCCAGCTCCACCTGCACCTTCAAGGGGCAAGGCAGGGACTGTCACCAGCCAAAGCACCCAGCCACCCTCTAGGCTCCCTGATGGAGCAAACCAGCCAACTGCTCTTTAAATAGCTGTCTGCACCACTGAGAGAAAGAGCAACATTTATGGAAATGTATATATTACTTGAGGTGAAGCCAGGGTCAATGTGTACCTCAGAGGAGAATCTCAGCCAGAGCATGAAAAGGATTATGTGTTGATTTCCAAAATCTTTTAGTGTCTTTTCCTTGAGAGAGAATACTGTGTTTGAAAGTGGATGGTCAAAAGTAGAGGCTTTGCATTTGGGAAAAACCGACAAGGGGTTTGTGATACCAACTCGTTCTGCATCTCCCAGAAAGCCACTGAGCTCTGGGGCTCTGCTCTCCTCTTTGGCACGGGGTGACATTCATACCAACCTGTGGAAGAATGGTAGAGCAGGAAGGTCTCTGGACTTAGTCTAGCAGACCACAATAGGCAGTGTAATGGCAATAAAATTCCAAATGCTAGAACACAGGATTTATGTAGGGAAAACCATTCTGAGGCCGTTCTTTGGATATAAGCACTTGTTGGCTTGTGAATGAGTTTTTGACTGTGGCTTGATGTTCTTTGTGTTTGAGTGACAGCATCTGGATGTACCTTTGCCTGGCAAAAATTCACTGCTTTGATTTTAGGCCTGGGCTTCACATTTTGGAGGCCGTGGATGCCTGTGGGATGGAGGGAAAGAAATGTGAGCTTGATCAGTGCAATGAGGAAGGAGTCAAAAAAAGCAAGGCAGCCGTATTTGTTGCAAAGAAAACGGATGGAGGCTGTGGAAAGCAATCACTGTTAGGGGCTAGAGAGTGATGGCATCCAATCAGGAGACAAGGAAAGAGTTCATTTCAGAGCAGTAACTGGTGTTAGCTTCCCGTTAACAGTAATAATAACTATATCCTGGAGTGATGGCTGAGTTCATTTGGACCAGATACAATTATTGCTTTGTGTGCAACAAGCACCCTCGATTTGCTGTGCAATATTAAGCTGGAGTCAGCTCCCTTATGGGCTCTGGTTTCCAGAGGCTGGGTTGCTAACAAAGTGCCCTCTTGCTTTCACACACCATCACTCACCACACGTTCACACACATCTATAGTCTCTGATAAAATCAGGGTCTTTGCAGCTAAATGCCAGGTAGTATTTATTTCAGAAAAAAATCCCTGTCTTCCTGGCAGGAGCCTGGGAGTCCCTCACTGTAGACTCAGAGCTCTCTGTGCTTTGGAAAAAAACAACCTGCTTGTCCAATTCCCAGAGCCCTGCTCCCCAATTTGGGATTGGGGCAGTTGGGCTCTGTTGAAGACATATTTTGCGTGGAGAGTCTGGGAAAGCTGGGCCCTCACCTGCCATTGGGAATGCCCTCATTAACCTTGGCAGCCTTGGTGCTTCCCCTGGTAAACTCAACAGAAGCCCTTGGGAATAATAAGACTGACACACCCCAAGCTTAAACTTGGACAAGCTTTTTAATACCCAGATGAAGAGATTACAGGAATGACCTACTTGTTTATATGTGGTAGATCTGTGAAATGTGCAGAAGGCTTTCTCATTAGAGGACGTCTGCAGGGTGGAGTTGCCCCACCAGTGCCAAAGCTGCAGCCAGGCAGATTAGATGGTGCCTCCAAGGAGCTGGGCTCTTTCATGTGTTTGGAAATCCCCCATGCCACCCCTAATTCCTAGAAAAAATGCTTTGTGTTGTGAGGCAGGAGAGGCTAATCCCAGCTTCTAAGGCCAGCAGAGGTTTCCAAGCATTTCAGGCTCATCTGCACAGCCAGTGCTACTTTGGACCTGGGATGTGCAGGTCCATCAGTGGCATGCTGTGCCCCACAAGGCCAAGTAGGTTTTGTGAGTGCCAAGGCATGCCATGGTATAATCTGGGATCCAGCACTGCTGCGTCCTGATCTTCCACATTGGCATTAATTAAAAGCTTTTTGGGCACATGCAACATCCTCTCTTTTCTTCAGTAGCTTTCATGTGCCCTTACTGATGCCCAAGATGCTCAATTTTGGAATGACTGAACTCCTGCCTAGCCCATGGTTCTTTGGGAGATCACAAAATGCAAACTGGCACAAAAGCAGTTTCCTTAAGAGAAGAGGGTTTTTTTTTTTTTCTGCTGGCAGAAAGTACAAAGACCTCGGGAGCATTACTACTACCCAGAGACTTACCCTGATCTGGGTTTTGAGGACTTTCTGAGATGAGAGCTACTGCAGGAGCCAGAACATGGGTTATAACTTGATAAATACAATAGCTTGTGTTTTCTGTGCTATGATTAACCTCTCCCAGAGCATGCCAGGCTGGGAGATGCAGGAAAAATGTTTCTGTGGTTCAGGTGATGGGAGAAGGGTGCCCAGCTTATCCACTGAGAGCCTTGAATACCCAGAGTCTCTTTGATGAGGTGTCATAAGTTTGACTTCTGGTACATTCACCATTTGCTGGAGTGTTCCATAGTGCTGCTGCAGTGACTCTCAAACCTCTCATGGTCCTGTGCCTTAAAGAAGGATGGAGACACAGAGCTGGGACCTATCTGGAGATGTGAGTGTTGAGCTTGGCAAGTCTCTTAGCAGCAAAGGAGCATCTGTGTGAACTTTCCATGCTGTCAATCACCCAGAGCATGCAAACATCTGCACAGCTAAACTGCCAGACTTGGTCTTGGTGTGATCTGGGATGTGACTCCTGTGCTGTTCCCATTTGGGTCAAGCTGAGCCCAAATCCCTCTGTGCCTGCTGCCTGCCTGGGAGGGACTCCAGGCTGATACTAGTGTGTGGGAAGACAGGACAGGCCTGCTGGGGTATAGGTGGCACCTACAAGAGTTCTCATCCCCTTGCTGCTCCTCCTGCATGCCTGCCGATGAGCCCAAAGCCATCCTGGCCAGCATTTAGCAGGCAAGCAGGCAGCACAGGCTGCAACAGATGTGGGGTCACAGCAGTGCAGGTGCAGCCGCCGAGTCCTTGGGCCAGCGACAAGGAGAAAAAGTGTGTTGTTATAAATCTACCACCTGCTCTTAATGGCTTGGGGCTACAGGCATATAGATTAAATTTCAGTCCTATATTTCACAGAAGTCACGCCGTGGCATGTCAAGGTGCTGCAAGTGAACAGTCCTCTGATGGTGTTTTGGATGTCTGGCAGGGGACTAACTAGAGCAATGAAATAAAGCATAACATGTAGGCTGAAGAATGGGAGAATTTCATAGTGGTGAGATCAGGGCTGTAAAATAGCTTCTGGAGGAACTTATGGAAGCTTCTCCATGATTGGGTTATTTAAAAAAAAAGATTGGACAAATGTTAGATGGTGTATATTAGCCTAGTGGTGTGAAAATCATGGCAATTCTGTCAGAAAAAGGATGACAGAAGGGTATGCTGTTCCATTTTCAGCAGCATTACTCTGAATGCTGTTTACTTTTCTTTGGACAGTTAGGAAGCAGGTTGTTTCATTATTTTGTGTTTGGGAAGAGGAGGTTTCTTTAGTTGTCAGTCTTAGAGAAAAAAAGAGAGATATTTTAATTCTGAAGTATTTAGCTTGTGCACTTTCTTGTGGAGTCGAGAGGGATTGGAGGAAGGTAACTTGCACCCCACTGGGACAACCTCCCCCAGCAGAAGTTTGGACATGGTTCTTGCTGGTTGTACTGAAGGATGTCTCTCTGCAGCTGTGAGATGCAGGAATGGGAAGGGGAGACTGGCACAGACTGGATACCCATCAGCTGGTGCATGGCACAAGGGTGGTGCCACCTTGCTGGATGCTGTTCTGTGGCAGCTTCCTTTTGGGCTGCCCAGTTTTCTCTGTGCATGGATGTGCAGGAAAGGTACAGGACAGCAGACAAGGGAAACAACACCCCAGTGATTTCCCAGCCTTGTTCCCTTGTGAAGCCATCCCTGAACACATCCTTACCCTTCTGACCTGTCCCTGCTTCTCAGATAGTGCTAGCCTGGCTTTTCCCAGCCTGTGCATGGTGCTGCCAGCTGGTGTCAGCTCAGCCTGGAGGAGAGGCCAGCAGGAAGCATTTGGCCAGTGAGCAAAAGCAGCCCTTACTCTAGTGCTGGAAATGAAGGGTCTCTCTCTCCAGCAACAGCCTCCTTCAGCCCACAGCCAGTTCCTGACTCTCCCCACTGGTGTACCAGCAGCAAGCCTCTTTATTTTTGGACACCCTGCCACAGCAGCCAGCTCTACCAAGGCCAGCAGTGACACTGTGCCCTTGGAGGGCTGCAGGGAGCAGCCCAAGGTCCAGAGCAGAGGAAGGTGCCCCTCACCCCAGGAAGCCTGTCTGGGTGTGCGTGCTGGGGGAAGCTCAGTCCTCAGTAAAAAGTGACGAGCTGGTAATAAATATTCAATTTATTTAGAATTGCAAATACCAGGGGAAGGAAACCAGTAAACAAAAGAGGCTGCAGTCAGTCGACATCGTGGCTAAAATTCTGGGATGTTGGACTGCAGTGATGGATACAGGAGGAACAGAAGGCGGCAAGTGGTCAGCCAGGCCTGTGTGCTAGCAATTAAAACAAATTCAAGCCTAAGAAAGCAGAAACTCAAAAGGAAGCTGCTTAAGTTAGGCTCTTCTTAATGAGAGACAAATACACTAGAAAATATTGCCTGCTAACAGTATTCATAAGCTGCTCCCAAGATGTTTTGATTAAACCGCAGTTGTCTTTCTAGTGTACTAATGGTTTTTAATCTCTCTTGATGCCTAGGGGCGAAGGGGTCTACTGATTCACAGCAGCTTGGTGAGCTGAAACTTGTCCCTGGTGAATGCATCGCTCATGCCAGAATCACGGCTTTTAATTTTTAAAAATGTAAGTTTTTAGCAAAGGGAGAACCCTTAGCATGTGAGGGGGGTATAAGTGCCGCGTGCCTGGATATGAAGGGAGCTCCTCTGGGAGACAGATCCATGCTTCTCCCCCTTCTCCTGCGGGTCCACTGAATTATAATTCTGGCACTATTTCACTGCTGGGCAAAATCTAATTGCAGTTTCCTGCCTGGCTGGTGTGGAGAGGAAGAGGACAATGCCATGAATCCTGCAGCTCCTGTGCCAACCTGCCAGCAGCAGGCAAGAACAGGAGTTGCACAAGGCAAGGAAGGTCAAAGCTCCTCTCAGGGGGCTTCACACCTCTCCAAAAGCCATGGGGAATGATGCTGGGGGACTACCAATAGCTTCCTTCCTTCCTTAGAGCTCTCCTAAGCAGAGGGGGTCTGCTGTGTTTGCCAAAGCATTGGAGGCAGAGGCACCACATGGGGAAGAATGAGAACACAGCCATACCTCAGCCAGAATTGCTGTGGGAGTGAACTACAGGTGTTCAGCACAGAGCATTTGTGCCAATCCCTCCCCTTTACACTTCCCTTCTTGCCAGCAGTTATGGGATGGCCCCAAGCCTTAGCAGGGCCTCTCATGTCTTGGAAATTTGGCTTCATCTTCCCTGTGAGCAGCATCTGGTTGTGCCACCTGGCTGGTTCATGGGCAGTGTTCTGACTAGAGAAATGTTTAGTTAGGAAATGGGACATGAGAGTGCTGATTTCTGGTGTTCTGTAGCCCTCACATCACACAGCAATGCTGGGAGATGAGGACAGTGAGTTGTGTTTGATTTCTGGGGAAGATGGGAAAGTAACCCTTTTTGTGCCCTAAAGCCATGCTCTGGGCTTATACCAAATTGGAAGCACACCTACCTGTCTCCCAGCAGGCTGTGTCTGTCTGGTGCTCAGCCTCCTACAGAGATGTCCATACCTCCCTTCTTTTTACAGCCCCCTGTTTATTCAGCATTCCTGACTGTGTGACTCTACTGTGGGTGGGCATCCAGGGCTCCCCACCAGCCATGAGCCCCTCTTTCCCAACTCATCCCGAAGCCCACAGCCAGCAGCCCATTCCTCTTCCATGCAATTTTGTCCCCTCAGTTTCATCCCCCAGCCTCATGTTAGCAGCTTTCACAGAAGGACAGCTGGGAAGGGAGGAAAGGCTTTTCTGTCAGCAGGTATGAGGGGAAAGCTCTGCCTGCCAGGGGCTTGCACAGCACATGGCATGGGCCTCCACCTCCTGTCTGGGCCGGGCACCAGAGAGCATCCCTGATGAGAGCAGACAGTTCCTCTGTCCTCTGGGTACAGTAGCTGCTTGTTGCTCACAGAGAATGAAAACATATTAAAGTACAAAACTGCTGCACTAGTCATTTTCCAATTCCCCACTTGGAGAACTGGCTTCCCTGGAAAATAGGTCACTTACATAAAAAGCACCTTATTATCACACCACAGCAGTGAAGGAAAGAGATGGCTCAAGAGACACTTTCATTCCGAGCCCCTGTTCCTGGGTACTTAGATATTTCTGGAAAATTGACCCTTTGGGCTGCAATTTCTCATGCTCGTTTTCAGCCCATAAGGTGAATTTCAGGACCTCATTCCCTCCACTGAGACAGATGAAGTTAGGGAAGGAAATGTGTTACATCTTAACCCTTGGGAGAGCTCTGCATCCAAGCTCACCACTCTCCACAGGGGTTGGGGTGAGCCATTATCTCTGATTTTTCATCAAGGGTGAGGAAGACTCCCAGAGACAGTAGACTTGTGTCCTTCCTCCTGCAGTAACCCCCTGCCTCCCTCCCTACCCAGAGATTCGTCTGCCTTTCCCAGGATCAGTTCATGCTGATCCTGAGGGCACTTGAGATGTGGAAGGGGGCAAAGTGACTACGGGAACATGCCCTTGTGAGGAAGGTGGAAGCTATCTGGTTTTCATTAAAGACACTGGAGCTGAAAGAGGGAAAATGGGTGGGTGGAGAGAAAGGAAGGACTCACTAAGGGCCTGTGTGGTTGGCCTTGGAGTCAGATCTTCTTGAGAGGGAGAGGGGAGGTCTCTGTTGACCAGCTTTGCCTTGGCTCACTTCAAAGCAGTGACACTGGCAAAGTGCTTAGTTCTACTTCTCCAAAGAAAGAAGTTCTGACTTTGGTAAGCAGGCTTCCTGAGAGACTCCAAAACACAATGTTCACCTCCTTGCTCCTGTGCTGGGTGCTGTGTTTGAGCCCCGTTTCAGCTGAGAGATTCAGCTGCCATAAACCTGACAAGGGCCAGCAGGGAGTTTCCTCAGCTTCTCCATTCTAATGATCCTGGCTCCAGCCTTGGCCAGCATCCACCTCCCCCACTGTGCTGGTCAGGCTGTGGAGGAAGTTGCCTTTCTGGCATCCCTGGGCAGGCAGAAAGGGGCCAGGGTGGGAGGGAGCCCCAGGAGAAGACAATGAGGAGTAGGAAGTCGAAGGAGGAGTAGGATGGGAAGGAGTGAATACAATAAGGTGGACAGATGGGATGGGAGGTGTGAGGGTAACAGCACAGTGAGAAGGCGCTGGAGAAGCTTGGACGCCAGGGAGGGCAGATGGAGAATGGGCCAAGCAAAGAGCAGGTTGCCAGCCCTCCACCCTTACCAGCCCTAGGAGGAACTCACTGCCCTGCCACCACCAACCTCTGTGAGGGCAGGGCACGGAGGAGGTGCTTCCAAAAAACATCAGCAATTACCTCGGCAGCAGCGGCAGCCAGCGAGCAGGAGTAATTTACATAGTAAGAGCTGGGAGATAGATGGCTCTTTAAACCAGATCTGTCATTCTCAGCTCTCTCCCCGTCTCTGACGCTTTGATGTTCCTCTTTGAAGAGCTCTCCTCGCTCGCTATTCCTCGCTCCCTTGGTGCCGCTCCAGCTCTCCAAATGCCTTTCCCCGTCTCTGTGCCCGTGTGCCTGCGCTGGCTGCTGCTCCTGCATCCCGCCAGGAAGGATGCGGAGCCGGTGACAGCTGGCACCCTGAAAGGCAGCGCTGGCAGGGGCTGTGGGGACGGGAGGTGGCCTGGGCAGGCACCCAGGCATTTGTTCTGCACGGGGTCTGATGCACAAGTAAACAGGGGAATGTGGAACAATAACAGCAACGATGCCAAGCAGCTCTGACTCGCTGTGTTGCCATCTGATGGACGAGTCGAAGTGTTCAGCCCAAAGGTAAAAAGCTGAAGGTGAGTAGGGGTTAGAGCACAGGAATTCCTGGTTTTCCAACCCCTCAAGGGCACTGTGGGCTTCCCAGCCTTTCAGCCTGTGTGGCATCTCTCACTTCCCCTCTGCTTCTGGTAGGTTCAAGTCCCTGGGAAAGGAAGGGAGAAGGAAGAATAGGTTCATGTGAGAAAAATGCATTGGTATGGTTTGAAGTTACAGGACACTTGGTGACACAGTGGCCAGAGGCTCTTGTGAGCAGCAGCAGCAGACATTGAGGAGCCTGTCACCACAGCAAGGACCAGATCAGAGGCCTCTCTGTGAAGGAGGCACAGGGAAACAGCCAGGGGAAGGTGGGTTAGAGGAGATAAGTCTGCCTGCTGCAATCCACCTCCTGCCCTGAGCTCTTCCACCCTGAGGTGCCAGTGACTGAGGGCTTGGTTTCTTCAGTTTAGCAAAAAATCCCTTCACAAGCTGCATAAGTAAAATCACAACAAAAAAAGGCACTCCGATACCAGAATTACTGTCTCTTCAAGTTCTTAGTGAGGGATAAAAGCTGAATGACATAAAAGCAGTGCACTTCCATTGGTGAAGGAGTAAAGGGGCCTCAATATAGCACTTCATTTCATAAAGGAAATCCCTTATGTGTGAACTTCATAGCCCAGTGGTGTGTTACATGTGAGGATCACCTCATGATGGATGAGTAAAGCTGGACAGCAAAATACTGTCACAGAAGCATGGACATACAAATGTCCTGTTGCTGGATATCTCAGCTCTAAGATACTTTGAAACGTTTGTGCTTTGGAAATAAAAAATCATCAGGGTGTAGGCACTGTGCATGCAGAAATCCCAATTCGGTCTTCTGCTTTTAGAGGTACTTGGGTCTATGTTGCCCTTGAGAGCTGCACTTGAATTTTGGCTCAAGGTCCCAGGGCCAAGAGGTGCGAAGCAGATGTTTTGACTGCAGGCACTAAGCAAGAGTTTCTATTTCTGGTGCCAATTGGACGATGCCAATTAAGCCCAAATATCCACCTGCCTAGGAGAGAGTGTGTCTCCTTGCATCCCTGTGAAGAGCCTCAGTCTTTTTTGGCAATACAGGCCAAATTTCCAAATTTGACCTCTGTCTTTCTAGGGCCACTCTAAAGATCTAAGTTGTTTTAGTTCCTCAGACAAGAGAGAGAACTGTTTTGTAGCTCTCAGAAAATCCATCTGCATCCGTTGCAGATGAATTGCACTGACCCAGACACTGTCTTTGAAAACACTGGGCAGTGTCAGGAAATGCTGTGAACAGCCTGTAGTTTTTAAGCAAGGATCTCAGCCCTGTGCAGGGGACTTGGGAACACAGATCCCTCATTGTGAACAGAGCCAAGTGGAGGCTGTCCATGTCTCATCTCCCTCCCTAACCACTCTCGCAAGTAGGATTTTTGTTTCTGCTCTCTGCTGTGAGCAGTTTCTCTGGTGGCAGTACAGCCCTGAGTTAATCAGCTTGGAGGGGTAAAACCCCAGCTGGATTCTGGATGCTCTGGCTGTATTCCCTGCTGTTAGCCATGCTGCAGGGGGCCATTGCTCTTTCTCAGCCCCAGGTTTGCTGGCTAAATGGTGCTTGGAAATGCAGCAGAAGGGCTGATTCCCCTCCTGAATCGTTCTTCTGGCACAGAAAATTGCAGCCTGACCACATGTAGTTAGGCACAGTACAGCCAGTCACTATGGAGGTCAGACATGGGGGTGAGTGAGGAGCACAGGCACTTACAATCAGCAGTCTTCAAGCTCTTTGGGTTTCCATTTTGTTTTCTAAATAAGACTAGTTGCAAGAAAATGAGATGGCCATTGTTCAGGTGTGTGGTTGTCATCATTAACACAAAACCCTGCCATGCTCAGAGACTACTTTAATGAAAAACCATGTCAGGTTTTACCTGTGGGTTAGGGGCCTTCTGTCTGCTGCCAGCACTGCAAATTAACTCCAGCCTGTCCTACAGGCTACCTGCTCTCCAGCAGGACAGGTGTCCATATGGCAGAGCAGCCAGGAGCAGGGGAAATAGACTTGGTTTCTCTTGCACAAGTCAGGAGCTTGAATTTCTCTGTTGTGGTCTTGGGGCATGATGAGGGCAGAGTCTGGCCTTGGAGAACAAAGGCAAGCTGCAGCACCAGAGCACAGTATCTCTTATTCCTACCAAGATACCTCAGGGCCAAATGACACCACCTGTGTGCAGGTTTGTGTTAGCAGCAGTGCCCTGGTGGGGAGGGCCATGGGGACACCATTTCTCACAAATTCTCCCTTGGTGGCCTGGCAAGGGTCTCCCTGGAGAGGAGTTTGTGGCTGCATGTCCAACAAGCTTGCAGACTAGGAGGGAGCCACAATGCTGCTGCCTCCTTGCTTTTCTTGTGTTTTTGCTGTGGCTCATCCTCTCTTTCCTTTGGGTTGCAGAAAATTGGGAAGTTGTGCCCTTGAAGGAAACGAAACCTCTGTGTCCTGGATCTCTGGTGTCACCTGTGAAGCAGAAGGATTGTTCTTTCCTGATGTGAGTCCAACACTTTTTGTGGCCATGGCAACTCCAGCTGAGGTTAAGGAAGGGAAATGGCTTGGTATAAACTGGTTGGTGAAGGAAAAAAAAGGGTTATACTTCTTGTTGAGTACTAGTGAGTAAACAAGCTGTGAGCACTGCCAAGAAAATCTATAATTTGTAGAAAAAGAGCACTCTGACATTGTCACCTCACTTTAATCTCCTCTTGCCTTTAGTGATTATTTTCTCCTTGGCCATTGGAGACTATCTGGCTAGCAATAAGTACAGCTTACTCTACTGTTCTGGTTCAACACTAACAGTTAATGATGTCAAGCTGTATTAAGCTTGAGCTACTCTGATCACCTCATTCAAAACATCCCTTGAATGCCATGGAGCAATTTTCTCTGTAAGAAGCTGTTGGTCAGTGGATTCATCTCTGCTTTGTCTTGCTGTTCTTGTCTTGAAAGGAAATTTTTGTGCTAAAAAACTGTAGCTGTGTATCTGTTGCAGGAACAGAAAATGCCTGAGATGCACACTGACCTTCACTACATAAAGTGTTTTTATAAGGCTGTACAAACATAAACTTCAGGGGTCATCCTGAATTTTCAGAAAGGATAGAAGGCCAGGACCTCAGCTGGTGTAAATCAGTGTAGTCTCCCAGAGAAAGGCTGAATTCTTCAGCTGGGAATTTACTTATGGTTTGTAAAATCAGAAACAGCATCAGCAAGAGGGCAAGCAAGGAACACCACTGCCTAGTTGATATCCTAGAAGAATAAAGGGGCACCAGCCAAAGTTGGCATACTGGATTGTTCAAAACATCAGGGAGAAATTCCCAATACAAGGCACTGTTCATCTGGGAACTCCTTGCCACGGTATGCTGTGGGCTTGTGTTTACATGGTTCAAAAAACATTTGGACAAATTCATGGGAAAAAGCCTCCTAAGGCTATTAAAAAAAAGAACATACCTTCTTGGTCCGAAAGGTATTTCAGCTCAGGGCTTTCTGAGCTGCAGGTTATGAGAAACCAGGGAGGAATACATTTAAGGGCCCTTCTTGGGCTAGCTAGAGCTCAGGAAAGCAGGTTAGAAAAAACATTGAGGGCCTTTTAGCGTGTGGCAGAAGATGATATAGTAGAATGACCTCCCTGCTTATCCAAATTTTAGGCCGATTTTAAGGAGACACTTAGGGCACTGCACAACTAAAGCAGGCATCAATTTCTCTCCCACTCCCTGAGATGGGCAGCTGAAGCAAAGTTATCAGCCATGTTATCAGGGGCTGGTCCATTACCACAGACCTGGGAGAGCATTTCTGGCTACAGCCAAGAATTCTTGCAGGTTTGCTGAGAAGGAGATGAGGTCCAGTCCATCCAGACTCCCCCAATTCCTTCTGGGAGAGGATAGCAGGGGAGAATGTCGATACCACAGTGGAGGAGAGAGGAAGAGGGAGGCAACCAGTGTAATGGTAGGGAAAGTCCTCCTAGGCAGGGATTGCAAGCAGGAATGAGCCTCTGGCCAACTCATGATCTCAGTCTTCTCCTGAGAGAGGCGTTGAGAAATTTTAGCACCTAGAGGGCTGGAAAGCAGCAGCCTGACGTTAAGGGGTGAAGAGTAAGGGCTGTGTGAAAGGACAGGCAGTACCCTGTCATGAGCTATCCAGAAACGAAACTTCTCCTGGGGCGAAAGAAAGGTGAGAAAACAGAGGTGTTCTCCCTCCCTGAGCGAGTCTGACAGCCATATGGTGGTAAGAATTGTTGTCATCATAATTAATTCCTCTTCGACATTGCTCTGGCAGATGTCCACTGGTCTGCAGGAGCAGGGCTTGTCTTCTTAGCAGCTGCAAAGAAGTGGAGTAAGAAATGAGTGGCAGGAAGGGTTCCTTTTGTTTTGCAAGCTAGCTGGGCTTGCATGAGAAAGGATAATCTCTGAGGTTGAATGGATTCTTCTGTCTCTGGCCCTGCAGGCTATCAGAGGGACAGGAACTCCATTTTCTCACACTGTCACTCCAGCCCTGGATTGCACCAACCTTGCTGAAGCTGACACTTTAATATAAAGCAACTTGTGCTTTACAACAAGGAAACGAAGCCAAATCAGAGCACCTATCTCATGTAAACATAACCTTCATGTCCAGCAGTCATTTGACACTTCCTGCTAAAACAACTCTACCTCCAATTAAAATCATCTGAAGTGAGGGGTTTGAACTGCTGGGCACTAAGATTACAGCTCCAGAGGGACTAATAAATGCATATAGTTTCCCGTTCTTGCTGCCTTTTGTGTCCCCTATAAAGAAGGGTTCTTCATTAAACTGAAGGAGGAGAAGAAAGGCACCTTCATATAGTCTAACCTTTCTGTTTCTAGTGTATCACATCCATTAATCTCCATCTCTGCATTTCTGTGTACTGCCATGGTTCTTGCTCCCTGTCTTGTGTAGTAAAGGGGAGGCAGGGAGGCATATAGGTGGTGATTATAGACATTTCTGTCTATATAATCAATGATTGTAATAGTTTCTGCTGTGCTTTCCATGCCATGGCTCTGGTATGTCTTGGGGGACATGTCCTGTAATTGTGTGTTGGTTTGGGGCGGTTTCAGCTACACCCCAGACTTGACACAGCTGTTATAGGCCTGGAAATCCTGAGTGCATGTAGAGAATTCATCCGTTCAGGGCACACACAGGGGACCAACAGCAGTCTTGCCTTGGCTGAGCTACTATTACATAGTAATTTTTTAATTATAGAAGAGATGGATTAGTGATGATTTTTTAAAATAGCTGGTTCTTCAAGAGAGTCCAGTTTTCTACCTTTCATATTGAGGATTTCCCTTTTGTGACTTGAAGCAGGTATTTTATTTTCTCTTCCCTTCATATAATTCCTGTTTATGACACAAACCCTCCTTATTGACATAGCATCTTTAGCTTATGCATCATTTATTGGTATCTGAACAGTTACTGGAAAGTGTTCCTGGGTAAGCTCTGGGGAGGCACAGTTGCCTCACTAATGGAGGAAAAGCCTAACTACTTCCTAAATCAATTAGCCTGGAAGGCCAGAAGACACGTCAGGCTGCTCTCCGCACGCTCACGTTCACACACCACAGTGGTCTGTGCTGTGGTGGTGGCACGGCACCCACAGACACACTCACTGCTCCCCATGTGCTCCCAGCCACGCTGCTGAATGGCATTTCCTGCTCAGAGATGTAAATTCCTACCTATACATGCATTCCATACATCCCTGCTGCTGCACCTGCACTGACAACTCACGGCTCAGCAGCTGCTCCTCCCTGGCCTGCTGACCCATGGGGGATGTGCCCCTGTTCTCTAGCAGGCAGCCCAGCTCTGGGGCTCCAGCCATAAAAATTCCTGTTGGTTTGACTCTGGAAGGCCTCAAGGTAATGGTCACCTGGTGTGCACACATAGCCACGTAAAGCCTCTTTGTTCCTGCTCCCTGCAAGCAGGAAAAGGCTGCCTGCCTGCTGACAGACATCACTGGCAGGGAGAGTAAAGAGGAATTTGGCAGGAGTCATTAGTGCTAATTATTGGCATGCATCCTGGGGTGAGACAGGGGTGTTGGACCGAAGGGGAGCATACCTGACCTCAGCAAGCCAGGAGAGCCTCCATGCTGAGCAGAGGCAGAGGCCAGCACAACACCTCCATGCTTGGGAAGAAGTGGGGCAGGACATTTGTCCCCCCGGGCCCCTGAACTTCCTGGGAGGGGGGAGAGGTGCTGTGGTGGGAGGGGTTGAGAAATGCCAACAAGGGAGATGATGCAAGGGAGAAAATGGACTGGGAGTGACAAAGGAAGGTTTCAGAGCCCAGGTATGGACAAATGCACAGTAGGAAGGTACAGGCACTGAGTGGAAAGGCAAGAGAAAGGGCTGAGCAGAGAAGCAGGTGGGATAGAAGGGGACAAAACGAAGCCAAGACAAAATGCTCATCTAGAAAACATGAAGACAAGCAGGGATCACTGGACTAGGAGCTGGACTGCCTGCACGTGCTTTATCCAAGAGAGTGTCAACACTGTGGCTCCAAAGCTGGGATAATTGAAAGCTGGTGAATGAAAGGAACAAAGATTTGGTAGCACAAGAATTTCTTTGGTGGCACAAGAATTTGTCTGTTCAGGAGGAGGAACGTTGCTTGGAAGGAAGGAAGGAAAGGAAAATGTGTAGAGCAAGACTGGGCTGGTGGCAGAGAGGTTGTTGGGCAGATGTTTCTCCCATAGACCATGTAGAGTTGGTGGGAAGGGGGATGTGGTAAACCGGATCTGGTTAAGCTGGGAATAAGAGTATGACGTCTCTGCAGCAGAGAGCAAAAGTGTAAAAACCAAAAGAAAGAGGACCAGGGCAGGGCAGAGGGTGAAAATGTCAGAGAACAACTGTGAGCTTGAGCAGGACAAGATGGATATTTCCTGATGAGTTTGAGCTCAGCTATGAGAAGGAAATGGAGGCTGTGCCTGTATGTAACCTACGGAGATTCTGTTTTCAGGAGGGGAGAGCTATTCAGGGAACAGGCCTAGGCATCAACTTTGGGTGAGTCCCATCCCTGAAACAGCCAACCTGCAAGGGGCAGGGATGGGATGGGAAGGGAAGATTAAGGCAAAGAAAGAGAAGGGAGCACTGTGACTCCATTTGGCACATTCCCAGGCCATTTCAAACACCCCCAGAAAATCCACATGGATATGCCTGGCAAAGAATAACATGCTCTGGACATGGTGCATAGTATTCTGTGGCTGCACAGTGGTCCATGGTCAACCCCAGGAGCTCCTGGGAAGTTCCTCTCTTGCCACCTGTGATGGGAAGAAGATCCCCAGCCTCAAGGTGCAGTGGTTGAGAGAGGCTGAGAGACCAAACCCTATTTTCGGGGTTGTACCACTGACTCTTGGCAGACATGAAAGGAGCTGAATCACTGTATTATAATTTCAAGCTCCATTAAAGAAACATGGGGATAGCAGAGGGAAGGAGAGGGCAGGGAGGGATGAAGAGAAAATTGAACAGAGCAGAGTAGCACTTGAAGGGGAAAGAAATGTTGCTCATAGGCTCAGAAGGGGGAATTGCAAACAGAGATGAGATTAAAAGGGAACCCTTGAGACTGTCTCTTTAAATACAGCAAGATTCACTTACTCCATGCTGAGCCAGGCTTGTTGAGTGCTGGAGGCACAGTCCCACTGAGGTTTCCCAGCTGATGGAGCAGTGGAAGCCTGTCTCTCCCAGTATACCACCAAGTTGCCCTCTTCCACCTATGTTATTTAGGAAGTCCCACTGCTAATAATAAATTTACTGCAGAGTGAGCCTAGTGGGGAAGCTTTTTACTTGACTGCCCATCAGCACTGAGCATGTTAAATGATCCTTTTATCCAGAGGCATCCAGGCACATCAGACTTGGTACCATCTGTCTGGGAGTGCAATGTGGAGTATCTGAGAGCAGCTTCTCTTGTGTGGAGAGTGTTTCCTTGCTGGTCCCAAAGGCAGGGAGGGAACTACAGGTGCAAGAGGAAAAAGCAGAATGTGTAAGCATTGCCTGTGGCAGATATCATGGAAGGTTGCTTTCAGAGCCAGGGATAGGAGTGCTTTGGTGCAAAGGGGAGTGAGGTGTCCAACCCCTCTAGCTAGACCTCTGACCACTTCATTCTGCTCCAGGGCAGCTGCAGGATGTTCACAGTGCAAATGTTGATCTGGCTCTGACTTGGGACCAGTCTGGAAAGTCTTTGCCCGATTTGGCCTCTTACCTCCTGTAGGCATAATTTCAGCAGGTTTTTTAATAGCTCACAGGGGTTGGCCAGGCCCAGCATTTAGGTGGGAGGCAGACCCTGAGTTCCTTGTTGTTGTAGTTGCCCGCAAGGGCTACAGGCTTCTTTCTCCTGCTCTGTGCCCAGCTGAGGTCCTGTCCTCTGTGAGGACTGGCAGTGCTGCTGACCAAATGAAGGGTGTAATGGTGTAGAGAAATGATGAACTGGTTGAAACCTGGTCATCTGAGCTGGTCCTGTGGATGTCCAAAGCACAGTGGTATCCAGCCTGGTGTCCTGGTCAGATTGAATGTGTGTAGTGGCATTCATGTTACATTGAATCTCCTCACTCCCTCAGCTGAGATTCAGCTCTTATCCCCGCGTCCCACGCCTTGAATTTTTATGGCTTTGACAACTGAAAGAGGCTGAATTCCTTGGGACAGTAGCCAGTTTCCATTTGCTCTGACAAATGCTAATGGAGCTAAATAAATAGCAAAAAGTGGTCATAATGTAGCAGGGTGCTCATTACTGCATTTCTTAAGCTGTTGCCTGGTGCTGCTGTGTGCCATTAGGTGTTTGCTAAATAATGTCTTAGGAGCTCCTGGGTCTTTGGGGTGTTTGCTTTGCAGAAATGAGAACAACTGCCAAGCTCTCCTGGCTTTGGTTTTGTCCGTACAGCTCACGTGGAGGCTCAGGAGAGGGGCAGCAGCCAACACTGCTCCTGTTCCAGCTGTGCTCTTCTCCTTCCCCACGGCCTTGCTGAGAGCTGAGCAGTTTGGGCAGGAGCTCAGGGGCTGACCTACAAGAGGAGAGCTGTTCCTCACCAGCCATGCCCACCACCTTCCTTCAGTGCCAGGGCAGAGGTGGGCTGCAAACCAAACAGAGGTGGGGCTCTTCTTTGTGCCTGGGGGTTCTGACAGGCTTTATGATGTCTCTCCTTGGTTTCTGGACTTCCTTTTGATCTTGTGGGTGGTGATGGAACAGCCAGCATCCTCCATTAACCAGAAATAAAACCAGTCCTGCCAAACCCCTAAGCCTTCCCAAAGGCTAGTGGATCTCAGAAGGAGCAGTGTTCAAAATTGGTATTGTTAAGGCACTAGGAAAGACTAAAACCCACTGGGCTAGAGACTCTTTTGTATGCACAACAATGCTTTTCCAAGAGAGTTTAAGCACACACCTTGTTCCCGGCTGTGAGTCTCGAGCTAAATATTCCCCACACCCAGGACAACTGCATCCTAATCCTAACAGAGGCCCCAGGGCACTATTGTAATGCAAATAATGATAAATAACAGCAATAATAAAACTCCACCAGCATTTGCACCAGCTCCCTAGCAATCCCAAACCAGCCATAGCAAGCTTCATATCACTCAGGTTATGTAAAGGAGTGTGAGCAATATGACTGGAGCTGTCAGGGAAGTGACCAATTAGCCAGTGCAGCTGCCTCCTGCAGGCAGCAAATTTTCCTGTGGCATGTGGGTTGCCACTGGGGCCGGGATGTGTTCAGGCACAGGGCTCCTGCACTGGCTCCCAGGGCTGCTCTGCAGGGGTGGGGGTGATAGCTCAGCCCAGCACTTGGTTCAAGGGATGCCCCCCACCACCATGGGGAGGGGATTCTGGGGGTTATTTTTTTGACAGCCAGCTCTTCATGAGCAATGTGAAGGCTGGAGTCAGCAGGCAGAACTGACACAGGAGCTGTGGGTGCTGTGAGCCATGCTGCACACCCAGGCTGTCCCTGGGCTTTGCACAAGCACTGTTATCATACCTTGGGCTCTTTGTTGGGCTGGTTGCAGAAGGAAGTTCAATGCAGCAGCTGACTGAGGTCAGAGGTGCTGTGAGAGCCACATCCCATGTATTCCCAGGAGTTCATGGCTGTCAGTGGAAGAAGCATCCTTCTGTGGTGCCTTTTCTTCCCTAGACCCTGATCTCATGCCCTTCAGACCCAGCCCTTCACACTGAGCTGATGAGTGTACAGAGGTAAGTGTTTTTATTTGGTAGCAGTGTTATATTCTACTTATCTCTGTTGCTTTTAGTAGTTACTCTGTCTTGGCTGTCAAGCATAAAGTAGTAAGAAATCATGCACTGATGTCTGGGTGCTTCCCATAGGAGTTTCTCTCCTTGAGAGAAATGGTTAGATTTAGAGGAATTAGCATTCTAAAATTTTGCCCTTTGGCCACTGAAATCTGCTGCTACAGCTTTGGTCAGCCTTCTTCCACCTATCCAGTGGAGAGCAGCAGAAGGGAGCAGGCAGGCACAGACAATTATTAATAACCAGGCTTCTCCTTCCCACTTGTAGTTTGTTACAGCCTCACTTAAAAGAACATGCAAATGGGCAGCCTGGAACCCAATGAACCATTATCCTGCCCTAGCTGGGGTGTAGTGTCAGAGAATGATAGGAATTGCTTAGAGAAGGAACATATTGAGAGGGTTAAAGCAGGCTAAGTGTCCTCAGGCAAACCTTCACATCTCTGGGCAATATCCAGTTCAAAGGCTTCCCAAGCAAATGGACGTGCCTAGACTCCCTGCTGGAATAGCTACACCCAGGCTCAGCTTTTCTGCATTTGCCTTGAGCCCATTTGTGTTTCAGAACATGAAACTGGATTACTTCTGTGAGGTACTCAAAATCTGAGGTGCTTCTGCCACACAGTGCCCTCACAGTATATGGGACAGGTGGGAGAGGACCCCAGGCAGAGAAGGAGCAGCACAAGAAGACAAGGGGTCTGTAGTGGTCACCAGGATATGTGGTAGCCTCAGCACAGCAGCAGCCTGGGGCTTGCAAAGTGTTTTGCAGTCCTCAGGTGTGCTGTAGTAGAAGGGGGAGGCAGATTTTCAGATGTTTATGGGAATTCTTCTCCAGTGTGAGGGACAACAAGGCAGAAAGCACCAGTGAGTGTCTGAAAATATGATATATGAGCTGTAGGAGTTGGCACTGCCCTGGTGAAAGAGATGAGACACTGGGGCAGAGGAGGAGTAGAGTCCCTCTTATCTCAGATACCCAGGGGAGAGTTTTTTGGAAACTGTGTGGATGTGTTTATCCCCCCTGGAAAAGAACCAAGTGCTTTTGGGAGTGGATAGGAGGGAACTAGAAAATCAAATTGCATCTCCTTCCACCAGCACCCAAACCCACACGTCAAGGTCTCCCAGCAAAGGCAAGTAAGCTTCCTCTGTATTTCACTGCACACAATTAAACAGGACCCTTTAAGTCTGAAATCAGGTTGAGGTGTGAAGCTCATTTAGATAAACCACAAAGGAGGCATCTCATTTGGAGCAACAACATGGCAGGGCTGAGGCACTGGGGTGGGGTGGTGGCAGGTTCAGGCTGGATGTCTGGGAAGGCAGGGAGAGGTGTGAGCTGGATGCACCTACTGGGATTAGTGTCCCTGATTCCCACTCCCGGTGGGGTGCTCTGACTCAGCCCCAGCTGCTCAGTCATGGCTTCATTTGAGGTCTTCTCTTGCTCCTAAGCTAGGGATTTCAGTCCTGGGACCTATCAGTGCCATCAGGAGCCATGAAGTAGCGTGATGGTAAAATATATCTCAGCCATCTTCCCATTCAAATGGGGAAAACACACAGAGACACAAGGAAACTCTCCTCTGAGACCTGCTGTTACCAAGACTCTGGAAACGATGGGCCCTTGCACCAACTAAGTGTAATCAAGATGGAGAGGGCTGGGAGGGTTAGAGGCACTGGGGAAAAGACTTTGAAGTCTCCTCTTTGAGGGTGTCTCCTCCCTAAGGGCAGCCCCACTCACTGTGCTTGGCTCTAGCACAGGCTGAGCTGGAGCTGTGCCTTTGGGGTAAGGTAAGAGAAGACTGTCAGCTGTTTGGATGGTTCAGTGTGGTAGCCCAGGGCTGCCTGGGCACCCACAGAGACCACAGAGCAGCAGAGACCTTGGGGCTCTTCAGTCCCTATGGTCCCTCTTTCCTAACAGCATTATTTAATTCTTCCTAGGGGCTAAAGTCCCTCTGCTAAATAGGTCAGCCTTGCACGGAATGCAAGTACTCAAAATACACCTTTTATAACATCATTCCCAGAATTTTTGCTCTCTTACTTACCTTGGGCAAACAGCTCAGGCTCTAGAGAAGTGCCACTCTGTTCCCACATCTTTGCATGGCCCCCCAGTTCTATTTTCTCTATTTGGTGAACAGAATTTTTGGGTCCCACTGGAGAAGCACAACTTGTGGAGACCTTGTGGGCTCAGGTACATCTTTGTGCCTGAAAATCTGTCAGCCTTAGTGAGGGTCCTCCTGGGAGTTATGGGGGCTGTGGGATGCCCAGGAGAGCTCCTGTGTTCCCTGCCAAATGCAGAGAGGGGTGGGCAGCCTCGCAGCCATGGGGCTCCTGTCACACACTGAAGCTAAAATGCCTGGAAGGACAACTGTACCTTTTCTTTTCTTTATGCTGTTCTTTTTGTTTTGCTTTGGTTTTCCCCCTTTGCCACACTTCAAATAATTTGATGTTGAATATTTAAGACTGTTTTGTTGTCTTCAGTTCACCTCATCTGACCTCATGATCTTCAGGGTAATAGCAGATGATGATGATGATAATACTCTGCTGTTTCCCAGTGCCACTTTCCGAGCCCTTCAGCAACATTTACTTGTTAAGGCCTGCAAGCCATCTAAAGTAGGTTAATTTATCATTCCTGCTCTGTGTATTGTGAGGAGCTGTGACCTGTTCAAGTGAGCTGGAAGGACTTGTGGGCTTGAACTGCGGGGCACTTCAACTGAGTGCTCTCAGCACATAGTGTGGCTCACACAGCTCCACGTCCCGAGGAGGGGCTCTTCCTGGAGCAATTGGCATGAGGGCATGCAGGAGGTGAGGCTAACCAGAGAGGAGGGAAGGTCCCCGAGGAGCTGAACAAAAAAGCTACACGTGTAACAGTAGATAACAAGCTCCCAGACTTTATCAACTGGAGATTTGTATCGACTGCTGCAAAAAGGATGGTGATGGAGCAGTAGGATATGGATTAGAGATGAGGATGGAAGGTGGAAGGCTGGGTGAGCTACCAGGGCTCACATGTTGGGGGGCAAACCCCTCCCTTCCTAAAATCGATGGGGCCTTCCATTTGCCAGCCTGGCCACCCCTCCAGTGCAGCCCAGCTCGTGTTGGCTACAAACCCTCGACCCCAAGAGCCCCATCTCTGCGTGGGGTAGAGAGGCAGAGATCAGGCATGAGAGGATCCCCTTGGCTCTTGGCAGCCAGCAGGGAAGGGTGAGGCTGAGGGAAGAGGGCAGGTCACTCCTGTTTTCTCTGGGATGCTGGAGGCAAGAGGCACTGTGGAATGGGAAGGGAAGAGCAGCAAAATGGATCCTCTGAGGGAGTGTGGAGTGCTCGGATTCTGCCCCAGCTGCCTGGCAGTGATGCCTGTGCAGAGGCTGCTGGTGGGGATGGAGGGGGCTGCCAGCCATGTGGCTCTCTGGAGGGCTGTATACTTGTTTTTCTTCTCTGTGACATTACATAATGTGAGGTAGAAAATGTTTGCACGGTAGCTGTATCGGTCCTTGGGGCGAGGGGAGAAAGGAAGGAGGCGGCGGATAATTTGAGGCTCTTTATTAGACCAATAAATCATTTATAATGCACCAGCTTTCAGGCTGGGCTCTTATTGCTCATGTCAGCCACAGGATGCTGCTACCTGGTGACTGAAGCAAGCAGAGCATGGGCTGGCTCCCCTAAACCAGAGGGGCAGAGCTGAGCTGCACAGGGCAGGCGTGGCAAGGGCTCTGGGGGAGAGGAGACCTCGTCCTTCACAGGCCCTGGAGACAAACCCCATGCAGCTGGTGGCAGGCACTTGGCCTTGCATGAAGCTTCTTGCAGCCAGAGTGAAGACAAAGCATCAGGAGCAAGTCACAACTGAGGGATCAAGTGGCCACCCGAGGGCGGGTGGGTCACCTGCCCTCCCCACGTCATCTGCAAGCAGAGATAGCTGCAGATACAAGGGTCACACACCCTAAGCAAAGGGCAAGACAGGTATTACTGGTGGTGTTCCATTACAAAAGGGCATCCCGTGCCTCTTATCTTTGTGTTTTGGTGGAGGTTAGTGGAGCCTGAGGCTTGTCAGGCAAATGTCTCTTGGATTTCTTGTGTGCTCTGGGTGCCAGCGAGGTTGCTGAGGAGGAATGTGACCCATCTGGGAAGGGTTGTGCTTGCCTAGGCATAAGCTTGTGGTCTGCCACATTTCACAGCTGTGTCTTGTTCAGGTTGAAATCATCAAGTCCTGCAAAACCACACCTTTCAATAGCCTGCCTGCACTCTCAGGTGCTTCAGACAGCATCAGTTGGCCTAATGTTTTGACAAATGATATCCATATTGATTTCCCTCCTCCTGCTCCTTTTCTCCTCTCCCTCCTTCCACAGCAAAGAAACCACTTTTGATAACTAATCTCTGGAGCCAGGCAAACACAGCAGAGGAGACAGATGAGCCCTCCTTTTAGGAGAGTTCACACCACGGTGGGCTCCCAGGTCATCTGAACAAACATCCTTCCCTGTTAAGCAACCAAATGCTTTAGAAAGGGGGACCCCTGAATTGGCAGAGCATGTGCTCCTGCTGGTGTGCTGGGATTTCAACCCCCCACCCCCAAAATGCTGAGCAGCTTCAAAAAAACCCTGAAGGGGCTCCCAATGGGGACCAGTAAATGTAAAAAATCCTAATAAATACCATTCCCTCCTGCAAAATGCACATTTGGGGTGGGGAGGAGTTGCACAGCATGCCTGTTTCTGCAGGATCTGATTTAACTGTAAGCTCTTTAATATGTTCTTTGTGTCCTCATGGACAGTCTGATGGAAGCAGCAGCTAAAAGCAAATCACAGGGTGAGAAGGTGAGTCTTGCTGGTGAGAGTTAGCAGTGTCAGGAGGGAAATATCACACACCTCGCCGGCTGAATTATGCATTATGCTGCAAAATCCCTGATGTCAATAGGCAAATGCTATTCCTGTTGTTTTGCCTGTGATGATTGGCAGCAAAGGAATTCAAATCACATCCACACAGCAATTGTCCTTCTGTAACTAAGTCTCTCCTATTCAGGCGGGTGTGCTTGTGCAGGCAAAATCTGTGCAGCCTAGTGGGTGCTTCAGGAAGAGGTTTGAAAAAGGGTGGTGAAAACATTTTCATGCTTTTATCAGTACAAAATGTTGTCAGGTTAGCATGTACTGGATGTGGTGCTTTCTCATGGGCACTAGACTCTAGATATTACCTCAGACCTTGGGAGGAACAGAAGTCCATGCCCAGGTATTGAAAGTGATTTGAGGCACATGCCTCCATGGAAGGACTTTTCTCTCACCAAACAAGGTAGGAAGATGGAAAGCAGAGCCAACCAAAATGCCATCCCCAATAAAAGCAGTAATGGGGTCATCAGTGTCCCCTCTGCATGTGGCTGGACTAAAAGCATTGTGAAATTACGTGTAACAAATGGCAAGAAAATTATTATTTTAATGAACATGAGATTGTTAAAATTCCCTGCTATTGCATCTTGCTAGTGTGTTTGAAGAAGAGCAGATAACAAAGCTAGAAAACAGAATCTGCTTTTATTTGCTGCTTAAGTCGCTTTTGGCCTGCTACCAGAAGACATAAATCAATTACTAATTGCATTCCTAGTTTGAGGTGCTGTGAGCATTCATATGTTTAATCTGTCCCGGGTGCTTTTAGAAACAATTGCACTAAGGTGAGAATGTGAGTTGCACCAGAATTTTCTTGCTCCTGTTAATATGTTACCTTTCACAGAAAAAGGCTGTGTGAAAATCTATGGGTTATTTTTTTTCTGCTTGGTGACAAAATGAAAAATTTGGAATGAAGAAAAACGGACATCTGGGTTTTAAAATAACATTTTGTTTGCATTCTTTGGATGACTCTCTCTTACAGAACATAACTTCATCTTGAACTGCCACTTCAAGATGTTTGGGAAACAACTAAACAAACCCAAAAATATTTTACCAATAACCTGCTGCATTAGCATAGTTGCTGCAAAATGTAATTTTATTGCCTCCCCCACCCTCTCCAAGTGGAATAACCCATCTGCCTAAGGAATGTAGCCCTTCCCAGGTTATGAGCTCCTGAGAGGATTGTGTGATAGAAAAGAAAACATGGATTTGATTAGATGGAGACTGAGACTTCAGTCCCCTGTGGCACCACCACTGCCTGCCTCCCTGACCCTTGAGCAAGAGAGGACAGGGAGGCAGGGACTCAGCAGAGGGCTGGGAGAAAATGTGGCAGGCTTTCTCTCTGGGGCTGGAGGGTCTGCTGCTGCCATCCCCACGGAGCTGGCCGGAGTCTCAGTCACTCTGCTCTGCCTCAGTGCCAGCCCTGCTCTCTCTGGGGGCTGTGACTGCTGGGAGGGGCCATGATCTGGCCCTTGGTGTGGGTCTGGGGTGTGGACAATTGGGAGGGAGAAGGAGTGAGGGAAAGGAGGACTGTAGGTCTGAAGAGTAAACCAAATTAAGAGGACAGAGTGGAAAAGGAGTCTGGAAGTGCTGGAGGAGCCAAGCTAACAGAGGGCAGGAGATGATGTGTGCTTTCTGGGAGAGATTGGATACCATTATCACTGTCACACAGGGAACTTAAAATGAGCCTTCTGTCGGGAAGAAAGAGTTAAAACAATTTTGAGCTTTGCAAGGCTCACAATCTCAAACTATAACTGGTGAAGCCTGGCAGACGAGGATTATAAAGATAAGAGCAAGTAACACACAAGAAGGAGCTGGTGGAGGATCAGACCATGGAGTACTAATGACAACTCACAGGGGAAAAAAGTGGGATATAATCCCTGGTCCAAGGAGCATGGAAATCATCCCAACACCTTTGCTCAGACAGAGACCATCATCAGCCCCTTTTCCCCAGAGCTGTGAGTGTCAGCCTCTGGGATGACACTGGAGATGGGGGCAGCCCCTTGGTGCCTGCCCCTGCAGGGTTCAGCCCCCTGGCACTGGGCAGCAGGTCACTGTGGGCACTCTGGGGCATGGGCACTGCCCACAATGCCAGCAGCTGAGACCTGGCAGCCTCCCCTGTGCCCACATGCTCCTCAGCTGCTCCAGGTCAGAGCTGTCTCCTCTCATTCAGCTGCTTCACTGCACACCAGGCATACTGAGGAGCCAGGAAAAGATGGGGCAATCCAGGTTCACCTACTGGTTGCCCACCTCAAATGCTCTCACCAGTGCTCAGCTGTCACTGCAGGAGGTCTGCCACATCCCTGTCACTGGGCTGTCCTGGAGCTACCTGAGGGGTCCTGCTGGCCAGCAGGTCTTCCAGGTGGGCAGTGATGAGCTGAGGGCATGCTTCAGGTCTGTGTTGTGAGCAGGAGCCCTGGACATGGTTCTTCCAGGGCAAGGAGACCATGCTGGTTTCTCCCAAAACTGTCAGTGCTGCAGATGTGTCACTGTATCCTAATTTCTTTAACTGTACCTTTTCCAAGGCAGTTTTTGGCTCTGGCAGCTACCTGACCTCTCCATAAAGATTTGTGCTGGGCGTCCTGTGGCTTAGATAGACCTGTGAAAATGATGGATTACGTTCATCCAGCCTATTTCAGGATCTGATTTCTGCTGTTAAAAGCTAAGGGAGTACGTGGTCCTTCACATGGCTCAGCAAGAGACTTGTCAGGCTTTTCTCACAATCTGGACTGACTTTCCTGCACCTTTCAGACACAGCATTAAAGATTCCATTATGGAAAGCTTGGAAGGTGGCTCTGAGCTGAGGCAAATCTGCAGGTCTCCCACAGTTGCAGTCAGGTGGAATTGCTTGGCATTTCCTGAGGATCTGATTAGTTTGTGACTTTGATAGCACCTGAAAAGTAAAGAAAAGCCAGAGTCAGGCCTGTGCTCACAGGCTGAGGAAGAAACGAGCAGAACTGCGGCTTAGGCAGTTCAAGGATGGAGTGGAATCTCTGCTGCAGGTCACATGCTCACACAGGCTATTCCATCCCCAAACTGCTGGCTGCTTGGCCCCTTTGTTTTCTCACCAGCAGAGACAAGCCCAAAGAGAGTGAGGCTTGCAAAATGTGGGCTCCTGTCAACAATGGAGACTTGTGAGATCTGCTGAGTCTGGGCAAGGAAGAGGGCAGGCACTCTGGAAAGAAGCTGCCTCATCCCTACATCATTCACCAGGAACAGCATGGGGTTTGTGCTCCAGCCCTGCAGCTTTCAAGCAGGCTTAGGGCAGCAGGCAATTACCTCTCTGTTGTCTACTATATCCTAATGCAGACAGAATATGTCAAAATTGTGGGGCAGTCCTATGGATTTCTGACTCCCTTGTTTCTTGATAGGAGCACTGTCACTCCATCCAGAAATGTGTGTGGTGTGGGTGAGTCAGGGTCATGGTGATACTGAAAGGGGCAATGTGGATCTGTATGGAAAAAGCTGGAAAGACCAGAACTGTGGACATAGCTGGGATGCTTTGATCCAGGCCCTTAGTGAAACAGCCCTCAGGGACCATCACACAAAATAGCCTAGAACACAGATGCCTATCAAGAGCCTTTTCCAGCTATCCCTTTATGGAAAGGCCAGAACCATAAAATACTTCTCGGTGACTGTGATCTTGCAGCAAGGATTTGCTCTACACCACTTCCCTTTTGCAATGTGCTTTTTTCGTCTTCACAAAAGGCTTCCTTGGCAAAAGGGAGCTGCCAGCTGGCCAGATCTGGCCAAGGGGCTAACAAAAGTATTCAGCTCCACACAGTTAATGCCAGTAAAATTGTCTATTCAAAGAAAAGTCATAGTTTTGACTCTGTTTTTTTCATCAGAGTTTATTACTCCAGGACCACTGCCAATATAATTTATTTTTTTTTAGCTTAAAAATAATAATAAAAAAATCCTAGCATGTTGAAGCCATACACTTTGAAAGCATCCCTCATTCTGGCTGATACCACTGCTGTTTCCCATCTATGCTCCTTTTGATCCAAGTGGTCAATGCTTTTGTGATGCCACTTTCTTTCATCCTAGAAGTGGAGAGAAATGTTGACTTACCCCATTTCATTCAATTCCTATTTTTAAATGTTAAAAACAATTTAATTCCTGATGACTGTAACGACATCTCTGCCTCTCTTTCTCCTTCCCATTTCAAACCACCTCGAAACCTAGGGGATGGAACTGGCTGACAGGATTCCTTTAATTATCCTCGCTCCCATCTTTTCCATGGTGCCTTCAAGGGACACCACTATGAAAGGTTCTGTACACACAAGCACTACATCCCCATTGAAGCAGAGAACAAAACCAAAATGTCAGGAAAGCCACCTCTTAAAGAAATTAATAACAAATACAAGCAGGCACATTCCATCCGCCCCATTAGTCAGTAGTGCTCAGATACCATGGTGATGAGCCTCCCTAGAAATATTTCCACAGCAGCAAAACTGCCTTAAAGGGGCCGCACAGCCTCTCCCATGCACCTGGGCACAGCCCTCCTCCAGAGGCACCGCTGTCCTTCCCAGACTGGCACCTGAGCTGGAGGAGGCCATCACCATCTACTTTTCTTTCTCTCACCGCAAGCCCCGGGAGATGCGCAGCCCCAGCGCCACGCCTGTCACTCTGCAATTCACCCCCAACATACTGCTGGGGAGGAGGGTGGCCTGCACCTCGCTGCTGAGCAGTTTCTCAGAGCCAAGGAGCCAGATGAGCACAGCATCCCTCAGCTGCACATCACCAGTCTCCCAAGCTGAGTCCTCACCCAGCACGACCACAGACAGCGGCTTGGAGCGTGGAGCCAGACATGGGCTTGTTTATCCTCCCAGAGGCAAATGTTTGTGGGGCAGAGCAACGCCTGATCAGGTTGTTGGGCTTTTGGGAGCTCCTGTTCACAGATCCTCCAGAACAAAAAAGAGCCAAGCGAAAGGGGCAGGGAAGGGAGGGGAAAGAAACACATGCTCAGATGTTTAGGTTGCTGCAGCCAACTTCTGCCCACGCTGGAGGAGAGCTTTGAGTTTCTTGCCCTTGATGTAGCCACTACCAGAAGTTTGTTTTCACAAAGCCTTCTTGTATTGAAAGCTACAACTCACACCTCAGTACCTCCTCTGAGAAGAGATGAGTAACCCTGTTATTAAGCTGTGGGCAGCATCACCTGGAGGGTGACTCTTCACACACCTGCTGCTCTTCAGAAATAGGTGGGAAACTTTGTGCTGCAGAAGAATTTTCAAAGGGCAGCAGCTCCAGTGGAATATGGGGCATAAAAACACAGAGAAATGATCATGTGAAAATAAGCTGATGTAGCCTTGATGCAGAAGACCCAATGCATGGTTGTTCCTAGTGCATGTATAAACAAGAAACCACTTGGAGCTGCTGACTTCCACATGATCCCAGCAGACAGACTAGGAGAAGGAAGAAAAAAGAAAAGAAATTTCTTTCCTGTAACTTAGTGAATCCCTTGCAGCAATGGGAAGGGATGGGAATATAAGTTAATTGGACTTGTGCCTTCATTGGGTACCCTCCCACAACAGCTGTAACCAGTCCCAAGGCATGATAGAGCAGGGCAAGGTAAAGGCTGTGTGCAAATGCCTTGCTGAGGTTTCTGGTGTGGTCCTACAAGAGCACTTAGGGGTGAGGACTGAACTGTTTTGATTAAAAACATGGTATTAACTAGTTGGACTGACTGCAGGCTGGGAGGAGGTGAAAAAACCTACAGTCCTAACCAAGAAACTGCTGCTCATTCACTACTTCACAGCAGAGAAATCTTCTCTCTCCTCTCTTTTCTTCCCCCACTGCATCTTGCACCCTTCCTGGCTTTCTAGCCTGGTGTTTGTACAGTAGTTCTTCCCAAGCACTTCCTGGATGTATTTTGTTTCCCTTAATTGCAATTTTAAATAATACCTGGAGGTCCTCAGTAAATGGTGGCTGAGTGTGTGAGCAGTGTGGAAACACAGTGCCTGCCAGCCCCCAGGTGCTGGGGTATGTTGTTGAGTTGCTTGTCTGCCCTATTTACACGGAGACTAATCAGCTCTCCATGGAATTTCTGTTTGATCCTTTGGCCTGTCTCAAGGGAAACACAACACTAACTGACAAAATATGTATATTTTGGCTTTCAAAAACTATTACATTTTGCAAATGTCACCCAGACATTGAGCTTTGTGGTTGCCAAGGAAACATCATGGGAGATAACCTGATCGCAGCTGTGAACTGCATCCTTTCCTCTCCTGGTGTGAAACCCTCACTTCCAGAAATGTCCTCTCTTGTCTTGGGGTATTTCATCTTTAGAAAGCAGAGGCTTGAAAAAGAAGGTTATTTGCAGTCCAGAAGGTGTTTCCTGCTGAAATGGAGCTGTCTGGGGGGGACTTGCTCCTCGGGCTCAAAGGCAATGGCTCGGCAGCAGAGGGTTTGTTGTGCTCTGATAATATCAGTGTCTGCTGGAACAGCCACAACCCTGTTCAGATAATGTGGGATAGAATCAGTGGTGGGGGGGAGGTTGTACAGTGTCAGCCTGGGCTTTGAAAAACTCGGTCTCCCTGGAGCTATTAGCTCAGAGAATTGCAGGCTGGAGCTATCCAGATAGGATAGATGGAGCCTCCTGTCTATGACCTGGCATAAAAAGGGCTGTGCTGAGTAGTCTCAGAGGCTGTCAGGGATCCAGTGCCTCTTGCAGTGAGGGAACCTCGAGCTGTTGTTCCCAAGAGAAACGTTCCTGTTCTCCCCTTATGTAATATGCTATGTGCTGTCAGGTGGAGGTGGGATGTCAGGGAATCTACTCTGATTATCCCTCTGTGCCAGGCAGGGCAAAACCACTTGGGAAGGCAAAACCACATCTTGCCTTGTAAGTAGTAATGGCCCCGAGTATCTCTGCCTGTTGCTCCATCCCTTGAAGAGGTGCAGCAGCCCTGGACACAGGTGGTGGTGAGCTCTGGGTTTGGGCTGGGGGGACACAGGCCATGGGCGTGCCACGTGTGCTGGCAGCAGCTCTGGTGAGGGAGAAGGGGGGACGAGCACGTGGCCCCAGGGAAGCCTGATGTGTGTCTTCCCTTTCTGGTGTGACAGAATGGCACTTTAAAGATGTGAGATGCAGCTCTTTTCCCTGACACTCAAAGAGCCAGTTGACAAGCTGCTGCCAGGGAAATGTTGTCTAACTCCCTTTCCCCCAATAATTTCCCTGATAAAGCTGCAGTGCAGTGGAATCAAATGGTGACAAAAACCAGTGGGGGAATAGATGTGTTTTCTTTCTTTCTTTCTGTTTTTTTTTTTTTTTTTTTTTTTTTTTCCAAGTGTGTGTCTGTACTGGGAGCCATGTGCACATCGGTAAATCTTGCTGGTTCAAAGAAATGTTTTTAGTGTTCAAATTCAAACTTTAGCTCTTCCCCCTCTGCTAAAGAAACAACAAAGCCTTGAAGATGCTCCCAGCTTGCATGGGATTAAAAAAGACTTCGTGGCTGAAGTGGAAAACAGCATCTCATGTTTTTCCTTTGGGTTACATGTGCAGAAAACCCCTCTGCTGCTGCTCTTTCAGCCGTTGCTGTGAAAAGTCCTCTCTGATGAGGAAAGGTAAACTGTGAGTGGAGGAGGGAGAAGAGGGCTATGGTTATAAAACTACCTTGCAGGCAGACAAGTCATGCTAAAATAACTGTGAGCAAACCTGGGAGTGGGACTGACAGTGCTGGAGAGCTGCTGCGCACTTGGGCACAAGAGTGAAGCCTGGCACCTTGAAGGTGTAATTACCATTAACACCTCCTGTTTGCCCCAGTCATTTCCCTTAGGTGGTTAACTGTGGTTCATTGATGGTTCCTCTCCTCATTTCCATAAACAGCAGAGGATTTCCTGGCTGTGCAGGGAGAGGGAAGGATCAAGAAGGCTGCAGTTTCCCACCAGCTTTGTGCACTGCAGCTGGTGCTTCTCATCACCTGATGCTGGAGTAGAAGTGTGGCTGTGGGGCTCCTCCTCTCATGCAGTGTCTTTCCTCTCCAAGAGAAGTCACCATGATTTGACTTTGTTGGAAACTTTTACTCTAAGAGCCCATCTTTGCCATCCTAGCTCCTGTTAGGCTTCATTAAGGGGTTTTAAAAGGGGCTTTCCCTACTTTTCAGTCTTTTCTCTAAGCTCAGCAGAGCACAGAAGACCTGATTGTGTCCCTCAGAGCTGTAACCATGACAGGCTGGTCAGTCCTCTCTTAATATTCAAACTAGGGTGTTTTAGGATGGATGTAATTTGTTTTAAGGCAAATCCTTGGGGTTTCATTTTGCTTTCCAAAGTGTAACAGCTGCTTAGGCTTCGTTTGCTCAAAAGCTGAAAACCCTGTAAGGGTTTGCCCATGACTTTTGGCTTGGGTCATTAAGATTAATCTGAGCAATTGCCTTGCCCTTTGCTTCAAAGGGCTTAGGCCCATTTCACTCCGTGATGAATTTGGCTCCAGAGCTTAAGTATCTACTTCTTTCGTACTTCCAATCCTCAAAAAACCCTAAAAAAAATCAGATATCCTTTGGTAAAAGGGCACCATAGTTTCTGCATAGAGCAAATAAGGCAGAGGGACGTGAAATTCATGAAGTGCTGATTTTTGCCCTTTTTTAAAAATAAGCTACATCAAATTCCTTATCACTCAGTCCTTAGGAACTGCCTTAGCACAGTGGAAGAATTGACTGCATAAATGCCAGCTGTAACTCTCTTATTTTTGGTAACAAGGCATTAGTAAAGGCAGATTAATTCAGTGCCACGCTCCGATGAGACCAGTGTCCTTTTGTCTGGGCCTGGCTCTGGAACCCTCTGCTACCTGGTTTTTGCTTCCAGCCATGGATGTGGGGACTGTAGTAGTGGTTGAAAACACATACCTGTTATTGCAGCAAGTAGTCATGAAGGGTGTGCACATATAGGTTAATTGTCAAGGGAAACCGACTTCAAGTACCATCAGACTGTTTTCAAATGTAATCATGACATCTAAGAGGATGATCTTTGAGAGATCAGAGAGTGGAAATTATTCTCTTGCTTTGCACATCTGAGTGCAGTTTGGCTACAGTCAAATTAGCTGTTTCAGCCTACACTGTCAGTTTGCTCTTATCTCCCTTTCCTCTTGTTGTATTATTAATAACAATGAAAAAAAAAAAGTTAAAGACATCAGTAAAGACCTATCTGCGTGGGGCAGGGCTGGAGCCAGGGACTGCCTCGGAGTAATTGTGGACGGTGACCAGCGTTTGAGTGCCCCTCAAAGGGACGTGGTGGCCCCGGGGATGGCAAGAAGGAGCTCTTTGCCACGCTGCCTGCGGGTCTTTGAAAGGCAGCACTGCTGGATCTGAGCTTGCTCGTTCTCTTCATCTTCCCTCCCTCTCTGCCTCTGCACAGCTGCATTTGGTAATGAAGCTGGCAGCCTCAGAAAGTCACTAGAAGTAACCCAGCTGCCTCCCCGGGTTCACGGGGAGAGCGACTTTTGTAGCTGCTCTCAGCCAGTCCATTAATTGCACATAATAAGGCATTTAGTGACAGAAGGATGGTTGATGAGCCTTAGCTGAAATAACAAGGGCCTGCCAAGAGCTGTGTTTCTTTGTCAGGGAGGGTTGTGGAGGGTCCTAGCGCTGAAGTGCAGAGCTGGAGTCGCGCAGGGATAAGAGCAGTGGGAACCTGCTGCTCCCTGATCTGGAGGGCCCACAGCTGGCACTGAGCAGGGAGGCACGTCCATGCTGAGGGGCTGGCAGGGCTGATCCCCCCTGGGGACAGCAGGTCCCTGCGTCTCCAGCAGTGTCTGCCTGATGGCAGCCGTGGGGAGCCGCCCCGCTGGCAGAGGGGCACCACTGAGCACCTTGTGAGAGATGAGTTGTTCCAAACGGGCTGGACATGGGGCATCCATCTGTAGGAGCATCTGTCTTCCCCAACATCCATCCCTGCAAAAAGGAGCAGGGCAGATTGCATGGAAGACCAATATGGACTGGGAAACTTGGCCTCTCTAGTCACCAAGCCGGTCCTCTTGATTTTTAATGGGAAAATGAGTAATGGGTTGAGGTGGGTGCTTGCCCCAGCTGTCTGACAGATTCTTTGTGCGCTGTCATGGGCCCAGAGGAGAGGGGGACAATGCCATGGCGAGGGGATGCACTGGCAGCTGTTTCTGCAGGGAGGAGTGTGAGGGGTGTCCATGTGATGCAGCCAGGCTTGCTTGGAGCAACTCACTCCCTCATCAATAAAGCAGCTGCTCCCACAGCACCAAGCATTTCACCAGCATCAGCCCCTGGTGTTGAGGGGCTCCCTGCACCTCATTCCCAGCTCAGCTCTGTGGGGAAGCATGTCCAGGAGCTGTCACATTAGAGTCACGCAGCTCCAGTCCATCTTGGTGGGGAATCAGATAATGACAGCATTCCTACTGGGAGAACCCAGCCTGTGGAGGTAACCAGGAGCCCAGGATGATCCTCACCAGCTGGAGAGAGAGCAGGCTCTGCATGTCTGTGCACACACAGGCTGCTGCTGCAGTGCCTGGCTGCCCCACAGTGAGGGTCACCCTGCAAGAGGAGGTGTGTATCTCCCCAAAATAGCCAGCCACACTTGCAGTGGGCACATGCAGGCGGTCCCTGGAGCCCACAGCTGGAGCATCTGCCTCAGTTTGAGTCTGTGCAGCTGCCCAGCTGGCTGGCACATCCCTCACCTGGGAGAAGGTCTGTGCTAGCAGTTGGCAGGAGGTGTTCCTTTGTCTGAATGAGCACTTGGGAATGTCAACATTTCTCCAGGCTAGTTTACTGTTCTTCTTACCTGTTTGTTTTAATGTCTCAGTCCTGTGCAGCACTACTTCTCCTAGAGGGTCTGGATGTTTCACAAAGGGACAGAAATATTATCCCTGCAGAGAAACAGGGGTACAGCACTAATGGTTGGTTCAAGTAGAGGTTTTCCAGCCCTGAACTCTCACTCCATCATGCAAGGTCCAGAAAGAACAGAAGGCAGGTCTGGCACAGAAACCTGCAAGAGAGGGAACAGCAGTTTTCCAGGTCAGATTACGGAGGTGAATTATGGCTTGTGTGAAGGGTCTTAGGAAATGTGGAGAATTGGCAGCCCTGCTGGCTGTGACCCCTCTGTGGATCTTTCATGAACCCCTTTCCCATGGTCAAAGGGGACATTACCTGTCCCTCTGCTCAGATGGGAACATTCTGGGTGGGCGGGGGGAGCTGTCCCTTGAGCTGAGTGATGCCATCCACTCTGAGCAGTGGGTGTTAACGCTGCCACCTTCATTACTATTTTTAATTAACACCCTGTCATGACTTGGCAACATTCTCACCTGCCCTGTGCCTCAGGACATCTGGACAAGGTCTGGCTACCTTCCTCCCCAGGGCATTCCTGACAGCAAGCCCGGGGCTTGGAGGCAGACAGCTCCTTGGGGACACAATAGCAAAGCACACAGTTAAACAGCTGCTCCTGCCTGTGCTTTCTCCAGTGCTGTCCTTGTCCTCTTCCATGTCCTTCCAAGGCGAGAGGCAAGGACCTGGCACAGCTGGCCTGTCCCACTGCTGGCAGCAAGCCTCGTGCTGATGTTTTGGGCAGCCCTGCTTTGCTGCTGTGCCTTATTTGTTGTACAGCTGAGGTGGAGAGGACATGGGATGATGTCAGATCCTGATCACCTACCCACAGCTTCTTTTCTTTGCTCTACTTCTCTCCATCTGGGAGGAGAGCTGGAAAGCTCTCCTTGCTCTCTTCCTCTCTCCCCGAAGGCTTCAGCCTCCTTCTTCTACTCACCCAGTCTAGACAGCCTTGCTTTTATAGAGAATTTTGTTTGCTTTTCAATGGGGAAACACATCTGCAAATCCTCACATCAGAAGTCCTGGGTAGATCATAACACATCTTTGGTAGGATGCAGGGAAGTGGAATGTGTTCATTCACAGAAAATTGCAACTTTGGCTGGCAAATTAATTATTTTGATTTCTTCCAAAACAAAGTGTTACAAATGGTAAGGAAGGCTTTTTTTTTTTTTTTTTTTTTTTTTTTTTTTTAAAGTTTGGGTGAAAGAGGGAGATTTGTCACTGTCACACCTGTGCAGGTCAGATTTGGAGGGAAAAGTCTTGATCTTGCTTCCAAAAGGGGAAAAAAAGAAACATCAGGGCTGGCTTCTGCTGTTGTCTCACTTGACCTCCTTGACATCCTCCCATATCCAGATGCAGCACGTGAAGAGACACCAGTTATGTTGCAGACATGTGGTTGGAGGCTTTGGCTCAGGAGGCAGCAATCCAGAGGAGTTTCTGGGCATATACTGCCCTCCTGCCTTTCCCACCTCTGCTGAGTAGAGGAAGAACTCCCCCAAACACAGCAGAGGCTGAGTGAAGCTCTTGATCTCCAAGCTTTGACCACGCACCTCCCTAAAGGGAGACCAGGCATGACTCTGAGTCAAACCACGTGTGGATTATTCAAAACCAAAGCAGCATCCTGCCTTGGAAATCCTTCCAAAAGGGCTCTGCCATTCCTGCCCCCAGCAGCAGAGACTGCTGAGCAAATGGCTGCCTCAGGGCATGCACAAGCAACCTTGTGGCTCTCCCAAACTTCCTGCATGCCCAGGAGCCAGAGATGAGAGCTCTGCTCCACTGCCACAGCTGTGTGCAGCATCCTTGACCTCGGTGTGCTCTGCCATCCTGCTCCGAAGCCTGAGCTAAAACAGGGAGACTTGTCCAGAACAGTTCACACTCTGGAAATTCAGATCCTGGTGGCTGTGCCTGGAGCTGAGAGGTTCTTGGTGGGAGGCCCTTGCTGTAGGATAGGTCCATTATGGAGAGCTAGCTCATGGGCAGGGATGGCTGGAGCAACTACTCCAGGAAACAGCCTTAATTCAGTAAGTAGCTTTTACCTCCCAATCAATGCCAGACCTCTGCCCCCTCCCAGCCCTGTTGCTGGAAGTGCCATTATTCTGGCAGAAGGCAGCACTGACTGCCTGATAGCTCTGGCTTCAGCAAAGGAGCACGGCAGAGCCAGTGAGTCTCTGGGTTTTTGGTGTCCACACAGTCCTGGTGGCCCTGAGCTCATCCTCTGGGCAGGTCTGGGGGTGCCTGTATTAACACCAGTCAGACACTGCTGACTGAAGCCTTCCTCTCAGTTGCTTATTGTTCTGCCAGACCCCAAGCACTGCAGCTGAGTATTTCAATGCCAAGTGTCTGCCCCGGGCTGATTTATCTTTTTTCCTTTAAACAGAAGCTTCAGCAATAATTGGATCTGTTGTTTCTCAGAGCGAGACTAAGGAAAAATATGTCCATAAAAAATCCTGCTATGCTGGAGAAATGCAATGCCTCTGGCCTCAGTGGGCATCTGTAATCCCCACTCCTCTTACTTCCCACATGGAGTCATGAAGTGATGCCCAGCTGGCCACCTCTGCTCCACGTGCTGTTCCTCATGTTCTGGATACAGGGGTGTCCTTTGGAGGGGTACAGAGCTGTCTGAGTGCATCAAGGCAACAAAACTCATTACCTCTGCATTTTGTACTACCAGGACTAGTGGGTATCTCTGTGTCTTAGTCGCACCCCTCTTTCTCTCTGCTCTAGGGCTTCAGTGAAAAAATCAACTCATTTGAACATGTGACATGAACCCTGGTGCTGTAAGCATGACCCCAGGAGAGCAGAGCTGTGAAGAGAGCTGTCACTGGGGAGGCTGCTGGGCAGCACACAGATGACAGGGGGTGCAGCCTCACTCCAAAGAGCAAGGCTAAACCCATGCAAGGCCATACCTGTGCTTGCCAGGCAGTCCCATCCAGCCCAGCACTAAGTCAGGTAGGAAACCAGCAGGGAAAAAACCATGCTAAAGAACCTGAGGTTTTTTTTTTTTATTTTATTTTTTTTATTTTTTTTTTTTTATTATTTTTTTTTTTTTTTTTCTACATCCAGTTCCAGCTGTTATTCTTTTAGTGAGTGAGAGGAATTCAAGCTATTTGTTCCTGGCTGTCAGACCTTAGCTTCTGGGCTGTTGCCTCTTATTTGTTTTTAGTTGCCTGGCTCCTCACAGTGATCTATTTCTTCCTGTGTATTTCAGTATTCCACCCTATGGGCAATGATTTCCCCTTTGTCACCAAAATATTGCATTAGCATTCATCTGGTTTTTTTGGGTTGTTTTTTTTTTTTTTTTCTGTGCTAAGTTTGTTTAAAAACCAGGGAACAAGAAAACCAGCAGGCTGAAAGGAGTTTCATCCCATCCTCCTTTCAATGCTACCCACTACCAGCTCCTTTCTAGTCAGGTTGCTACTCATCTTCCAGTGCTCACAGTAATCCTCAGCTTTGCTGGCTTAACTGTTAATTTTCCACTAGCAGGCATTTTCTGTGGAGTCCAGATAGATGAGATCTGCTGCCATGCTTTTGTCTGGGAATATATTTCTCCAAAGCAGTGTAGAACATGACTCACCTGTTGTAAAGCCCACCTTGCCTCTGAATTTTGTTTACCTTTACCTTACTGGCCTTCCCTTCTCAGGAGGTGTGCAAGGCTTATGTCCTGCCTGTGTGCTCAGGTCTGTGTATCCATCACATGCTGCTCTTCAGTCTTCTAGTACCACATTTCCTCTCCTGCCCTGCTTGCTAGATCCTTTAGAAACCTCTGCTGCCAGCCCTTTGTTTTATTCTAGTGTGTCCCTCTGAGTTTGGATTTGGAGTTTGTCTCACTGTCTCTTTCACTCAGTTAAAACACATCAATCTTTTACTGGAAATGTCCATATACAAGTCCTCCTCTCAATAACCCTTTGTACCTTTCCTCTGTTATTCCTGCTCCTCCTTCTCACTGAGAACTTGACCTGCTATTTCTTTCCTTTAAGGTCAGCTCTCAATTTTCTTTTTGACAAACAAAATAAGTTGAGTGCTCTATGTGCCTGCTGGAAACATTTGGGGGGGGTTTTCCCCCTGGACCACTGAGATCATTTGTCTCCTTTCTATATCCTCTTCTTCCAGCAACACTCTCAGAGTGTTGTTACCACGCTGGAGGCAGTGGGCTGAGATTCATGTTACCAGCATGGATCACAGGTGTATTTTACTTGCTTCCTCACTATTCCCAGTGGAATGTCCATTACCTCTTGCCACAGTTTTATGCAGTCAGGTCATGTGCTGCTGTCATGAGCTCCAAAACCTTTTCCAGAGCCTCTGCTTTCCAGTCACAGTGCCCTAAGAGTCTGCCTGGAATTTCTTATTCCAGGAACAACTTCTTGTAGTAAAATGCCGTTTAAGCAGGCTTTGCTCGCTGAACTGTGGAGACTGCTTTGCATGGTTGCCCTGTGCTCCTCATTATTCATCACTTTGAATCTCTTTGTCATTTCTGCACTGTAACAGCACTGAGATTTGCATCTGCTTCCCAGCGATGAAAACGCTGGGAAGTGTCAGGCCTCGAGCAGCTCCCCAAAGAACCCTGCTTGAAACACTCCCATCTGTAGATGATTCACCACTGACAATTTCTTGTTGAGATGTGTCAGCCAGCTCTTAATGTAGTAAACGTGTGGTTTATTGATATCATATACTGCTGATTTTTTAATCAGAGTGTTGTGCAGTCGAATGTCAAATGCCTTACAACAGTCCTCCCTAAAGCTGACTTGGAGCCAGCCTTGGAGTCAAGTGGTAGGTGTGATATGTGTCAAATAATTGTGTCATCTCATCAGGGAAGGCCCACAAATCTAGCTGAGCCAGTTGTTAAATATATTTCCATCCTCTGCCATCAGTTACCACCACGAAACTCTTGGGAATTTCGTTCCAGTCTCTCCAAGCTTATTGCTGCCTCACTGTGTGCCCCCATATCCTCTGGAGCAGGAGTTTGGCTGCATCTTTCTTCCACACAGCATCAGTGTGGGCCTCTCATCAGCCAGAGAGTGTTCCTGATGCTCAGCACTGGGCAGTCCCCAAGGAAAATGGGATGAGCAGTGTATGGTCCTCAGTATCTTTTTCCTCCAAAGGCAGTTGAAAGTGTAATTGTTCATCTAACCCCCCTGCTCCTTCTGGAGTGCACAAGCTGGAAACCTGGACTCTGGGGAAACAGAGAGGATGCTGAAGAGGAGCCAGTCCTGCAGGAGATGTTCCCTCATCCCACAGCTAAGCCTGAGACTGATGGGCCCAACCAAACATTTCCCTTCTGAAAAGACCAGTGATGCCATGTTCCTCCGTGGCCCTTGGAGGAGGCTGGAGAGACCACGTTCTGGGCGCCCTGGAGGTGCAGAGGGGGACAGGGGACAGGTGATGCTCTGTCCCCTCTCTGCACTGCCACTGTAGCTCTGATGCACTTGGTTTAAGTCAGCTGGTAATCACATGTGGTGATAAATAGTGAGAGACAGGAGTTTGTTGCAAACAAATGAGCCTCAACTAACCTCATTTCTTCTTTTGACAGGATAACAAGCTTAGAGGATAAATTCTCCCCTGCCAGAATTTGTTTCTCTGCTGCCAGCCACCTCAGCATTTAGCAAAAACCCCATTCTTTGCTCAGTTCCAGGCTCCTTAAAGCAAAGGCGGGTTCAGACCACCCTCCTCAAGTTCTGGATTCAGTCCCACAAGCTTTTTTCTCTGCAGGCTGCTCTACTTGTTCCAAATCCTTCCACCTCTGGAGATGCTCAAGCCTCCCCACCACCTGCAGCTGGCAGGAGCACTCTGGGGCAGTGCTGGGGCAGGATAGCAGAGCCCACATGGACCTCAGACCCCATGGCAGAAGTGGTGTGGGGAAAACCAGCTGTGTACATCAGCAGCGAGGACAATTCTTCTCAGCAGCCCTTGCAAGGTGTCTCAAGAGGCTGTTCCCGGGCAGCTCAGCAGCACTGGTAAGTAAATTGGCAAGAACTTGTGATTTTCCTTGGGTAGCTGTCAGATGTTGCTTGCTTTGAGACATTGTTGGTGTTTGACACTTTGGACGTGCTTATCCTACCCCTCTGGAAGCTATGCAGGCTCTCAGCTGTGCGCTGTGCCTATTGTTAAAGGAGCTTTCCCTCAGCAGAACTTCAGAACCTCCCAAGAGTCCAGAAATGCCCAGAAATATACAAAATACTTAGGAAGAGAGGCCAGGTTTGCAGAAATGTGGGAAGACCACTCAGAGGCTGAGGAGTTTGGGGTGCTCTGCCTTTGACTCAGGGTTTTGAAGTGCTCTGGTTATCCATTATCTCTGAAAAACCCAGTTATGGGATGCAGAGCAGCAGGTACATGAGTGAAATGCTTCAGTAATATTTAGCAGCATCCTGAAAGGACCTTCTCCTCCAGGCTTTGAGTGCTGGGCATGGTATTCATCTCTGGTGGCCCCTTTTCACAGTACTTTTGCTGCAAATAAGAGCCTGGACCCTTATGTTTTCTTAGGCAAAGGTACTGGGTAAGAGGACGTGTTTCAATAATTAAAAAGCGCTTTTCTCCATTCATGGTCATTGCGTCACATCCTTGCTGAGCACAGCTCTGTGTGCACTGCTAAATGGAGCACTTTGCCAATTTCTCCCAATTGGTCAAGGCTTTGAAGAGTGAAATCAGTAGCATTCAAAACGAAGCAAAACTCTGCCAGCATTAGGTTTTGTTACAAAGTGAAATTTGCCCATGGTTAATTTTGAGGATTTGTTAAGGGGCACAACCTGGGCCCCAATCCAAGCGGTGCTGGCAGGATAAAAATCCTTCCCACACCACCAAGGCAGACATTTCAGGGGCACCATTTGCAGTGTGGTGGTCCCTCTGTGCAAAGAAAATAGCAAAGAAAATTTCAGCACAGGCTGACCTATTGCCTGCTCAGGGACTTGCATGGCCTGTCTTTCTCCAGAAGTGCTGAGCATGTACTATTCCCACTGACATCTTTGTGGACAAGCTGTGGGTTTGACAGGTTAGATCCATAGTTTGGGGCGTTTGTATCACTTCTGGTGACATGTGAAAAACGGCAGATTAAAATACAGTTCAATCTTAACCCTGCCTGCAGAATAGCATTTTAACCAAGTTCCCACCGTGCTGGATGAACTGCATCAGAGCCCCTTTCCTTATGAGAAACTACTGCCTAAATGCAACTGTGATGCAAGAGAAGATCAATCTGCCCCTCTAGATTGCAGCTGCTCTGAAGTTTTGGGCTTGTCCTGAATACAGAATTCAAAACAAAGCTTGAGAGCCTGCGTTGACTGAGAATAAGGTCTGTGCAAACCCCTGCCAAGTGATAAGGCAGCTCCCCCTGGCTCTGAGAACAGAGCTTTCCTCCCCAGCCATGCTCAGGTGCGAGGGGAAGCTGGAGCTCCTGTGAAAACACCCAATCCTGCGGCTCCGGGGTAAGTGGAGGCTCTTGAAAAGTGCAGACTGGGCGTCTTTCACCCGTGGTTTACCAAGGAGGCAAATCAACAACTTGCTTAAGAAAATATCCTTACAATTCAGCACATCGATTATCAAAATGTGTAAGGAATAGATGCCTGAAAGGTGTCTTGGTTTTGCATATCTCAGTTTGAATTCTGGCTCCACAGAGACGATAAGGTTTTCCCAAAGCTGCTTCCTGCTGTGTGTTTGCCTCGGGCTTAGATTGGTCACTGGGGCTTCAGATTGCAAAAGTCAGATCGGATGCGCCTATCTTTGCTTTCAACAAAGGGACAAAACTTTGCCCTTTGCAGCGTCTGCAGAGCAGTGAGTAATGAGTGTTTGTGGGAATATCAGTTAGCCGGGCTAATAACCTTGCTGGGGAGAATCCCTTCTGCCCTTGCCAGACAGAAGTGAGTCTCCCTGTGTAGCTGGGAGTTTCTCCCTCCTGCCTTCAGGGAGTTTCACAGCAGAGAGCATGGGGAGATGGTGTGGGTGGGGGAGGCTCTCCCTGCCTGCCCCTGTGCCCTCTGAAGGTGCAGAATTGCAGGCTCTGGTGGGCTTGCTTTCTCTGAGTACAGGCATGAACAGTCCACAGCCGTGCAAAACTTTACCTTTAAACAGAGAAATTTCCCCAATACAGCTGGAAAGAAGTTGTGCTCTATTCTGCTGCAACACTACCCGAGCCACCTGCTTTCAAACATCCCCCTGGCTGGTGCCTGTTTTGCTGCTCCTTCTGCTCCCTTTTTCTGCTGAATGCTGCCCCTCTCCTGGCTTTGCTGATGTTGTCCCTTCTGCAGCAAAATGCCTGTGGCCATCCCTGCAAACAGAACACTCAAGGCCCTCAGCTTTTGGGGACAGGATCTCCACCATGGCGTGAGCTTCTACAGCACCTTTCTGTCTGCAGGGTGGGTACCTCAGCATACTTCCAGAATCTCCTGGGAGGTTTCTGTAGAAGGAGGGGGTTTGCACCTGGAGGCTGGGTTCTCATTTTGAACTGCTCAAGGCCTTCCTGCTGACAAAGAAGGTAGGAACTGGTTTCAGAGACTCACCCTGGGATTTAACTTTAGGATTCCCTTCAGGTGCCTGGCTTTGCCTGCCCGTCTCCCCAGGACAGTGTCACACTGCACCAGCACTAAATTCTGTGGCAACAGAGCTGGTGACCTCTCCTGTAGAGTCCCAGATACTGGGCTATCAAAAAGAAGTTAATGAGATAATCAGAACTGACACGAAAACAAATACTGCCCTCCAAAAATCTTCCCCTTGTCATTTTCCTGCACATCTTGGTGCGTTCTGTGGTTTTCTGCCCTGCTTGTGCACAGCAGCCTTGATGGCTGAGTACACATCTTCTAGTGTGGTTTGTCCTCCTCCATTCTTCTTGCTTAGCCCTCCCTCATTGAATCTGATTGACTCTGAGGCCATTGATTTTAAATAAGGTCTTGGGGGAAGGTCTGAGGGTTTTGCTCTGGTTTTGTGCAGCAGGCTTTGAGTTCTGGTTGGGAGCCACTGAGCACTGCTGCTATATTAAATGATGGTCAGAGATAGGAACACAGTCATCCCTTAATGCCCCAAATTGCTGCTTTTAAGTGGGCGGGGTTTGGCTTCTGGCCAGATCTCTGTGCTCCTGGCAGAATGGTTCATTACCTTGTTCTGGCAAATGTATTTTCATCTGCTAGTTTAAATCTGATTTCTAGTACTCTGTGTGGTTCTCACAGCTGAGGAATTTCCTGCCCTTTATCCGCCTGTTTTCTTCCAATCTAGGCTAAAATCAATACACTTAAATAAATAAAGCCATTGGGCTTGTGAGTACCTCCTGCTGTGTCAGCGGCAGGAGCAAAGCTGGGTGACCAAAGATTAGTTAAGCCATTTTCTCCTTCTTTAAGCAAATTTGCTGTTGTTGAGGCATGCTGGACCTCAGCAGGGTGTGCTTTCCAGCCAGCAGATCCAACAGCAGGTCTTGGCATCCCATCAGTGGCAGTGCCTCTGTGGGGAAGAGTCCCTGTGCTGGTCTGTGGCCACCCCTTCTCATTAGGGCTTGGGATGAGCATGGTTTTCCGGCATTTTTATTGCTTTTAATAAGGGTGTTCTGCCACTGAGCTCGAGAGGATGGGCGCCACAGGGTGTAGCCTTGTCCTTTTAAAGAATTTCCCAGGTGTGGCTTTCACTTCTGCTCTTCCCTGACAGATATGATTTTTCAGGTCTGCTTCTCCTGAGAGGGTTATACAGTGTGTGGCTGGGATTTCTTCCCAAAGCTCCTGTCTGCCCTGCAGAGGGGATGCTGGCAGGAGCATCCCACACCAGGATTCAGGCATGCATTTCTTCTGGAGCCAGGGAAAAAAAGGAAATGATGGCATGAAACAAGGTCTTCTCTTTCTTGCCTGATGCCAGGAGTTATCCCTGAAGCACTGAGTTCAAGGAGCAAAAAAACATATTTAGGATTTCTAGACCAAGCCTTAGGGTTTCTGCAGCCCTGCCCTTGTGTGTGGGGTTTTGTTGGTGAGCAATTAAGTGTATTCCCTGCCCTGGATGGAGTTCCCTGCCATATGCTGGTCAGAGAAAACCTTAGTGCAGTGGAAAACAGATCCTCTCCTGCCTTCCTGGGCAGTGCCCTCAGTTCCCCACAGATCCCACAGTTCTTCACAGATCCCAGTAACTCAGCTTTGCATTCATATGAAGAACAGAAATTATGCTCTTGGGCCTCAGTCTGGTGCCAGCTTCCAAATTACAGTGTAAGCCCTGCTCCAAAGGTCTCCCCTTGACTCAGGGCAATCATTCAGAGATGTCTCTGTGCAGCAGCTGCAAGGATGGAAGGAAACTGCCTTTTTAACATTCTCTGTACGTGCTGTGGTTTGGGTGTTTGTGGGGTTTTTTGAAAGGAAAATTGTTTTTAACTAAATTGATAACAGTGACAAACATGAAATTTTTATTAATAGAATCATAGAGTAGTTTGGGTTGGAAAGGACCTTTAAAGGTCATCTACTCCAATCCCCTGCCATCAGCAGGGACAGCTTCAACTTGATGAGGTTGCACAGAGACCTGTCCAACATGACCGTGAATATTTCCAGGCATCTAATTCTCTGGGCATCGTGTCCTTGTGTTTCACCACACTCATTGCAAAAACTTTCTTCCTTATAGTTAATCTGAACTTCTGGCTGTGATCTCCCCCTGCTATTTGCTGCATAAAACAACTTCCCACTTTTTTCTTCTTTTATCATCTACCCTGCTCTGGCTGCAGCTCACTCTTGGGGGCAACTAGGATGTGTTATAACCCAGCAACTCAGCACAGGCTGGGAATGAAAGTGCAATGCCTTCCCTCCCTCCTTGCCAATAATTGCAGGGCCTGGAGATGAAAGCACTCAGGGGATGCAGCATCAGGCTCATGGCACAGAGGTAAGTGGGATGCCACATCATCACCTGCAATATTGCAATTCCTTGACAGTGAGTGGGATTTCCAGGGTCTGCCATCCCTTGGTCTCTCTGGGCTGAGCTGGGATGCCCTCAGATGTCCAAATTGGTCATGCTGTGTATGACAGGGCTCTGTCCCAGGAGTTCCTCTGAAGGTGAGTTACAGGTATCACAAGCTGTGCCTCGATCTGGAGAGATGCAATGGAGTGGAAAGGAGACAGGCTCTGTTTACACACAGATACCTGTGCAGCCAGCAGTGTTAGTGAGAGAAAACAGAAAAGGACATGACAGTTACACTGGGTTTTCATTAAATATTAAATGGAGTGAAGTTTTCTGGAGTGTGCCTGGGCTGTTTTCAATTGTCTGTCTGATGGCATGAGAGAGAAGCCAAGTGGGTGAACCCTGGCTCTGAGGTGCAGGGTTTCCTGCCCAGGAGCTCTGGTGACAGGAAGCATTTGTGTGCAGGCTGCCACAGGAGCTCATTTCACCCACAGCAGCAAATCTCCTCCAGTTGTCCCATTGCTGGTACAGCCCAGAGAGAGGAGTTAACTCTTGCAGGTGTCTCCAGCAAGAGGTCAGGGGAAGGAGACAACTGCTGCAGAGCTGGCCCAGCCTGGAGCAGCAGTGACAAGCAGCAAACACTTCACTGGTTGCTGGTGGGGAATTAACCACTCATGTACCCCTTTTCCACCAGGTTTAACACAGAGCCAATTCCCTGTGCACAGGGAATACTGAACAACTGCTGTACCTTGGTTTGGGATTTTTTTGTGCTTTCTTTTCCCCACTTTTCCCCAGGAGCTGGGACACAGCCTGGGCACAGCCCACCCATCCCACTCTATCTCCTCAGCAGCCTCCCCTTTCCTTGTGCAGGAGCTTAGCGGGGCAGCAAGAAGGAATCTCCTAACTTGGATTGGGTTAATAAGTTAAAATGCAGAGCCTTAATCCCCGATGCTAAATCAGAATGTAATTCAGCTTATAACCACAGCCCAATCCATGTGAATTACAATCACTTTAAATACAGCCAGGACTAGCTGGGATTTAACATCCTCCCAAGAGATCCTGAAAATGAAAACTGGGACACTGCACTGCTCTGGCTGGTCCTGCCATCAGAGGGAGCTGAGGCAGTGGGGCAGAGGGATTTTGTTAGGAGAGGGAACCTTGGCTGCAAGCCTTGGTCAGGGTACATGGCTGAAGGAAGCATGTGAGCCTTCTGCAAGAGCTTATCCCTGGGGAGGGGGACAGAGGCTGCCAGCAAACCCACAGCACTTTTATCTTTAATTTAGAATGTTTATCTCAAGAGATTCTTCCAGCTTTAAAACAAACATAAGGAGATCTTCATTTGCCTGGCAGCATCTGGCCTCTGAAAGCAGGCACATACAGTACAGTCTGGGCAGCAGGGCTGATAGAAAGAGCTTGTTCCCTGCCTCCCTTCTCCCAACTTTAACCTCTGGCAGGATGAACCTTGCTCTCCCTCTTCCTGTTTCAGGGAACCTCTAGAGAAAATGGGTCTTTCGAGAGCTTGGATCAACAGCAGGCACTTTCTGAGAGTGCCTGGGAAGATCTTTTAGTGCTTTCACTGTTACTTGGTGAAGTCCTGCCTTTCACAGCTTTGATAGGGAAAGAACAATTGTTCATTGTCTTCCTGCACCACCTCAGCCTGGGAAATGGGAGCAGCCAAGTGCTTCTGCCACCACTGACCCACAAGCTTTCCCAGGGAGCCTCGGGCGGTGTCTGGGAGCATCCAAATTCAAAGGTTCCACAGAAATTGAGGGCCTTAATGGATGCTCTTCCAAGTACTGAACTGGAAAGTCCCTGTGGAAGCAAGACATGACTCTTGTGGGCTGCCAGGCACAGATGAAGAGTTCAAGGCATCCAAATTACTACTTGCATTAGTGGCTAGAGGTTAGAAAATAAGATCTTCTGCTCAGACTGGTGCCTATGTTTGAACCTTTTAAGGAAGAATCTGATGGTGTTTTTCTCACACCACTCTTTTTTGTGGTTTCCTTATATTTCTCTTTTTCCATTGGTGAAAGGCTAGTGCTGTTGTGCTATCACCTAGCCAAAATGAGAATGCATGGCAATATCTCAAAGCCTGGCATGTAAAGTGCCTGGTGCACTGGGATGGAGAGCTTGTGAGTTTTCTGTGGGTGTGATGGGGGAATGGAAATGATCTGAGTTCTTGGGTGCTTTCCCAAACCCAAGCCAGCCAGTTTTCTATGTTTAGATACGGTTTACTTAGCAGCACTGCTAGAGTGGAGGGGAGAGCAGAGGGTTTTCAGGCACCAACAATGCCTCCTGATGCAGCCTGAGACTGTTCCCTGCCCAAGCCAAGTGCTGGGGCCTGGGCTAGAACAGGGGGAGCTTCCCAGCTCCTTGGACAAACAGTGCACAAAGCTCCCAACCCTACTGCTCTTGGCTCTTTACAGAAATATACAATCAGCTGATGAATCTCCTTCCAGGCAGCTGGGCCAGCTTGGCCCCACAGTTGTTCTGACATCCTCCCTGTGTCCTCCAAGATGTGCCTCAGGGCCATTGTCCCTCTCAGCAGCTGGCTGGGCGTTTACCAGACTTAGGGATAAGGGCTTTTTTTCTTTCCCACTGAAGTCATCACAAGATTTTGAATTTTTGCAGGGCTTTCACAATCACGTTGTTAGTTTCCCCTGAGCTTTCAGAGAGAGCTGTGAGCAATGCTTCCCCCTACTTTTGCAGGTCTAACTGCAAAAAGGAGAGAGATGCTCATCTCAGTGTGACCAGGATGGCCCAGCCTTTATTCCTGAGACAGGTCATGTTTGCCAGCAGCAGCCAAAGATTTTTTTGTTACAGAGCATTTTAAAAGTTTTCCAGCCACTAACATATTGCTAATGCTTACGGACAACTGTTCTAGCCAGTCACTGAAAAAGCACATGTACACCTGCTTCAAACAATGCTTGCTTGTATGCTTTCTATTAACAATAAACAATATTCCATTATTAAGCTTAAAACTTTTTACTATCTTGCTAAGCATATTTTTATGCAGCCTTAAGATCTATCCTAGCCAAACCTAAGATTCAGACTATTGTTCCATGTCCTTGCTTGCTGTACTATTGTAACTTTTCTCTACTTTCAAACTTGCAGTTGCAGCTACTTCTTGTGCTGTGCTTTCTCTTTCTGGGGCCTGTTCCCACAGCTTTCGGAAAGCCTCCTTACCTTTAGTAGCCCACACTTTATGTGGGCTGCAATACTGGAAGGACTAAGCAATTACATGTGAGCCTGGCCCCAGCTGCAGTGACCCCTGTGCTGGCAGAGATGTGAAGGCTTCAGGGAGATCATCCTAAAAGGGGAAGTGACTAGAGATGGCAGGACCATATGCTAATCCCCTCTCCCTACAGTGGAGAGAATGGACAGAGGATAATGCCAGGACAGGTTGATGTCCTACTCCTGCCTTCTCCAGAGATGACCTCAGGACCAGAGCACTCTCACCAGCAATCAGACTGGTCCCTGCTGATGCTGAGACAGGGCAGGGTCCCAGACAGGCACAGGACTGGCTCTTCTCTCCTCTATCCTGGATGTGCCCCTTGGCTCAGCCACTGCTCAGCACCAGGATGCCTCTCGAGAATAACAAATCACCAAAATGCTCTGTCAGCATGGAAGCCCATCACACCAGCAGAGGCTGTGTCTGAAATACAGAAGCAGTGCAGTTTTTGCTGAGGAACTCCCCCAGAGACAGGCAGCTCCTGCATTATTAACAGTGGTGCTGATGAATCCCTGTTAATGAGACGTGCTCGCTCAGCCAGCCAAGGGGCCATGGCCATGCTCTTCTCAGCTCCACACTGCAGCCTCTGCCCTGGAGAGCAAGGCAGGAGTGCTCTGGGGAGCAGTTGGCAAGGCTGTGCTGTAAGATTTGGCTACTCTCCCTACAACTTGCACGTGTCCTGCCAGACTTTGAGCTAGGTAGACATGGAAATCCAATGTGGGTTCTTAGGTGGCTGTAAAAAGTGAGGTAAAATGCTGCCTTCCCCATGGGCTTGTGACTAAAGACAAGGATCTGTGTCTTGGTGTGTACTCTTTGCTCTGCTCTAGAGAGCAATGTAGGCCATATTCTCTAGTCTCTTCTTAAATGGCTCAACCAGGCAGCTTCCTTCTTCTCTGGCTTAACAGATTTCCATGTTAGGAAAAATCTTTATCCCTTTTTTTTTTTTTTTTTAACTCCATTTCATCTTGCTCCATTTATCAATTCTCCTTTTGGCTTCTGGATGCAATTACTCTCCCACTGTGGTCATTATACCTCCTAGGATACTTGTAGAAGAGGATTTTATACAGCCTTAGCTGACGTTTGGCCAGGAAAGACATCTCAAACTATTTCAGTTTTTGTTAAGTCAAGCCTCCTCTGAGCTTTCCTAGCTGCATAATACTTTTTTTGACAGTATAGCACATGGGATGGTATTTAGGAGCCTCTGTGTACACAGAAAGACTGGTTAACCTCCAGTGCATCATATAATGCCTCTACAGTCCAGCATGCTGTCGCCTGTTCTGATCACACTGCAATCAGCATTGATTCCCCAGCAGTGCTGCCAAGATACTTCACTCTGCACTGCAGACACTCTGATGCCTTCCAGATGCCACAGATGATGTCACATTCCCGATGTCATTGTTGCCTTATGCAGAATGAATCTGATAACCTCATCTGTTTGTGCTACACCCTTCTGTCTGTTGATGGGTTTCTGTAATGGGAATGGTGTTGACCTCCAAAGTTTGTGCAAATGGAGGGCAAAGCAGGAGCTAAGAGGGCTGGTTAAGATTGTACAGGAATGATTTGAGTAGCACTTTTTTGTTGGTGGGGGTGTTTTTTATGTTTTGAAGCAGAACTTCCTGCAAATCTTGTGAGGAGTCTGTGGAGTAAGGGCAATGTGGACCCTGCAGAGTTGGGGCAATGAAACGAAAGGAGCAGTGCTGGAAGGGCACCAAATCTCCCAAGACTGTGCAACACCAAAGTGATTGAATCAATTAAAAATATTGAAGTTACCTCTTTTATACTTTCAGATTTTAGGTGTGTGACAAGAAGGGAAGCTAAGGTACCCCTGAGGCCCTGATTTTGGCAGCAGAGTTTTGCAAATGTCCCTCTAAGCTCACATGAAACACCAAGAAACCCTGACAAGATCTTGGAGAAGCCTGCAGCAACTGACAACCAAACCTAGAGGTGCTCTGGACTGCACCAGAGGGAGGTCAGATGGTTTGTTTTGGCATCAAGGAAGGCAGAGCTGAACCTTTGGAAGAGATCACAAAAGGATGGATACACTGAACGGGCTCTCTGCCACCTGAGAGGCAAAATCTTATCTGTGGTGCAGCCCTGGGTGAAACATTCCTGGTGTAGGAGTTGAACAGATCAGATGTGTAATAATGCAGAAGCAGCAGTGCTCAATGCTCAGGCTGCAAGAACAGCCCTGCACAGACCCTCCTGTGCTCACCCTCATTGTGCTCACCAAGCAGAGGTGAACTCATCTTCAGAGCAGCCTTGGGCAGTGCAGGGGAAACAGAGTCTGAAAAGGAGCCAGGAAGTCCCCGAGGGTAGGATGGGGAATGGGATTGAGGCAGTCTCTCCCCTGAGCAAGAGACCAGCTCTCCTTCTTGCCATGCAGGAGCTGTAACTGTACTGACAGCCTGTGCCACGTGTGGAGTCCTCTGCAGGACCAAAATGCCTTGCTTAATTGGTGGCAGCAGGTTATGCTATCTAAGTTTTGCAAGCCTATTGATCGTGCTCTAATCATCTTTAAAAAGGACTAGGTTAAAACGAGGCCTGCCACTGATCCCTGAGGTGCCCCAGCACGCACCTCCTCGTTCCCCGCCCCTCCAATTAGCATCCCCTGGTGCTGCAGCCATCCCGCTGGCTGGCGGTGTGGCAAAGCGCCGGGAAAAGCCCCACTAAATCCCTCGGGAAAGCACTGTTTCACCAGAAGGAACATAAGCACGGAGCCTTGCCTAGGAGAGCTGGGATGTTTATCCCCACTGTGATCACCCGGGGGGGGGGTGGCCTGTAATTTTGGATCTTGATACCTGTGCACCTTGTGCAGTGGGGCCGCTGCCTGCCAAGGGTCGCTGTTCCTCCATCACTCTGCCCATCTTTTGGCACTATTTCCCAGGCTTTGTGCTAGGAGAAGAAGAAATCACTCTGTTTGGCCAGGTGATGCTGTGGGCGAGCAGCCCTGGTCCCCGGAGCATCAGCTGCGAGGGTGCTGTAAGGCCACCTGGGCTGGGGGCAGGTTTTGGGGCGCAGGAGCCCCAGAGGTGCCGGTCAGGGAGCTCCAGCTGTGCCTTGCCCGGTGCACCGTGGGGCTGCTGGAGCAAACCTTGCCGCGGGAGAGCGGAGCCCCTGTTTTCCATCAGCGCTGCTGTTTGGGAAGGGAGGATCTGCGTTACCGATGTAACCCATGGCAACCATCTGTGGAGCCGGCGTTCCTGATGGCTGGGGAGAGGGAATGGGGCCGAGATGGGGGCCAGGGGCAGTGCGGGGGGAGCCTGGCAAGGATTGGGAAGGCAGCATCCCCTCCTCCTCCTCCTCCTCCTCCTCCCTGGGTGCCCCCGGTGCCCCCGCTGGCGCAGGAGCGGCGGGAGGTGTCGGTGAGCCCGCCGGCAGCCCACGCAGCTGGATAATTTATGGGCAGCGGCAGCAGCTCACCGTCACTTTGTTTGCAATTTGCCTCTAAATATAGCTGTGCTTTCAGGGGGGAAGGCGAGCTCCTGCCCTGCCCGCCTCTCCCCCTCCATCCTGCTGCTGCTGCGGGCTCTCCCCGCACCCAGGGGAGAAGGAGCCCGGCAGCCGCCTCGTCCTTGTGGCACCTTTTCCATCCCGCATCCCCGCCTCGCCGGGAAAGGGCAGCGATGAGACACAAACCCCCCGGCTGGTGGTTAAACACCAGCCCAGCCTGGCGACAGCGTCCTGCCCGGCTGGGACTGGCGGCTTGCCTGGGCTCACCACCGAGCCTGACCGCTTCCCAGAGAATGGGCTCTCATGGGAGGGCTTCTCTCCCGGCTCTTTCTTCTTTTAGCAAAACAAAAAAGTGCAGTAATTGCATTAGTTCTAACTAACGCACCTCTAACAGGGGTGTAACGCCAAGCTTGGAGTGAAGGATTGCCTGTGGATATCACCTCAGCTAATTCCCATGCTAAAAACAAGTATTTATTGGGTTTATCCCCCCGCTGCAGGTGCCAGCCTTGCCAGCGAGCACAGCATGGCCCAGACATGGGGACAGCCAGTGGTGACACCTCCCAGCCTGGGACAGGGGCCCTGCAGCAGCTGTGGGGCCAGGGAAGGAGTCATGGTCTGGCATTCCTCATCAAATTCAAGGCTCCCCTTTCCAGGTCTCTTGTGCTACAGGTGTAGGAAACCACAGCTCTGACCAGGGTGACACATCAGGAGCTGAACCCAACTCTGAGGCTGACGGGAAAGGAAAGGCACTGAAGTGCTGACAAGGCATTATAATAAGTACCGAGCAGAAATAAGAACCTACTTAGGTTTTAAACATAACATTAATTAATAAAGAAAAGGGTACACTGTAGATACTAAAAGCTCTCAGATACTGAAGAGGAAAAAAATCTCTTTTTGCCCATAATTTAGAAACTGCCAGAGCGTGGTTCCCTCGACCTAGATGCCAGCACAGTTTCCTCTGGGGAGGGGACCCCTCTGCATGTCACACACACCTGCTCTGCCCCACAGAAGAAGAGCTCTCAGAAAAGGGTGTGAGGATAAAAGGAAAAGGTCGTTTTCAGACCGCACCACTCCATCACATCAACATTAATTCCTGTTGGTCCGTTACTCTGGATGTAACTGAATGCAGTGAAAAATGACTCTGTCCCAGTCTGGCAGTACACTTCAGCAAACCTATCTAATAGGTTTATTATAGTTTATTGAGCAAGTGTTAGCCCAGAGTAGATCAGAGCAACCGCCAAAATGCTAAATGGTCTCAGGAATGATGGCATTCTGGGAAGAATTATTGTGGCAGGATGGGTAACTCAGTGTCTAGGGCCCCATGCTACCTCCATCCCTGTCAGAAGAAATAATGGCCAAATTTCCTTCTGAGCCTCATGGCCCATTGGACTAATCTATAGGGGCCAGCCTGTCCAGCACTTACAGTGTCTTCAGCTCCACCAGCCTGGAGGATCCTTTACAGTCCCTTTCTGTGAACAGATTATTCTCAGCATGAGAATCCATGATCCTGCCTCTCCTGCTACAAACTGAATGGAAATTCCCTTCTCAGGGTGAAGCAGCGAGTGTTACTGGGCCACAATCCCTGTGGGGAAAATGTGAAACTTGTGTCCCAGCTCTTGGTAATGACACAATTAGCTCTGGGTGGGAAAGACTTGAAAAACACTTTACTCTTTCTGAAAAAAAAAAAAAAAAATCTCTAAGCCTTGTAAACAAAAAATAGGTCCTAAAAATCTTCTTTATGGAGAGACCATATTTTATTACCAGACAGAGTTAACAGCAAGGTTAGTTTACTACACTGACATAAAAGTTAAATGTCCAATTACTGTCTCTGGAAACAATGGTAGGGAGAGAGGAAACTGCAGAAGGCTCTACCAGCATCTGCCTGCAACCTTAACACCATCCTGCCCACCAGATCCAGATTTCTTTCATTCAGTGTCCAAAGCAAGGTTTTTTTCTAGGAATGCTCTCCCTGCAGAGGGAAGTTTCAAGCAGCCACCCCTCCTTTCCTTACAGTCCATTATTTATGTCCCTATCTTTTCAGGAGAGTTGTAGAGTGAAAATAGAGTGCTGAAGGGCATCCTGAGGATTTTACAGCAGCTTGTGACGTTTCAGTGCAGGTCTCCAGAATCCCCTTATTTTATGCTCATATAGGGTCTCTATAGAGGGCTGTTGCTTCAGCCACCCAGCACTTGTGAGACTCCTAATGCAGTGCTTGCAAGCTGATTTGAAAACAGAGAGCTCTGCAGAGAAGAGGGACTCCATAATCCTTATTCTCCAGCCTCTGCTTCCATATCTTCTCAGTCAGTTGATAAACTTTCATTGCACCAGTCTCCAATTACTGAGTATATGAGTTCTTCAGCATCCTACAGCAGTTTCTCTTTTGGATGCTCTGTTTCTCAGCAGAATGACTTGCAACATGCTCTCTTAAGTGATTTCATAACAACCTGCAGAAAAATACTGTACTTTTTTTCTGATTACAACCCCCACCTCCCCATAACTAATGCACTATTTCTGACACCCACAACTTGAATTACCCTAGTGCACTCCCACATAGACTGTATCAGATGTATTAATGATGCCTCTGACTGATTCAGCCCCTGGCACAGAACCCTCTTCCCCATTGTCAGATTATAAGGAACAGAGGTTTCTCTCACATTGGACTGGCTGTCAGCATCAGCCTGGCCTGAATTTTAAGCTCACAGCCCATTTCTGGTGTGCATGTGCTATCCAGAGGTATCTACCTTGAGAAGTTTCCACTTGAAACACACCAGGATCTGGCATGATTGTACACTAGAAGGAGTGCAGAGGGTGGCAGTACCACGTACATATTCATATACATATAGATATAAAAATCCCAGATAACGAACTGACAGGACAAACTCAACGGAGTTTTGTGCTTAATGATGTTTCTGAGGAGTACAGCTTCTGCTGCCTGCAGAACTGGGGGTGCCAATGGCGCGTGTAATTGAGGTCTCCACTTGGTGTGCCTTGGTGAGTTATTCCAGGGAAGTGAAGGAGAAAGAAGAAGGCCAGAAGAAATCAAATGTGACCACACTTTTTCCACGTGTGACCATAATTGTTAATGTTACTTGAGTGATCTGCTGACAGTACAGGGCCTGATGGCTTCTGGTGATGGCTTCTGTATTAACAACCAAAGAGGAACTTTGAGGCAACTTAACATCAATGCTGCTCTTGTTATCCCTCATGTCAAGAGCTAAGGGTATCCTTCCCCTCATCCCCCCCCCCCCTTTTATTTTTTTTTTTTTTTCCTTCAAGTAAGCAGAGAAAAGAAATTGCCTTTTTCTACCCTGTTTTAATTACAGGAGCCATGTGACCCTTCCTGGAGCTGCTGCTGGAGACTGTACTAGTGCAAGATCACCAGGCCAGCAGACTCACAGAAAATATGTAAGTAGGTTACAGGGGGGTGGGGGAGGCTATTAAACACAGCAGGATCCACTTAACAGAGCACCTGTTAGGGGAACAGGCAGGCAGAGCAATACCTGCAAGGCTTTACTCTTTCTAACAAACCCTGGCTGGACTCAAGCAGGAGTGTGAGAAGCTGGCAGAGAAGAAGCTGAAGGTATTTATATGCTCTGGGCTGGGTGGCTGCAGGGCTTACACAGCTAAAACCTCTCTGCTGCTGGTGGAGAGCCTTTGCTGCAGGTGAGCAGGGAGCAGCTTGCCCCATTCCTCCTGTGTGCACAGAGGTGTTGTGTCCTGTCCCCAGGGCAGGGGACAGCAGCAGTGAGGGCAGAACCAACACCCTGGCTTTAGACCTGGTCTCCTTTGTGAAGGCTTTTGGGGAGTTCAGGCTGACTTTTCTTTCCTCACAGGATATTTTTAAATTCAAAGTTTTTAAGGGTGGTGTTTTGACATTGCCCTAAATAGCTTAAGTACTGCCTTATCTTTTGGATAAAGGTTCCTCTGGCCACCTGGAGAGCATCTCTGGCATTTGACTAGCTGGGGAATGTTTTACTTCTCCTGACCAAGGTAAAACTGCTCTTAGTTATATGCAGCATGAGGAATTTTTTTTCCCTTCAAATCTTGTATTTATATAATCTGTTTGCTGACAGATATAGCCAAATCAAACATCTAAATAGGATTAATGCAGGCAGCTTATTACTGGCTCTTGAGGAAGGCCAGGAAATATGGTTATCAACCATAACAGTGAAGTTGGGGTGTCTGACCTCAACAACTTATCCTTGAAAAATACTATACAAATATCTTCTGAACTGGTGCAAAGTAATTTCATATTCACTGAATAACAGAGGAAAGTGCAAACTAAAATAGCCGCATCTGAATATCAGAGTATATTTTTGTTTTTTTTCTTGGTGACAGGAGGATGAACATAATCATAAGTGAAATAAGTGTTGAGCCATATTTAACCCTCTCAACACCCCATCAAGACCAAACATAACTGTGTCAATCTTTCCAAACATAAAAAAAAATTGCCTGACCACAGAAAACTGCACGCGCTCAGTTTTGGGTCTGCTCTGCTATTGCAAGGGAAATATTCCATGATGTCTCCTGCCCTTGGATGGGATTTAGCTGAAAAACCTGTGGAAAAGCTGCCTAGATGCCTCCTGGCTTACAGGGAGCTTACAGGTGGGGTGATGTGCCCAGGATACTCCACATCAGGCTTATGGCTGGATGTGATGGTCCTGCACAATTGTGTGCTGGGGAATTTGGTGCACAAGGGCATGGTAAGGAATATATGTTTTTTCCACTCCAGATGGCTCACTCAAATTAATCCTGCAGTCACTGAGACTGGAAGTACAGTTCTTGCCTCCTGATGGTTACCAGCAGCCTGTTTGAGCAGAGTTGATGACTCCCAGTGGTGTTCTTGATGGGCAATGTCTCCATCTTTTAAAATCATCCTTACAGACAGGTGATTAGTTCCCTTATTGGCATTTTCACCTGCAGAAATGAGAGCTGAATGGGCTCAATGATAATTTGGCACTGTAATTTATGCATGTAGTCCAATATAGCTCATACTGAGGATCTATTCCTCTTTTATAATTGGGACAAATTCCATCTCTAGAAGCTCTTCTTCCAAGAGAGGATGAAATATCTAAGCCATCACCTGTCTAACACCATTCAGCTGGTATTTATTTCTGACATGTTCGTGTCAGTAGAAGGCTTTCCAAGCTCACAGAGATATTGGGAGGTTTCATTTATACAATACTGTGAGATTGCCTGATCAAAGGCATACAAGTGGAAATCATTACTGTTATTTTCAGACACGTCTTTAATCACAGCCTCTCCCTATTCATCGCAATCATTGCAATTGTAAATCAGAAGTGAGTTCCCTCACCACCTGGCCACTTGGTGCTCTTTTAATTTCTGCCTGTTGCCTGTACAGTGAAATTTCTCCTGCATCCCCCTCCACCTCTCCGTGACGCAAACACATGCACTAAAATTTGCTGTGATGGCTTCACTTTATGTGGATTTGTTTCTGCAGAGAGAGGTGATATTGAACTTTCTGAATCTCTCCCGCTAGGAAATGGGGATAATGCTTGGAGCTGTCAATGCAAGGACCATTCACCAGTGCCTGACAACCTGAAGTGACTGAATTATATTCCTATCAGCAGAAAGTAGGAAATGAGTTACAGTGATTTAAACATGGGGCTAGAAGAATTTGACTTTCTAACTACAAAAAGGAATAAGCTTGTTAATGCCCTGTTTTCTTGATAATGTACATATTTTTTGTCTGATCATGCACTGAGTCCCAGTGCTGTGGTAACTTCTGGCCAGGAGCAATGAACTTTCTCCTTTCTGATGTTTCTATGGGATTTGTGCGCCTGATATTTTGATAGAGCTGGTCTGTAGTCTCTCCCAAAATCCATGGGCCCTTCACTTCAAGAAAGGCATTAAAACATTGGAGTGAGTCCAGAGAAGAGCAATGGAGCTGGGGAAGGGTCTGGAGAGAAGTCTGAGGAGCAGCTGAGAGATCTGGGGATGTTAAGCCTGGAGAGAAGGAGGCTCAGGAGAGACATTTTCACTCTCTACTACCCGAAAGAAGGTTGTAGCCAGGAGGGGTTTGGCCTCTTCTCCCAGGCAGCAAGTGACAGGACAAGAGGACATGGCCTTAAGTTGTACCAGGGGAGGTTCAGGTTGGACATCAGGAAGAATTTATTAATGGAAAGAGTGGTTAACCATTGGAATGGACTGCCTGGGAAGATGGGAAGCTACCATACCCAGAAGTGTACAAGGAATGACTGGATGTGGCATTTAGTGCTATGGTGTAGCAGAGTTTAGGTGCTTTAGGTGGTGATTGGTCAAAGGTCGGACTTTTTGATCTTGGAGGTGTTTTCCAATGTTAATGATTCTATGATTCAATGCACAGCCACTTCTGTTTTTTCTCCTATCTCTGTCATCTGTAGAGACTTTGGGAAGTATGGCAGCTGAGGGCAGAGGACCTGCAGAAAGGCCTATGCGAAAGTGCCCATTAGAATAATCTGACAGCTGTGCTGGAGATCCACTAGGGCCAAAGAAGACCACCTACTGCACTCCTGAGGTTTTTTTCAGAAGCTAGATCTTTTACTTCCAAAAGGTTACAAGCACACAGAGTGGGGTGGCTTCACCCAGCAGTTCAGGCCAATCCAGCTTGACAATGGCAATGGAAATCTGATTTGGTTTTGAGCCTGGTTTTGATTTGGGGCACTGGAAACCCTGAGAGTGCCAAGAAAATGTTGATGTTGCTGACTGCAGGTACTGACTGTTTCCATGTGTTGGTCTCATTTGGCTGAAGTCCTCTGTGCAGCAGCTCTTGCTGCTTTTATAAAGGCTAAGGTGTTTCTCAGCTCCCATAAGCAGAGATTAGTGTCTCAGGAGGACAGGAATGGGAGGTGGAACCTTCCTATCTGAAATCACGAATTCTAGTCTGTGCCTAGGTCATCTGAAAGTTGTCATCACTTAGAATTTCAGTCTACTTGTATTTGCCCTGCATGATTAAATATTCATGCTGGGATGTTGTGCCATGCACGATGAGAATATTCAATGTAACCTCACTGGAAAAACTATTCTGCAGATGTAGTCAATGTCCTGCTGCTTTCTGAAATGAATTCTACATTTGTCCATTCTCCAGCTTTTCTCTGATGAATGTCAGGCTAGTCCCAAATGTCCACATGATCATCCCATTCCGAGAGACTGATCTTTTTTTACACACAAACAAACACCCTCCTTTTCTTGCCTGATAAGGCAAAGGGGGTAACATGGTAAATATCCTTCTCATTCCCAGAGGTGGGTGATCCATCTGAGAATGAAGAGACTGCTGGGGAGCAAAGCCTTTGCTCAGAATCACAGCAGAACCGCTTCTAGTGCAACTAGCTGATGGCTAATTTGCTTGGGGCTGGCAGCCTGGTGCTTTCAACAGCCTGAACTTCACTTAAAAAAATTATAGTGATTAAGTAAACACAGCTATAATGGAAATCTTTACTCTGCATATTACAAACCAAAATGGCCATGAAGGGAGCAATTATGAAATCTCAGGACTGTGGTGAGGGGAGGAATCGTTTGAGCTGTGCTGTTGTTTGTTTTTGTTCATCATTTATTTCCCCTGGGAAACTTGGCTCTGAAGCAGTCTCTGCTGCATTGAGAGATTCCTTACATTTCTGTTAGCCCAATTTCTCATCCAGTCTTAAGCAAGATGGGAGGAAATATAAGGGTTTTACATGAAACCACAAGACATGATGAACTACCTTTGGGGAAGGATTCCTAGATCCAGCTTCCAATTCCCATCATAAGCCCCCAGCACAAGTTGCACACCAACTGCCCTCTCTCTTTTTCTGTTAGTCATCAGTGACATGACTGATTTTACAAAGACTTAAGGGAGTGGTGAAGATAATGCAGGAGTGGCAGAGTTAAAGCTGTACTAGTGGGAATTGCAGTGGTGATTCAGATGTGGTGATCTTCTACCCTTTCTGGAGATCTATGATTGGTCCTACTGGGTCTTAGTACTTGCCTGATTCAGGAAAATTATAGTGTAAAACTACTCCAGGCTTTCAGCTTCAACTGATTTTTTGCTGATGTTTGTTCAAGACCAGAGGGGGATTAACTGGTGGACTAGTCAGCTGTTAGTAGAAAATTGACTGAGAAATAGAGAACACAACAGAGAAATAGTTGGCAAATGATGGGATGAGTGGTAATTCCTAGGTAGCAAAAAGATTGATGCAATCCAAAAAGCCCAACTTACTTCCCAAATGTATATAATAATGGAAGTTCAAGAGCTGCTTCAAGGGCAGAAACCAACTTGGAGGCCTTTTCCTTGACTCAACAGGCTTAAACAAAGAAAGAGAATCCAGCATTTCCATTTGAGTCCTACTTTAAGCTGCAGATCTATCAGCACAGGCACCCAGTGTGGTGTACAAATATGACAGCTAAGCAAAGCCACAGGCTACCAGCTGCTAATTGTCCAAGATCTCCCTCTGAGGGCAAACATTCTCAGGTAAGGACTGAGGGTGCTTCAGGAATGGAGACCAACCCACCTAGGCTTGAAAGAAGAGACCAGAAATGTCTGGCAGTTCCCATCACATGGCTGTGTGTCAGCTGAGGAAGAAAACTGCCCAGGTAACCAGACTTTCCCCTGGCATCATGGTGAGCACATCCCATAGAGGTGGTGTGTGAAATAAGAGAACAAATTGTCTCCTTCCCAGGCAAAAGACACTCACTCCAGGTACCAGGCTTCAGAGCTGAGCTAGCTGGTTGCCAAGGCAGGCTGGAACAGCAGCAAAGTGGGTGGTGTCTAGGGAATAAGGGACTGAGTTTGGTGGGAGAGGGACTCAGGGATAAAAGAAAATACTTAAGTTTTAGGGTTGGGAGTAAATATGGCAGGATTTTGACAGCAGGCCACAGCTCTTGCCTCAGCAAACCAGGCAAAGAAAGGTAACCACAGCACACACACACACTAAAGGAATTGTTACTATTACTCCTATTCCAGGGCAATAATAAAACACATACCTGCAGGTTGGTCTGAAACCACCTCCCCTGCTCACCTTCACTTCTTCTGGAAGCCAATTAAGTCCTTCCCAAAGAGAAGCTACATGAAAAAGAGGCTTCTCTGAGATTGGTAATGGCTGTCACCCCAGCAATAATCATAATGAATCACACTTGGGCTCCTGTTGAGCTCATATTTTCAAAGAGATGTTGGTTCTCGATCCATTCATTAATATTAATTAGCATGAAGTCACGTTTCATTTCCCACTTATGTGCCCAACCTGCAGCATCCTTGTGTGTCCTGTGCTAACGAACCAGATGCCATTTATGGCTGGCACAAAATAATTAGCTAATAGTTGAAGAATACGTATCTCAAGTTATTTAAATATTTATGCCAGACTTTTTACATTTTGGCTCCCAGCCCTCATCTGGGGGTTGCAATGCAATTTAGGGAGAATATGAGAAAGTTTTCACAGTTGTCTGCTGAAAGCTTTAATTATACATTCTCCATATGGATGCAAATGTTTGATGTTATACAGATGTTGGCACCAAGCTGACCAGCAGGTACCAGAGTAGAAATAGCAAACTTCAGCAAGCAGATCAAAATCTAACTCCCTTGTGACTGGATACTGCATAATGCAACAGTCATTCTTTCACCTTCTGATCCACCCTCTTTTGCTCAGAGACCTCTTCTGCCAAATACTTCCAGCCAAACCCTGCTCCTGGGGGCCTCTGGAGGAGGCTGGAACACCACAGAGATGTTATCAGCAAGAGAGCAAGGACATCCAGAACTCACAGGAGCCTGGATTCCTGGTGTTTGGAGAAATTGAGGAGCATATCTCCCCTTCTGACTCACAGTGTTATGCAGGGATGTTTGTGTGTGTAATTCCTGGTGTGCCTCCCACTGAAGAAACAGAGAAAGAGGCTGGCAGACAGGGATGACACAGGGCTGTTAACTGGATTTCTCCTTGAGGATGATAGGACATCTACTCTGTTTACTACTTTATATGTGAATGACATTGATATATGAGGTCCCACTGAAGGCTGATTTTTGCTTAACTCGCCTACATCTCCTGTGCTCTGACCTTCCACTCTTAAAAGTGTAGAGATGATTTGCTTTTGCATAGTCAGAAGCTCAGAAATCCCAAATTATCTGTAATGTCTTGAGCACATAATTATATTGAGCTTATCGCTGTGATTCCTCGGCACTTTCACTTTCCTGTGCCCTCAGTGAGGCAGCCCCTGAACCAGCTCTAGTGGAGATCCAGTTCTGCTGAAGCTTTCATTCTTTGGAGCAGGTTTGGGCAGGGGAATAGTGGGAGGTGGGAAGGGGAAATGTTGGTTAATGCATATGTTAGATATGATACCAGGAGAAAAAGCCCTTGTGATCAGTTCTCACATGAGGATCACACCCTCTGATCAGGTAAGACGAGATGGCTGCTGTGTGAGGTGCATCTGGCTCCTGTGAAGAACAGTGACCCACACCTTCCCTATTTCACCTGCAGCCCTGGTGTTCCTGCCTCTGAGACTGACCATTTTCACAAGTAAGCAGGAATGGGCTTACTCACTAGGTAGATGAAAGGACTTCCAAGGAATATGTGGGTGCTCTGGTAGGTAGTGTTGCACTTCACTGAACAGAGCCCTTCCCTTTGAATCAGTCTGTGCTTTGGCAATTCAGCCTTTACAGGCAGCTCTTTTTTTTTTTTTTTTTTTTTTTTTTTTTTTTTTTTTTTTTTGGCTAAGTTATGAAAACCGTGAAGGATTTCTCAAGGTTCCAGTTAAATTGCAGTTTTTGCCATCCCAATCCACTGTTCCATCTCTGCAGGCAAAAAACAACTGCATTTTCCCTGCCACTCCTTCTGTGCTGTGAAATAGCTGTCAAGCTCTACCCCAGAGTTAGCTGCATTGTTGCGGGGGAAGAAATGGTTTTTTTCTGTCCATGCACGAAAGTGAATAGATAAATCTCTCTAGATGAAGAGGCAGTTATTTTGTCTTAAAGAGTGGGAAGTGAATGGAGGAAACAGTGAGAAGACTACAGCGAGCTGCAGCTCAAGAATCAGTTCAAGATATTTATTCCTTGCAGAGGCAAAGGAGAGCAGTCCCACAATTTTTCTTCTCCTGGGTCAGGAACACAGGAGTGACACCACAGTAACTCACTTCTTCCCTCTTGAGGGATGGCTGTTAAGGCAGTGGTTTTAACTTATTGTATTTAATAAGGAGCAGAGAGACAATAAAGCAACAAAATGAAACTTCTGGCGACCATATAGCAAGAAGGGGAAAGAGGTTAGACAAAAGTCCAAATGCCACGTCTGAAAAGTGGAAAGCAGGGGTGTACTGGTCACAAATCACTTACTCCACAGAGCTGGGCCTGAAGACGATGGATGCACTCTCTTTTTGGTTGCCTACAGCTAGCATCACTCCTACCAACATTTGCTGCCATGGCAGAAGAGCTGTGCTCTTTGCATTACAATGCAGAGCTGCAGGCACTAGGAAGAAGGAAACCAAAGTAGCCTTGGCTGAGGGGTGAGAGAGCCCTGCAAGGTTTAGCTCTTAAGGACTGGTTTGTGTATTTTAATAAGCCCATCAGTAATTTGTAGCACCTTGCTTGAAAGGATGCTTGTGCTGCAGCACTCACCAGGGCACCAAAGCAATGCACAGGACAAGTTCCTCAGGCCTTGAGAGCTATTGTCTGGATAAGGAGGTAGTCAGAGATACCTGGGAATGCTGATAAGGCAGCTGCTTCTTTCTTCATTGCTCTGTCAATTTCTGCAAAGGTGCAATTTGGTATTAGCCATGCTGCCCAAGGCATGAGAGGCCAGGTTCTCATTTGCAGAGAGGCTGACTGGAGGCCTGTGCATGTTTCTGCTATCCATGGTCTGCACTCCAGGGCAGACTAGCTTGTCTGCACCCCCAGGATGCTAAGGAGGAGCATTTCAGTTGGGTATGTGCTCTCCCTCCTCTTCTGGAGAGTGCCTCCTCCGTTCTTTGTTGAGTTGGAAAGAAGAAAGCAGGGAGGGCCAAAAAAGGGAGTTGACCGAGCAGTTCTGTAGGAGAAGTTCCTAAGTAAAGGAATAATCCTCTCTCTCTGTCTGGTGAGAATAACACACGGTGCTCTAGTTACTGGGGGCACGGGTGAAGGGAGCTAGTGAGGATGCCAGAAAAAGAGTGCAGCAGGCGTCATTGCATGGTGGTGATCTACTTTTAAGTGATACCAGAAAAACCTATTAAATATATAACCTCAGAGCCCAGAAAAATGTGTTAAGAGGTTTATTCGTGTAGGAAAAGCTTCATCTTATAAATATAGATAAGGGCTTCTTTTTTTTCCTTCTTCTTCTTCTTTTGGATTTCCTATACAGAAAACGTATTTGGACTGTAATTTCCCTTCTGGGAAGCTCTACCTAGTTATGCTGCTTTCTGTCTGGCAAGACTGAGAGGTCCGTGCTGCAAATGGGAGAGGAGCTCAGTGAGATGAGTTCTTCCTAACATGTATCCCACTACATCCCATTCCAAGCCCTATCCTACAGAGCTGTATGCATGTGCTGCCCTGCAAGAGGGCTGGTAGTCTCACCAAGCAGATTTAGGACCTCTGTGTGCTGAGGGTGATGGATATCTGCTGTTCTTTTCAGGATGTATCTGCTGCAGGGCTGCTCCTGACTCCCCTGAAAGAGAAGGAAAGATCCATAAAATAGGAAGCCACAGATCCCACTCTTAGTTTCTCCTTCTCTCTCTCAGCATAGGCCCTGCAGAGCACATCAAATGGAAATACTGTTGTGAAGATTAAGTAAACCTTCAGGTTGCCACCTTCCTTCCTGAACAGTTCTCTTTCCTCTTTGAGAAACTAGAACAGGACCTCTCTGAGGTGCCCAGCCTTATCTACTAACAAAAGTCCAACCACTATCTTTATGCTGAACACAAATCAACCTGTGTCTCACCTTTAAATCACTGTTCTCCAGTCCAGATTAAAATTTAATTCTGTTTTTGTGTTATTTCTTTATGGAGGGCTCCCAAAAGGTCAAGCTCAGCAATGCTAATGTTGCTGTCCACAATCCACACTGCTTGTAGGGTATTTTGGTCTCCCCACATGGCCTGCACTCAGGGTTACCAGGCAACTGGTTCTTCCACCTCTGGCTTCCTTGCTGTCTTCCCCATCCCCACAGCCTTGTCCTGTCTTGCTGATGTGCAGTTTTCTCTCATCCAGACACCTGACATCAAATAATGGCCTGTGCCCTTTCCTCCCTCCTTCACAGGAAAGTTTTGAAGAGACCCCTCAAAATTATTCTGGACTGAATCATCCTCCTCATGCTTGGTTTTTTGGCTTCCTCTAATTTGCCTTGACTTCCCATGCCTTCACAGCTCTTCAGCTGTTCCTGGGTGTCCCTGTTCCAAGTGGCCTGGGAGGCAGGGAGGGCTGTGCCAGCCTTCCCTTGGCAGTAGTTCAGACAAGCATTGTTGGGCCATACCTGTGTGAGCATTCTTGCCAGGGAGGAGCCTGCTGAGGACAGCCACAATCATCTGCTGCCATCCCTTTTCACATCTCCTCTAAGTTCCTGTCATGTGTGCCTACAAACAAGTAAACTAAATAACTGCCAGTGTAGACACTCTTGGGGCTTAATCATTATGACTAACATTGCCTCATGGCTTCTTTATGCTTTTTTATCCAGAACCATCTGCTGTTGCTTTGCCTACCAATCGATAACTGTGAATCAGGGCATTTCCTCTTCCCTTCTCCACCCCACCCCAATCTCTGCCTCTTTCCCCTAGGGGCTATGACAGCTTCCAAAATCACCCCATTATCGTAGGCAGGGCAGCTCACGTCCTTTTGGCACAAGGAAACTTCCTTTTATGAATGTTAAGGACCATCCCTCCATGTGAGTTGTGAAACAACAAGATGACACCATGCTTGCATTATAACACCATTGTATTTGGCATTATACTGGCTGAGGTGAAAGTGGAGCTAGCTTATAACCAGGTTGCAAAACTCTTGCCTTGCTCCTTCTCAGGTGCTGTCACTGCTCTGTGACACATTTCCAAAAATCCCATTTCTGGTAGAGTGCTTTGGGTGTTTTCTCTGGTTAGTTTTTTTGGGGAGGTTGGGGGGGGGGGTGGTTATGTGTGGGTTTTTTGAAATTATTTATTTATTTACTTATTTTTGACTTAGGGGTACGAAGATATCAAATCTGGTCTTTCATGACTCTGTCCAGACCTCTGAGGTGAGGCCTGTCTCTGCATCCATGCATCCCAGATTAAATGCTAGTACAGGCAGCTCTTCCCCTTCTGGCAGGGGTGCTTGCCAGAAAATTCATGAGACATGGCAGAGAGCGTTACTTTTTCCTACTGGAGTGGAGAAACCAAGACAAAGAGGGGTGCACTATCCATCTGATTATCCTAAAGGAAGCTAGGAGGAAGGGTAAGGTTAGAGTACAGGGTTTGGGCTGACCTCTTCCCACATGCTGCGGCTGGCTGCTGCCATTCCTGCTGTTCCCCGTGGGACGGGGGCTGGTGCTGGTGGACAGGCAGTAGATAAACCTCTTTCCTCAGCTTCAAGTGCCCACTGTAGCATTAGCTCTGCCTGGCATGTCTGTCTGCAGAGGAATTCAAACAGAACTTGAAAGAAAACAAAGCAGAGCAAACGGCTCTTCTTGAAAAGCAGCTGGTGAACTCCACTGGCTGGAGCCAGAAGCCTTTTTAGGGCAAGTGACGGTTCCCCTTCTCCCTCAGGGAAGGAGGATCTGCTACAACAGAGGCTCCTCTGTAATGGGAGGTTAGCAAAGGAATCTGGAGTACGTTTTACCGGAGTAACGACTCAGATTTTCGGTTTGCAGCCCTGCTGTAAATCACATTTCCACGTGGGTGGGATGGCCCTGACAGTTCCAGTGCTGCAGAAGGAAACCTGTCCGTGCTGGCTGGCCAGGGTGATTTGGCTGATGGCAAGTCCAAGTCGGCATCCCTTGGGTGTTTGTGAGGGGGCCCTGACTAGGACCTGCCTCAGGAGAAACCATGACCTCAGTTCTCTCCTGTTGTGTCCCCTGACCTGTCTTTTGCATCAAGGTAAAGTGGGAGTAAGATAATATCCCTACGATTTGGTAACCATCTGTGTCATGGCCAGCTTTAGTCACAGCAGTTGCTTTCAGGCAGGAAATTGCTGAGGACAGCAAATCATCCTGACAATAACCATTCTGCAAACCTGTTGCCTCTTCCCCCAGCTTTGCCCTGTGCCTGCTTCATCTCCATCTCTGCAGCTGCTGCTGGTGCAGGAGGCAGGGTGTGGAGAGGGCAGCAGCAGAGGGCTTCCCTGGACTCCCTCCTCCCCCAGCAGAGCCTCCGTGAAGAAGTGACAGGGTGCAGAGATGGAGATCACACCAAAGAAGCTTCCAGACTCAGGAAGTTATTTTTTTCCTCATTCTCGAGAAGCAACTATCACATGACCTGTGTGATGGAAAAACTCTTCTCAGCACGTGTCAAGCAGCACTTTGAGAAGTGAAGAGTCGGCACAAAACCCTGCTGGCAGTTGACATTTGATGAGCACGCTGCCATCAGGCTCAGCTGAGAGAGCTGAGGAAACCCAGGGCTGGGATGGCCCCTTTGCCTCCCCCAGCATGGGGGTGCAAGGTGTTGTCATGTGGGCAAGACAGAAAGCTGTGAACCCAGGTCACCCCTGCTCCATACTGGAACTGGTGCCCCGTCCCCAATATGGTTTCTTGTTTACACAGAATGTATGGAGGTGACACTGAAGTATAGGGGGGTAAAAGGCATTCCTGGTCCTCTGCAGAGGGTTTTGGACTACATTTTGTTGTGGAAATGTAAGTGTACTTTTCCATCCACAGCCTGCCCTGCTCTGACTTTGTAAGGGTGACACAGGAGTGTCTGGCCAGACTCCTACCATAGTTCACCACAAGGAGAAGGGGCAGCGCTTACCCTGCCAGTGCACTAATTTAAATTACCTGGCTGCAGCACAAATGCCCAAAACCTGTTGCCTCCTTTGGGAGACTCTGGGAGCTGAGAAGTTGGAGGCGATGAGTCATTTGCAGTGTAGTAGAGAAACCATTCATTGCCTGCCTGCATTGCAAGACAGCTGGCTGCCTGTACTGTGTGCTTTCACTTCAGGTTGGAAGGGAGAAAGCAAAATCCTCCTGTGTTTTGGAATGGCAGCCTCTTGGAGTGGGAGATGAAATGCAAAGAGAGAAAAAGAGGAAGGTGGTGCAGGGATAAATAGGGGACCAAGTCTCGTAATGTAACATTCAGGAACTTCAGTAGAAAGTGAGACTCCTGGGCTTTCATTCCTGATGTCATGAATATTTCAAGGTTTCTATAATGATTCTTGAATGTAAAATGCAAAACAGTTGTGGGAGTAAGGGCATAGTGTCCTGGACTTCTCCCTCTTAGATGAATCCCAGACCATTTCTTTATTACATAAAGGTGACCAACACCCATAGCAAAATGCAAGCAGAATTTATATCTTCCTGTATCAGCTGCTACCTTGCTGTCAGACCAATATTGAGAGAGGTATGAATTGGCTGCAGTCACAGAAATGAAGGTGTGGACTCTGAAACCTAATGATAACATATTTCTTCCAGAGTAACAATGAAAGTGCTTATCATAGCTAACTGGATGAAAGAAATGTTTTAAGATAAATGACAGCAGCTGAGAGACTGTTTTTTTTTTTTTCTTTTTTTTTTTTTTGTACAGTTGCCCAGAACTGTTTAGAAATAATTCAGACACACCCAAAGAGTGTCTCACATTGTTAGATTGGGCCAAGAAATAGATTTTCTTTCCTAAAAATGATTCTGTGGAAAAATGGGAAGTGCAACCAGGAGCTGAAAGTCTTGTGAGATGAGAGGCTGAAAGTGTACTTGGCAAAGGTGATTTCTTCTTTTGCTTTTTGCTGCTGAAATACCCATTTTTTTTCTGGTTGGAAATGAAGAAATTGATAATGGAAATGTCCATTTGCTCCTTTTTCTATGTCACTTTTCTTCCCAGGGTGGAAAGAAAACAAAGATAAAACCCTGCTTCATCAGTGATCTTGAGGTTTGGAGCCAACCTTTTACCCACACGCCTCATTCTGGCACTCACTCTAAGCATGGGGAGGTCTAAATTAACTGGCAAAACAGCACAGAACTGGGACCTGAGCTTGATTTTGGTAGATAGGATTAGAGAGCAGAAAAGCAGTGTGTTCATTCCTGTGTGAACTCCAGGCAGAGCCTACAGAAGCTTTTCAAGTCCCAGCAGCAGCTGCAGGTCTGGCTGGCCATGGAGCAGAGCTTACAGCAGCTTGCCAAGGAGTACCTGGGGCCTTGCCTCTGTCATCTGTGCCTAATGAGCCCAGGCTTCCTGGCCCTGAAGGGCTCTGCCCCTGTAATTTGTGTGTGCCCAAGTCAGGACCAAGACATTTGAGGTCTGCAGCACAGAAGAACAGACTGCTGGGCTGCTTTCTGCCTGTCCTTAGAGATGGAGGATGCAACAGCTGAACTCCACAGAACACAGCGCCTGAGAGTTAAATCAGGAAAAAGCAAAGCTTTGCCTTATTGTGGCTCTTTACTCTCGCAGAGTGCTCACCAAGCTGCACTAATGCTCCAGCTGTGCCTGGAGGGGACATGTGGGAGGACTCCTGCAGCTCTCCAGCAGGGGGTTGAAGCCAGAGCTGACCATCAGCCCAGCTGGGCAGCACCAGCCTTCTCCCCTGCACTGGCCTGGCTCAGCCTGGGAGGGATCCAGCAGCCAGCAGGGGTATTGGAGAACTGCAGGTGTGTAGTCAGGTAGCCACCTTGCCTCTGGCCTTCTTCATCTTCAGGAAACATCTTTCACTCTGCACATACTCCAAAGCCTGAAGCTGCTGCGTGTTTCTCGGAGAGATGTTTCCCTAATGTTATTTCCCAAGGTGGTAGTATAATGTTTTTCCTCACAGATAGATCATAACCTCAGGCTGAGTGCAACATCAGACGTGGGTACATTTATGAAAAAAATTGGCATACTCTTCTGTCAAGCAACAGTTAAAAGAAAATCTGCAAAGGGATTAGCTGCCATACACTCTGGGGCTTGCTGACAGATGTCCTGAAAATCTGGAAATGTGTTGATCTATCTTTACACAGGGTTTTTGGTTTTTTTTCTCATTCTCTCTCCTTCTTCCTCTCCTCATCCATCTTCCCAGGGCACACAAATGGGAATTCCTTCAAATCCACGGGGCTTCCTGGGAACTGCCTTAATGCCATCTATGGATTGGCATATGGGTCCTAGGGTGCAATCTGGGCTGAGTAAACCCAGAACCTCAGTCTCATTACATGCCAACTTCCCTGCAATGGCAGCAGTGCTGCTTTGTGCCAGGGCAGTTAGGGTTTTCTTTCTGTTCCAACTGCAACCTCTCAGCTCGTTTTAAAGGAGCTTAAATGTTGGCCATTAAATATAAATATCTTCTTTTTCCTCTGGGTGAAACTGATGTTCAAAACTTCACAGTGTAAATAAGGTCTGGAGAAAAAGTTTTAGGCAATGATTGTGTCAAAATAAATGGGTCTGGCCATTCCTCCCCATTTCAGACCAGAGCTCTAGGTGTATCTCCTCTCCCTTTCACAATGTGGTAGAGGAGCTTTGACCCGATTGTGATGTTCCCCCAAGCACATCTTCAGGTTTAAGACCCTGTGTTCTGTAGATTGTGTTGGGTGATCATGGGCAAATAACACAGGATGATTTTTTGTTAAGTGCTTTCTCTTTCTAGATGGTTTGGCTCTGATTGCTCAATCTGAAATGCTCAGGTGGCCTCTGAGAGGTCTTTTCTGTTCTCCAGCTCTGGCCCAAGTCACTGCCCTCAGGGAGACAGTCACTCCTGCAACTGCAGTTAAATCTCCCCCTCCTCTTCTCCTCCCACCATCTCTTTCCCTCTCCTACAGGAAGAAAATAATTTCTCCTTATTTACGGTGAAGTCAGGAGTCTCCTGCCTTGCTCTGTTGAGTCCAGTCTCTCTTTTTGCTATAGTTTGTTACCATTACCACCCAGGTTACTGCCTGCTCTAAAATCTAAGGACTGCAAATCTGTCTGTGCGCCTTGTTCCCTTTCCTACCTGCTAATCAGAGGAGTGGGGTAAGTCCCCACTGGGTCCAAACTTGAGGGTGTGCAGTGTTTTGTCCTGAAAAAGGACCAGCATTCTTATTTCATAACGTACACAAGTTGCATTTCTGCCAAACCTCTTTTCTCTGAGGGCCAGACAATAGTTTAACTTCAGTGTTCATCTGTGGGCCACGGGAAGCCTGAGCACATCGGGTGAGCAGCATGTTCGGAGTCTGGATGTTGATGTCACTCTGCTTCCCTCGGGCGAAGGACGCAGCTCTCAGTCACAGCTGTTGTATTACAGCAGCCTCTGGCAATCCAGAGGTTTGGGATGCATCTACCCCAATGGCCCTCGGCCACACAGCAGCCACCCAGTCTCGCCTCTCACTCAGGCACCCTTTGGTTGTGCTTCTGCTAGAAAAGGCAGGGGCATGGGCAGTGCCTTGGTATGAGCACCGAGCAGCCCAGCAAATGGCACCACGTGGGATTGTTCCCCCTTCTCCCACTGCCCAGTCTCAAGCCCTGCCTGCCAAGGCGAGCTGTGGGGAAGCAAGCCCTAGCACACTGCTGGCAGTGATGGAGCACCAAGGAAGTGTGGGTTGCGACCTAATGAGTGTATCATCAGCACGCCTTGAGTCACGCCTGTCTGCCTCCAGCTCTTACAGCTGCCCCACTGCCAAAGAGCAGCCGCGTGGCCCGACCAAAACCATCCGGCTGCTGCTGAGGACGGCGCTCCTGAATGACTCAGTTGTGCTGGGAGAATAAGGCAGCCCAGATCTGTCTTCCTGGAAAACTGCTTCACAGTAACCTTGTGCTTTGAAAGGGTTTTGTCTTTGAGGTGACTGTGGTGCTCATTTCCATTCAGCCGTATGAGTGAACCACATGGACAGACAGACGTCCACAGGGAGTCAGGACCCCACCACATGAGCCTGAAACGCCAGAGCCGAGCCTGAGGGAGGGCTGCCTGCCTCAGCCTCAGTTTCTCCACTGATGCAGAAGGGAGGCCAATGTTTTCCCCAAAAGACCAGAAGGTGTTTGTGAAGTCCTCTGAGGAAGGGCGCTCCGGTGAGCACCAAGCTATTTTTATTATTGGGGTCAGGGAGGAGAACACGTGCAAAGGTGATGGAGCTCTTGAAACACAGGTTCCCATTAATAGTCTTCAGCACACACAGTTCTTATTATAATCTAATTTGACTGGAATTGGATTAATCTTATAATGCTATAATGTCATTTCCATGGTCTTTTTATATTTTTATTGTTACTATGCATTAATGCAATACTCTGCAAGAGCTCTGAGAAGAGGATGTGAGTTTCGTGAATCTCTGATAACATTTTTGCAGGGCATTTTTATGCCCCTGTTAGGCTTGTATGCTATAAAGTCACGTAGTGCCTGGAAAATAGCGGGAATTCACATAAATTCATCTTGAATTATCTTCCCACAGGCTCCACTGGCAAAAGCAATGTATTCAGAGGCGAGACACCAGGCTTGTCCCTGACCTGTCCCATGAGCTCACCTGAATCATGCCAATGTTTTCATCTCTGTCTCTTCATCTGAAGATGGAAATAATGTGTCCACATAGGAATGTCATGAATCTGAGGTCTATATCCCTTGCCATATAGAAAAACCATCTTGTGTATCACAAAGCTTTAATATTTCCTTTTTTATCGAGTTTATCCTGCCTGTGCCCTATATTTCTTAATTTGCGTTTTTTTTTTTTTGCCATTATTTATTTCTCTGGCTATACATCTTTTGAAGCAAAAGAGTAAATGATCTTTATCCTGCATGAGTAAATGATCTTTATCTTGCACCAATTTAAAGATGTTGAACATTTACTTCAAAATAGCTCCACAGTTCTTGCTCCAAATACTCACAGACTTGTCCATGAGGACTTATAATAGGACAAATGTGACAAATATTGGGTAAGCTGAGCAATATTACAGTGGATGACATTTCGGTCCTCAAATCACCTAAGAGAAAAGCCAAATAGACTGGTATTTTCTATGAACTCTTATCAACACCTCTGTTCCTTTTCCAAGTCTCACTTGAAGGCAGCCTTGATGCAATTAAAGCTTAAGGGCCAAAGCGTGAGCTTCATTTTTAGTGCGAGTACAACACTAACCCTTTCCCTTCTAGATCTCTGGTGATTCTGTTCTTTGGTTCCTCTGCTCGGAGAGCACAGCAAAGCTTCAAATTAAACCTCCCATTCTGAAAACGGCACGCTTAACATTATTAGCCTGCAGAAACAGAATTTGCTGGGTCACTAGGAGCTGGCTACCAACGCATCTGCCACGACAGCCACGTTGGGAAGCAAGTCCATATGGTAATCCAGACAGCTTCTGACTTCTGCTGGGTACAGCTTCTAAGGACTTGGCATCTTTTATTAGACAGTTTGGGTTTGTGCTGTTTTCTGCCTTTCTGTGGGATTAAAGGGTTGGGTTCCTACATTTGCATCACCAACACTTCACTGGGGACACTCTGTACGTAGGCAGAGGGTCTCCTGCAGGGGATCCTTGCAGGATGGGAGCACTAGGAGGGTACCTCATTCTGCTATTGCTGTCACTTCTGACCTCTTTCTTATTTTTGTAAGCAAACAAGCATCTTTTCATTTGGAAGAAAATTTGAACGTCTGCACCCTTGAGAAGGGCTTTCTCATTCTCATTTTATTTACAAACAACCTCAGCCCCAGTCCCTAGTGTTGCCATATTTATGCATTTTGGTGTTTCCTGGGTGTACTTTTAATGCAGTTTTGCCATTGACACACTGTGGCGTTGGCTGACTGGGCAGCATCCCAAGTGCAGCAGTGCCCGCACACGGGGAGGGCTCACATCTGGCGACCTGGCATTAACACCAGCCCTGGAATTAATTCGGGTCTCGGCAGACAACGCCTTGCAGCGGGACGGTCACGACCTGATCAAAACTTGGAAAGCCACTGTGTTATTTCTCGTTCGCACGGGAACAAAAGGGCACATTTATACCATGTCCCAAGACGCTGGCTTGGCTTTCCCAGGAGCGCCCGAGGACTCTCTCTGTTACCCCTGCCCTTAGAGGGGCAACACGTTGTGATGTGGGTGTGGACCCTCACAGAGGACAGCAGGCAGCAGCAGGGTCAAACATGGAAGGCTCTTTATTATCTGACTTTAATTCTACTTATATACATTTTGTACAGGGGGCCCAGATTGGCCCAAGGAGGTTACAACCTCCCGACTCCATTGGTCAATATGACCATTAGTCAAATTCTCTCTCAGAGAACAACTATGCAAAACATACAGATAAGTTCTAAGGATACAATATTGTTTTTGTGAAGCAGCGTGAGAATCAGGCTGCAAAGGTTCAAACACTTGAAAGCAAGAAAGTCAGGGGCGACATCTCTTTTTTTTTTTTTTTTTTTTTTTTTTTTTTTTTTTTTTTTAAACAAAGGAACCCGGTTTATCCCTGCAGCTCCTGCAGGACCCCTAACCCCGCAGCACAGCCACCCCGAGGGCACTGCAGGGCCGTGCCAGCAGCAGCGCCGCTCTCCGGGGGCCGGGCCGGGCCGGGGGCTGGCTGGGGCGGGCCGGGCCGGGGGCTGGCTGGGGCTGGCTGGGGCGGTCCGGGGCGGGGCGGGGGCGGGCTCTGGCTGTGGCTGTGGCCCGGGAGGAGGATCGAGGGAGGAAGCGCCGGGCATCCCGCGCTGGGCGGGCGGGCTGGGCGGGCAGGTGAGGGCGGCGGCGCCCCGCTTATTTTTGTAACTTTCCGGGGTGGGGTCTTTTTGTTGTCGCTCGTGTCCTTTCCCCCCCGCTGCCTCCTCTCTTCTCCCGCACCTTCCCGGTGCTTTTTTTTTTTTTTTTTGCTTTTTTTTTTTTTTTTTTAATTTTTTTTTTTTTCGTCTCCTCGGAGGAGACGATTTTTCCTGGCTCTCCCCCAGCCTCTCCCGCGGGAGCGGGCGGCGGGGCGGGGAGAGGAGAGAAGGGGAGGCGCGGCGGCCGCCCCGCTGTGGGGGCGATGCCCCCGCCTGCCTTGGCGCCTCCCCGAGCCGGCCCCGCCGCCTTCCCTTTGTGCCGCCGGGCCCGGCGCGACGCCCGCCCCGGCAGCCCGCGGCCCGCGGCGCCCCGCGGCGGGAGGGAAGGGCCCTCAGGGCGGTGAGGGCGGTGAGGCCCCGCGCCCCGCAGCCATGCCGGCCCTGCGCCCGCAGCTCGCCTCCCTGCTGCTCCTCGGTGAGTGCCCGGCCGGCCGGCGGGAGGGACGGGACGGGACCGGACGGGACCCGGGGGGCGCTGCCCCGGCGGGGCGGGCGGGAGGGGCACCCCTTGTGTCAGTGCCGAGCTGCGCTGTCCTGTCCCCGGGAGTTGTCACTGCCACTGCCCGCGCTCCCTGTGCTCGCACGGAGGAGTGGCGGGGAAAAAAACCCCCAAACAAACCGTAAATACGTATATATATGTGTGTGTGTATAAAATAAGCCAGGGTTTCGCCTCCAGCCGCAGTGCCCGGTGAGCGTTCCCCGCCCCGGGAGCAGAGGGGACGGGCGGCTCCAGCTCCGGCTCCGGCGGCGCTTGGGCAGGCGAGCCCTGTCCGGAGGCTGTGCCGGGCTCTCGGAGGGACCTGCCCCGTCAGCGTGGGGAGTTACACGGTCTGTGCTGAGCTGGCACAATGGAAGCGGAGAAAACGCCTGGGGTAAGGTGGGCTGCGGAAACAAAGTGCTTCCTCTGCTCGGCTCTGGAGGAGCGCGTTGAGATGTAGAGGGAAGGAAGGCAGATCCTGCTGCCGTGAAATGCAGTTTGACTGCTTTGTGCTGCCTCTCAGAGTCCTCCTGCGCTCCCCTCCCTGTGCCCGCGGTTTGTGAACCGCTAAATGTGTGGTTTTGTCCCGTCCCACAAGCCCTGCCCCGGGGATGACTGTACACACTTCTGTGCTGTCCTCTGGGATCCCAGCACGCCGGGCGAGAGGTGAATGCTGTGGGAATGCTGTGGGAGACTCCTTCCTACAAATTGGGGAACAGCAGAAGACAAGACAGTTAAAACGCCTCTCTAGGCTTTTTGCTGCAGACCGATGTGCGAGGCTGAGTGCTGATGAGTTGGTAGGAACATTGGCGGGGAATACAGCACGGCACCCTCCTCACGCTGCTCTCTGCCTGTGTGTACACAGAGCAACCCCGGAGCTGTTTTGATTTGCCTTTTCACTGCTGTGATCTTCTGCTGGCATTAATGCTGCTGAGGGAAGAAGCGGCAGGGCTGGCAATTTGACTGTCTTGAGAACTGTCACATACATACCTGCTCTGCCAATTTGGAAACAAGAGCTCTACTAGAATTGCAGCCGTGCTTCCACGCCTGTAATTTGGAGGGGGGTGGGAGGGCGATGTGCTCTGCCTGTCTTTAGCAAAGAGGGAGAGCGAACTCTTTGAAATGGTTTGGAGATGGTTCAAACTTCCCCTAACCACTACCTTGCTTCCTTGGGTTCCCTGGGGAAAAAAAGCCATCTCCGAGCTAAGTTTATCCAGGGTGCCTTTGCTCCGTGGGCGCAGGGAGGCTGTCCTGGCCCGGGAGATGGGTTTGGGCGAAGGGCACAGCCTTGGCTTCGCACGCTCTGTCGCTGCTGTTGAAGAACAATAGCTCCATTCTGGATTAGGGATTCCTAATATGGAGCGCTCGGGTCCCTGGGTCGGTGCGCGCTCCCTCCGGAGCACGCCCAGCTGCTGCGGCGGAGGAGCAGCAGAGGGCATCCCTCCTCCTGCGAGAGCATCCCTGCTCCGGCCGGGGCATCCCTCCTCCTGCGAGAGCATCCCTGCTCCTGCCGGGGGCATCCCTCCTCCTGGCGAGAGCATCCCTGCTCCGGCCGGGGCATCCCTCCTCCTGCCGGGGGCATCCCTCCTCCTGCGAGAGCATCCCTCCTCCTGCGAGAGCGTCCCTGCTCCTGCCGGGGGCATCCCTCCTCCTGCGAGAGCATCCCTGCTCCGGCCGGGGGCATCCCTGCTCCTGCGAGAGCATCCCTTCTCCGACCGAGGGCATCCCTCCTCCTGCGAGAGCATCCCTGCTCCTGCCGGGGGCATCCCTGCTCCTGCCGGGGGCATCCCTCCTCCTGCGAGAGCATCCCTGCTCCGGCCGCCGAGGGCATCCCTGGCTCCTGCCCGGGGGCGTCCCTGCTCCTGCCCGGGGGCATCCCTGCTCCTGCCCGGGGACATCCCTGCTCCTGCCCGGGGCTCCCCGCCGCCGGGACCTGCCAGCCCTGCGCTCCACACCCCGTGCTGGTGCTCACCCGGAGCCCTGCCCGCTGCCGAGGCCGTCCCGACCTCCTGCTTGCAGGAATTGCCTTTCTGCGTTTGACCTCAAACTGGCTCTACCCTGCTTTGATCCTCCCCGGGGGACGAGCTGCTGTCATCTGTCGCTTTGGAAGGATCGGTTGCTTTTCATTGGTGCCCAAACCCCACGGACGTATCTAGTTAGTAAAAACATCGTGCTGGCCTTCCCTGTGCTGGAGGTGAGGCTGTTGTTAAGGGTAGGATGTGGACCACGTGTGTGCCCGGAGTTACTTTTCCTTCTTTTCACCTGGACTTCTTTAGCTGGTTGGTCTGCGTTTGCCCAGCTGCCAGTTTTAATAAAGCTGGGAGTGTGTGACAGTGCCTCAAAGCCACAAGTCACACAAGAAGTGCTTTAGGTTGCCCCTTGTAAAACTGAGCCATCATTTGACTTAGCCGAGTAAAAATGCATGTTTCATAAGGTAAACGTGACTGACTAGGAAAGGACTGTTGCTTTCCAAACAAGTATTGTTAATGCTGGAGTATGGGGATAAGATACTATGGGTCAAACATGCAGAAAAAGAAATGTAACTCGTTCTTTCCTTCCCCTTCTGTAAACTCATTAAAATCACTGAAGGAGGGATTGTGGTTATGGGAAGAGATGGTGAGTGATTTAATATAATATATCAAGCGTTAACTACCTACCAAAATCCAAGTAAACTGTGAAACCAGGGTCTGAAAACCCACATCTGGAATGTGGGAGTAACATTTGTAGATCTCTGCTGTTTTTCCCCCCCTTGCTGCAGTGTTTGTTACAGGGTTCTTTAAACAAGTGGCACTTCATCACAGCAAGTACAAAATGGGAAAATAGAGCAAGTGCTGTAAATAATCCTCATGCAGCAATGAGACCATTAATACTTGTGCCAGCCAGTGCTAATCCTATGTGTAGTTGCAAGATTTACCTCCTTTTTTTTTTTTTTTTTTTTGCAGGGATGCAAAGTCTGATACTCCTCATATTTATAGTGTAATATATAGGAAACACAATAGGCTTCTGGGGAACGCTGAACTCATTCATGTCAGTGACTGGTTTATGAATAGTTCTGCTTTTGAGTCTCTTGCAGTCTCCAGAATACCACCTGTGAATGCAATTTACGGCTCTTTGTGTTCAAACATTGCATATGTATATATGTACATAGACTCATTACCCTCTTCCTCTCTCTATTCATGCATAGTAATTGGTGATTTATTTGCGATTCCTAGAGGGGAGCAGAGCATGCGTAAGGTCTCTGGAAGCTGCAGCTCGCTGGCAAATGGCACGTTGGAGTGAAATACCCATGCCGAGGTGGCTCTTGGAGAATGAAGGGATGGATAGCCTTTCCAGCCTGTCTCCCGGAGGGGAAGGGGTGCTGGCAGGGAAAGCAGCAGCGTGCACTTGGCTGCCGCTCAAGAGTTCTGCTCCTGCACCCTCCTGCTCTTCTGCTGCCTGCCCGGGCACTCAAGGCTGCAGGGAACAGAGGCTGGCACACGAGTCGAGGTGCAATAGACCTGAGGACTGCTGGGCTGGGGAGAAACATATGGAGAAAACAGCGTAGTGGGTGTTTGCAGCATGGGGGGTTTGGGGATGTTTTTGTTTACCACAGCTCGCGGCCCAGGAGCGTTGCTGGCGCCTCATCTGCTCCTCCATGCATTGTTAGCAGCAGTGGCCAAGATTGTGCTCCCTCCATCTGCGTCTGCCCCGAGTCCTCTGCCTCCAGCTTCGTTTGTGAGCCAATTCCTCTGCCCTCGTGCCTGTGTCGGCCGCCTCGGGATCGCTGTGGTGTGCAGTGCCGGACCTGGACTGATCCCCAGTGTGCTGGGGTGCGCTTTATGTGACTGCTTTATTTGGGGAACGTGCTGGAGCACGCTCTACAGATGGCTCTGGCCAGTGCCTCATATCCGTGCATGATCGAGGTGGCTCTCTGGGTGTCCCTAAGGTGGGGGGCTGCTGCAGCCATCGGAGCCAGGCTGGCAGGCTCTGCTCCTGCCTGTCCCCAAATGTAATTCTTCATGGGCAGACTCCCTCCCTGCAGTCTTGGCCAGACTGTCAGACATCCTGAGGCTCCTGCAGATCCTGTTTATTTACACAGGAGGTTTTGGTTTATGCGAATTGTTGTCTTTTAGTTGACCTTCCGTCAAGTTAGATGTCTTTATTAAAGCAGTTTTTATTGCAAATCGAATGTGTACTTAGAACACTTCTACTAGACCCATTATATAAAGTGAAAGGCAGAATAAACAGTGCTGTAGACCACAGGGAAGGGGGTGGGAAGGAGAGGGTCAGAGAGAGATCATCACTTCAGTGTTGGGAGCCTTGTTGAGTGGGTCTTTTTAACCAGAAAATTGCCTTTTTTTAAAAAAAAAAATCTTTCCATGTTTTTTCTTTTGGTCTTACTTGGTTTCTTTCTTATCTGTACAAAACTCACCATGGATTCTGTCCTTGATTTAAAGGTTACACAGTCTAGTTTGAAGCCAGAGGTGTTTTCATCGGTTTACCTTGGGTGAATCAGAGTGCTGTAACCTGGAAGAGTGCACTTTGCTGTCTGATAGTTAACAATCTGGAGCTTAAAGCACTGGGAAAATCACCTGAAAGGAAGGGGAAGATTTTTCAGCACAATAGAGTTTTCTTATTGTTGCTAGGGTTCCTCAGCTCATGATTTGACTTGTCTACTGGTATCAAGGGCGTTTAGGCCCTCCAGCCAGTGTCTGGAAAACTGCTGTATTGTGATTTGCCTCTGGCTTTGAAGTTCCTAAATACTTCTTAATGATAACCTGCTAAATGGGTTTTGACTCCATTTTTATATTGGTATTTCTTTCCTAGTCATATAAAATCTTCTTAAGGAATAGTTCTCTGTTAGAATATTAGGAGACGTTTAGCATCTGTTTCTTATCAGCCATGGAGAGGCTAAAATGGAGCCTTTCCTGACAAAGCTGGGTTTGATCACATTGCAAGGCAAAGAAATTATGTCTGCAGCTGCCTTTGGTGGGTCTGGGGTATCTGTGCCTCTGTGTCATATCCAGCTCTAACCTGTTGCTCGCCCTGTCTCCATCAGGAACATGTTTCAAATGATGTAAGTCAGTAAGCTTTCTCTTGTTAGGTTTAATTAGCAAGTGGCAATGAGACAAGAGGAAGTCTTGCCTTTCTGACTGTTGTTAAAGTCACATTTCAGCAAGTAATTGGACATGAGCACAAAACCAGACCATCTCAGCTAAGTGATGGGAAGCCTTTCCTGGAAACCACTGGCTGAAACCACTGCCTGAACCCTCCTATGGCTCCTCTCTCCTGATGTTACTCCTGTGCTGGTAGTTCCTTGGTGTTTCCAGCTCCATCTCCAGCTCTTACTGGGCAGTGATCCACACACAGGGAGGTACAAGGTGGTGCACTGTAAAGTGGAGGAGCGGGAAAGGGATCACAGACTGACTGAATGATTTGTGTTGGAAGGAACCTTAAAGATCATCTAGTTCCACACCCCCTCCCTGCCATGGGTGGGGGTGTCACCGACTCCACCAGGTTGCTCAGGGCCCATCCAGCCTGGTCTTGAGCACATCCAGAGGTGGGGAATCCACAGCTTCTTTAGGCAGCCTGTTCCAGTGCCTCAGCACCCTCTGAGTAAAGAATTTCCTCCTAACGTCTAATCTAAATCTCCCCATTTTCTCATTTAAAACTGTTCCCCTTTGTCCTATCACTATCTGGCCGTCTGTAAAATTGTTCTCCATCTTTTTTATAAGCCCCCTTTCAGCACTGAAAGGCTGCAGTGATGTTTCCCTGGAGCCTTCTCTTTATCCAGGCTGTAAAAAAGATGAGCCAAGGGAAAGCATTAGGGGGAGAAGGAAGGTGAAGAGCCCAGCTGGTAAGAAAGAGGAGAACAGGCTCTGAAGGATCAGTCTTGCCAAATGCCAGTCCTTACATCATGCCCGTAGCTTTTCAAGTGTCAAAGACTCGCAAGTACAAAAGAAACTCGGATAGTGAGGATCTGTCTGTATTTGTCTTGTTCCTGAGCAGTGTACTCACCACTCCTTTTAGCTGACTTCTTTCCAAACAAGATACTCATTCCATCTGGGACTTGAAAAACCATCTAGCACTTCTCCCGTCTCTTCTGATTTTGGCAGACTTAAGACTCTGTCACCAGAAACTGCGCTGGAATCTCCTCATTCCTGCACTTCAGCGGCACCCTCACCCCCTCCTGACCAGCAGAGTTATCCCAGTTGGGATCCAGAGCAGCATCTGGGGCAGTTGCACAGCCATTAGCACTGTCAAGCATTTCACTAATGCCAGTTGTTTGCTTTGCTCTTCTGGGTGTTGTTTTTATGCCCCTTGTAAAACAGCTCATCAGGCTCTGATGTGTTTGGAGGTGATTTTGGGTAGCTGTTGTCACACTGCTAAGTTTTGGGGAGTTTTTAACTAGTGGAATGAGTCTGGAATTGCTGTCATTTGCCTGGTGTTCCTTACTCTGCTCACAGAAGTTGATAGTCTTGCTTCCCAGCAAATATGTTCCCTTCTAGAGTCATTGTGATTACAGGGGGAATAAAAGGGAATGACGGTGCATCTTGGGGATTTTTGGGGTGGTTTTTTTGGTTGTTCCTCCCACATTGCATTCCTGATGTGTCTGCCTGAGGCCTGCTGTCACTTTTATGGCTGTTGGGCTTTGTGTGGAAGTTGATAAGCTTGTCAAAGGGAGATAGGAGCAGGGGGTGAGGTAGATCTATTTTTCAATAGACTCTGTAGTACTAAATGTCTGTTCAGTGAGAGGAGCTCAGCACTGACCCAGGATGCTGTGAAATGGGTGGTTTCTGAAGCTTTTAGAAAAATGGAGGCTTGGAGATGAGATACTGAGCCCCAAAATAGCAAAATTTTTGATTGTTTCTTTGGGAAAGAAGGGCTCTGATCTCAGCAAGGTTATTAAGATTTGGCTGCTTAGATAAATTGGGCTTTTGTCATCTTGGATTAATCATTTTGTCTCCATTCAGCAGCAGCACCATGAACATAGGAATCTGCCCAGGTCCGTCCAAATCTGTCTGAAAGGGAAGCTGGACCTTGAGTATGAGAAGGCAGCTGTTTGTTGCCAGAAGTCATCCAGGAGCTCGACACTCTGGAAAAATCACAGTGCTGGAATCTGGCAGTTATTAACTCGAGTTACCCAGTACCTACCATCCAGCCAAAGGGCTCTGGCTTCCTGCCAAGCTGAAAATTACCAACCTGGGTGTCAGGCCTTGTTGGTTCTTTCTTGATAGCTTGAAATAGGAGCTTTCCCAACGAGCATCTGTGTGCCAGCCTCTCTTTCTAGTCGTGTTTCTTTTTTACAGCTTTGCAAAGTATTGGAGGTAATTATAGTACTTACTAATATTTATTCCGTTCTGAGCAATTATCTGAGTGCGTTTATCTCCGGTGCGCTTTCCAAGGGCTCTGCCCCCTCTCACTGTATCATTTCATCTCATCTCCCTGACTCAGTGCTTTCTGCTCCTACCCCTCTCAAACACTCCTTGGCCCTCAGCTCATTCCACCCTCCTGAATATGCTGTCAAGCTTTGCTTTGCTTTGCTTGCCTCTCCTGGAGGTTCCCGTGTCCCGTTTTCCTGCTCTGCTGTCTAATCCCATTACAGAGGAGGGATGTTTGCTCTGTCTTGTGGGGGATGAGTGCTTTAACCACCCTGCCAGGTGCTAAGGCGCTTTCCAAGCAAGGACGTGGATACCGAGAGGAGCTGGGCTGGCGTGGTGCCATCCCCCAGCTTTTCTGCTGGCTGCTCGTGGCCTGCAGACAATGTCTTGGGAGCTCCTGCCCAAGGGTTTGACCTTTATGCCTTGTGCAGGGTTGTCCTGTGCCTACAGCAGGAGTCACAGCGTGCAAATTCCACTGCTTGCTGCTGACTTGTGGTATCATTGTAGGCAAGTCACTCTGTCTCTGCTCTTGGCTGCCTGAAGTAGAGAGAGTGGCTTAAAAGGTGTCTTGGGATCTTTTGGGGAGGAAATGTGCAGTGTTAGGGCTGAGGCCTCTCTTGCTGTCTGTAAGCAAGCAGGCTGCTTTTTTTTCTTATTCATGGAAGAAAACGTGGCACGGAGGAGATTGTTACGGCCTGATTGATTTCACTCTTGGTGTTAGAAAAAGAAGAAAATTGATTTTTACTTTGAGCTCCGTGGTGTTACTTACCTGCACAAGCTCTCTTGTTTATCCTGTGTGAATGAGAGCTGTGTTTGCCGGGTGTGGGGCACAGCCCGTGTGACTGCAACGTGGAGCTGCTGTGATTCATCCCAGCCAGCAGTGGTACAGCAGCACAATTAATCTATGGGTCGCTGGCACCTCAGGAGCTGTTAGGTCTAATCAGCCCCATGCCATGAGCTAGTTGGCAGTTAAATCTAATCTAGAGTGTGCGGCTGCCAAGTGCTTGAAGTTTGCCAAGCACTTACTCCTTTCTGCTCTAAATGAGTTGGACTTGAACAAGATCAGCTTCAGGTGCCTTTCCTGCCAACAGGACTCAGAGTCCAGCCTCAGGTACCTGTACTGCACAGGGACAAAAGCTGTCCAGAGTCCAAAGGGCTACAAGGAGGGCATAAATCTACCTGCTCATCTTCATATTTAGATATCAGAACATACTTGTCTCACCTCATGTTGCTTTTTATCCCACCTCTTTTGCCTTGCTTACATGTGGGGAGGGGTGTGTGATCTCTCAGATCATCATTAGAGCATAGAGGGAGCTTGTCTTGGTTCTTTGATATTTTTAACTCTTGCCTGAGATGTCTAGTTTTTATTTTCTATTTTCTGCTCTTCTTACACCTCATCCACTCCTCTTGAATTGTCCAGTTGTGCCTGCAGGGTTCCTCTGCAGATATTACCCTGTGGCTGCCAAGTGAAGGAAGGACAGAACTTACTCATTATGGTTATTCTGATTTGTGACTGGCTCTGTGTTTGGGCTATTTTTTTTTTTCTTTCAGTTTTTGCAGGGAAGAATGTGATTGCAAATGTGTGGTGGGAAGGAGGGTTTTTTCCTCCTGGAGCAGTGGGGAAAGCTATCTGAGACTGCCCTGAGCAACATGGGGTAGTGTAGGGGAGGCAAGGAGCTTATCTCAAAGAGATCTGTCACCTCTTCTCACCAGCCTGCCCCTGTTAAGCTCTTGTCAACCTTTTTCTGGCTTTCATCTATATCCCCTTGTTTTTTTAGGCTGCCTTGTTTTGGGGGGGGATGTAGAGAGGAGGGAGGTGAATGTGAGGAAGGATTTGCTGTGTGTCAAATGCCTAATAGCTGCTCTAGCAGATCCACTGGGATACGTTACTAAAATGATCTCAGTGTAATGGGTTTGAGCCTTGGAAGCCTGCTGGCTGGGAACTTTGATCCCAGAACTTTGTGCTTGGCTCCTGGAGATTGAGGGCTGGGTTCCTGGCAGCAGACAGGGCAGGCAGCAGAATCACAGAATCGATTAGGCTGGAAAAGCCCTCTGAGGTCATTGGGTCCAACCTGTGACAACACCACCGTGTCAACCAGACCATGGCACTGAGTGCCGTGTCCTGTGGCACTTAGACACCTTCATGGGCAGTGACTTCATCACCTCCCTGGGCAGCCCATTCCAGTGTTTCATCACCCTCTTTAGGGTACCCATCCCTCCATGAGGACGTGTCAGAGGGGAGCCATGTGCAGGGCTCTGGTGTGGCAGAAAAATGACTGGGTGGGAGGCTTGGCCCAGCACCAAGTCCTGCTGTTACCTCAGAAATGTAGATTACCAGAGGCTGTGGTGTGTGGGTGCCAGCTGAGTCCCTGAAGAGATGTAATCTGAGGAAAGGGCAATTTTCCTTACAGAGATATTTGGGTGTTGGTCGAAGATGTGCAGAGGAGAAGGACCATAACTGATACCAGCAGCCTCTAAATCTGGCTGCTGGCAGCACATGTGGTAGAGAGGTGCTGGGGAATGTGGCCCTAACCACTGCTGCTCCTAAGGCAGCTTCAAGTACCCTTCTCTGCCTGGCACTGGTGGTGGGCTGTTTCTTTCCTGCAGAAATGATAGGAGCAAGGGTCACATGGCAAAGGAGGGTTCATCAGTCCTGGAAGGTACCAGTGGAGTCATGAAGACCCCTAAGATGGGTGGGGACGATGAAGAGGATGTAGAAATGAGGGTGGGAGACAGCAGAGTCCAGTCTTCCAGCGGATGGACAGATGTAAAAGAAATGCACGCACATGATCTTAGAAGTGCTGCAGTTGAGATTCTCCATAGTTACTGGGGTGATCAGCATCATCTTCTAAATCATCCTCCGTATGTGGATGCGAATCTTGAGTGTGGGTAGGGTGAAGTGAGGCTTCTGGGGAAGTATGCTAGTGGGAGGCTAAAAATAAATTATCAAAAGAAAGAATTGAGAAATTAACAAAGCTAAACGGATGTATGCAGCTCTAAGAAAAGGGTGTCGTATTTGAAAGCATATTTTTGAAAATCCATTTGCTTAGTCATCTTACAGATAACTTAGCTATTTTTGCCTTCTTTGCTCTGATGACACTTCACTGTCTATATAATAGGTTTAGCATCTGCATTCTTTTCTAGTGTAAAGGGAAAATATATCTGCTAATTTTGAGTTGGCTTTGTAGAATTGCTTTACCTCTTGGCTGTGAAATAAATAAGATACCGGTCTTAAAACTATTTTAAAGAGAATAGTTCACATTATTTTCCTTCTAACTCATCTTTTTAACCCATCTGCCATGTCTGCAATCAAATTTGAATAGAGAATATATACCCTTGCTATTTCATGTGTAATAATAACTGTGCCCTCAACTGCTCCAGACATTAAAGTGGTGATGTTTGGGTTCAGCACAGTAATCTATTGGGGAATGAATGCAAGATCAAGGGCATTTGCAGATTTTTATTTCTTTGTGTTTGCAGGGGCTGTGGCACTGCTAGCAGGTTGCTCACAAATGGTGTCTCAGATTACCTCTTTGGCAGGCAGCAAGATTTGCATCTTGCCATTCCTATTTGATCTGCAAGTGGTGATGAGAGCTGTATACTTGAATTCAGATTTTTCTGAGTAGCAGTCTGTAGTCATTAGGGCAGCACTTAGACCCCAGAGGCTTTTTCCATGTTTTCATCCTGTTTCAGTAACCGTGTCTCTTGTTATCTTGTTCCTGAATATTTTCTCTAGTAAGAGGACACTGTTTGTTGCAGCTGTTAAACCTCAAATGTCTTGAATCTCCCTTAGGGAGGAGAGGGGAGAGTTCCTAAGGTTTCTGTGTAAGTAGACTGTAGAAACACCTACATGTCTTTCCCAAGTATACAGCCAGGAGATATTATTGGTGCTGTCCTAACCAGCTGATGGAATCTGGCTGGCTCGGCCTGTGATTCCTCCCTCTTGCTGGCTCGTTATGTTGAAGGGCTTTAGTAAGGAAGCAGGGATAACAGGGATTTTTGGGTGGTTGTTTTGTTTTGTTTTGTTTTGTTTTGTTGGCATGCAGTGGTACTGGATGGCACTGGTTGCTTTTGTCAGAACAGTGCAGCTATGAGGTGTCAAAGGAAATTATGGATGTTTGTTCGGTTTCCTGGCTGGATATACCATGTGGGTTTTGGAGAAATGTGCATTGAATAAACATTGGGTAAATCTCCTAGGACTAGCACCGCCTGGGAGCAGTGTTGGGAGCTGTGCTTATCTTCATGGCAGGATTTTAAAAGGATGAGAGGAGTTTGTATGAGAGGAGTTTTGTGCCCTGTGTTTGGTTCCCATCGGTTCAGTGATTTGTAATGTTCCTCCGTCTGTTCCCTTTAAAGCCAGCTGGCCAACCTTAGGAGAGGATTATCTGCGTAAAATTCTCCAAAGCCTGTATTGCCATCAGAATTCTTTCTTTCCCTCTCTTTCGCAGTGCTGGAGGCCAGCCCGAGCCCAGGTGTGACCACTGCCACGTTTAGAATGTTGGGGCCAACCCTTGGGATTGCTGGAGCCCCTTGGGAGACAGGTTGTGCCCCTTTTGTGCCACTTCACTGGGTGGCCGTGGGGGAGAGGGCATGGCCTGGGCAGAGCCAGTGGGGACAGACACGTCCAGGAAGGGCAGGAACTCTGTCCCAGGTGGTGACAGCTTGGTGTCTTTACCAGGAGTGGCCTGTGCTGAGCTGGGAAGCCAAGGCAGTGTATGCCATACTCCCCATGTCCCTGCTGTCCCCACAGTCAGGCTCCTTCCACACCAGGGGACCCAAGGGATGCTGTGGTGGCAGGAAGCCCTGACCGAGTGCCAGATGCCCCAGGGCCTGGCAGGGAGCAGGTGTGGGCATGGGGGCACCTTCCCCACCGGGGAAACACGGGACTGGCTTCTGTGTGTTTTGGGACATTGACCAGGAGCAGCCAAGTGCCTGTGGTCCCCAAACCTCATGAGTTTGTGCAGCACATTTAATTTTGCCTTTGTCTTGGGAGGTGACGTTTCACAGCTGCTCAGGCAGGTACTCAGAGAGCTGTGCTAGTGGGTGAAACCAGTGCCAACCCTCACTGCCAGTCTGCTGCTGCTGTGAGGTAAGGAGGGGGATGGCCTCAGCAGCTCCTTTGGGATTGCAGTCCCAGCTTCCTGGCCCTACAGCCCTCCCTCCTCCCTGCCTTTGTGCTGGTCTTCTCCAGCTGTGTCAGTCCCCGACAGATCTGGAGCGTGTGTGGTGTTTCAGTGCAGCTGCTGAATCTGTTCAACTCGCATCAGTCGGTCGCTGTTAAGGCTTATAATCAGTGTAAAAATCTCTGGGGTGCAGCTATTTACAGAAAAAAACCAACCCACTGCACCCTTCCAGACTTGCATCAAACAAGAGTTTTATTCTCATTAATTGAATTCCTCTAGAGTCTGATAACTTGGGCATGTTGAAATCAGATAAATAAAACCCTCCCTCCCTGAGAGCTGTGTAAGCCTTTCCTTAACTCCCTGATCAGAGGGGACTAGGCTTTGCTAAGTAAGTAGCTGAAGATGAAAACTTCTGCATACGTCTGCTCATTGGGGAGTGTAGGCAGGAGGATGCTCCGAATGGTGTATTAGTGGAGGAAAGATTTACCTCATCCCCCACCCTCCCTTTTTTTCAGTTGATTAGGAAAGGTTTTTTTGTTCAATGGAAAATGCTGTTTAGTCACCCTCAAACACATCTGGAAGCTGGGACCCTACTTTCTTTCAGACCTTCAGATAAACCTGCAGCCCTACAAAGTGGCAGGTCTGCTCTTGCTGAAGTCAGGGTGTATCTCCTCTGGAGCATCTCTTGGGCCATCTCATCTCATGGGTGCCACTGTGTGTTGCTCTGGGAGCCAGAAGGGCGTTTGGACCCGTGCTCGAGGTGTGGTGTTGCTGAGCTGATTCTGTAATCCTGAAAAAATCCAACTTGCAGCTTTTCCCAGACTCCATACATCAAATGAGACTCGCAGTCGTTAAGGTCATGTCTCTTTCTGTGTTGCATCTCTCACGTGTGCTGTCTTGGTGCTGAAGGCTGGGGCCCCTCTTGTTCAGCAGATGCTGTTGGTTAGTCCAGAGTGATTCTGCCTGTGCCTGGATCACCCGTGCCATAATGAGGTACCTGGCTTGCCAGCCAGCCTTTGGCATGTCTTGATTTTCAGTCAGCACTGCTCCTCCCCTTCAGGGTCTTTTGGTTTTTCTCCTCCCCTGCCACTCCTCTACTGCTTTTTCTGTGCCCCCTGGATTTGGGTTTCCCCCCGCTCCTCTTTTGTCACTATTTCTGCCCCATAGCTGTTTACACCACCAACACAGTGGCATCTCCCTCAATCCCCAGGGCACTTTTTCTGCCCTCTCTCCCATCTCCAGCCCCACCGTCTGCTGCTCCTGTTGTTGTGCAGTGGCATGAGGCTGGCATGAGTCCTCTGACCACACTGACCTTCTCCTTGCAGAGCTTGGCCTCTTCCCTTTCTGCCTTATCCCTTGTAAACTCTTCTAATTTTTGTTTTACTGAATGCTGATGGTGTTATTGTCCCCCAAGCTTGCATAGCCTCTTCTCCACCTTCAGATTCGCTTCTCAAACTGTAGCAACTTTATGAAGAGAACTGGCATACAAATGATGGTCTGTCTATCTGTTGATTTTCTCTGTCCTGCTTTCCTTCTCCATGCTTTTCACAAAGGTAGAATTTCTAACCTTTTTGCTTGTCTTAAGGGTCCCAACTCATTTTCCCTTGTCTCTGTCATTTGTTTTCCTACTCACAGCCTCTCTCCTTCAGTGCAAAGCTGCTTTATCCCCTCCTCCTGCAGCAGCTGCTGTGTCCTCTGCAAGCCCCATGGGATGCTCTGTCTGGAGCTTTTGCCTCCCAGCTCTCTGCCAGTTTAGTCTGTCTGTGATTTACTTCACCAGGGCTTTCTTAATAGCCCCCACTGCTCTACATCTAGGTTATGATCAGATACTACCTTTCTTGACTTTGTAATTGACCTTGCTCTAATCAGTTTTGGTCTTTTCCTGGAGAGATTTCCTCAAAGTTCTGTTGTCTTTGCCTTTTGCTCCCTCTGACAGAGCTTTTCTTATGACCTCATGAGTTTACCCTGTATACCAGCATCAGGGTTTGTTTTTGTTTGGCTGCAGGGGGTCTATTCTATGACCCTGTCCAGATCTTCTACAGTCCCTGCCCGTTTGTAATTTTGTCCACTTGTAAAAACTGGAGTGGCCTCTCTCTGCTGATGTTACAGGCTTGTATTGCTGTTCAATTCAAAATTTTAACCTCTCTCTCTGGTGCTTACTTACATGCATGCGCAGGCTCCTGGGTCGTTCTGTTTAAGGACTGTAAGCAGCAGCATTTCCTATCCATCTCTGCCTCTGAAATTTGTTCAGGTTTTTTGTTGTCTGCTGGTTCCCCTGAACTCTCAAATTAGTTCCTCCTCCTCTGCTGTGCCAAATGCAGGATGCGTGTCTTCCCTTTTAGAGCCCTTCTTAGCCTTGTTCTGCCTTTGCTTTTTAGTGCTTCTTCCCTCTGTGGTTTCTGATTCCCAGCCTCTGCCTCTCATTGTGTTTCCTCAGGCTGGGTTCTCAGAGAAAGAGGGCTTATCTGATCATGCTGCCTCCTACACCCCTTTCCGGGTAACCTGGAAGCCCTTTGGCCAATTTTACACAAATTTGACAGGAGTAGAGAGCTTGGGAATAAACGAGTTCCTGCATGTCTTGTGAAGAGCAGGTAGCTGAATCAGGGCAGTGACAGGGGACTGAAGGAGACCCTTTTCTTCAAGGGCCTCAGCAGTGCCTCCAAATGACTGTGCCAGCTGTAGAAGCTCCAGCTGGAGCTTGCAGTCAAGTCATTAGTCTCAGAGACAGCCTCCCTCCTGAAGGCAGGGGAAGCTAGGCTTCATTAAGTCTCCTGCTCTTAGGGTTGCTTGCTGAAAGTGGTGGCTTAGAACCCTTTTATTTTGCTCTGTGTGATGGGGAGTAACCTGCAGCAAGCACCTGCAGCACTTCTTCACTTGCTGCCTTTGCATGAGGCCCATTAGAGCCCTGCCATCAGGGTTTCCCAGCAGAAACTGACTTTGGCATTTCCTCCTACCCTGCCCTGCTCTCCTTTCCTCTCTTGACCCATCTGCTGACTGTCTGAAGGTGCTGTCTCACAGTGTGGCTGAGCTGGTGCAGTATCCCAGCTGCTAATTAAAAGGGTATGTTTGCCCTTGTCCCCCCCAAAAAAGGTGTTCCTGCTCTGGTAGTGAAAACTCTTTCCTTGGGTCATTCTTTTTTCAGCTCATGTAGAGGTCAGGCATGAGGAGAGAGAGGAGTGTGTGTGTTTTGCTAGGAATAAAGTGAGTGGGAAAGCAAGACTGCTTTTTTGCTGTGGCAGCTGGTACCTAGATCAGCTTTGACTGCGTTGTGAAACCACATTTTTAAACTGAGTCTCCTGGGATGAAGGTGTTTTTATCACCTTTTCTCTGTAGCTGGTGCAGTGGGATTGTTCTGTGTAGGTGTTTGGTGCTGAGCTGCGGTAACTGAGTCTACAGCAGTGGTGAAAAGGCAGGCATTTTGCAGAGTCCTTCACAGAATAGCTGAGGTTGGACGGGACCTTTGGAGATCATCTAGTCCAAGCCCCTTGCAGGTTGCTCAGGATCATGTCCAGATGACTTTGAATACCTCCAGGATTGGAGACTCCACAGTCTCTTGAAGCAGCCTGTGCCAGTGTGCAGTTACCCCTCACCGATGTGTGTTGTGTTTGTTTGTTTGTTTGTTTAGTATAAAAAGTGTTTTTCTGTGTTTTCCAGCTGGTCAGTTCCCCCTGATGCATGGGCTTGTCCTCCTCAGGGAGGAGAACTGCATGATTGTCCTTCTTGCTCACTGATAGTAGTACTGTGCTTAGAAGGAATTGTACCTTTCTCCCTCTCAGCCTGGAAGAAATACTGACATAAATACTTCTGCATCTCTTTTTTTGTTTTGTTCTGTTTTCCTTTCCGAATGCCAGAAAGCTCCTGTCCTCCCATTTGAAATGAGAGCCTTGGTAGTTTGGTGACAACTGCTGATAGTCTGTGTAGCATGTCAAACTAATAAATTATAGTGTATGCAGATAAGGAGTTCTAACATCTTAATTAGCAATAAGAGGGAGCAGGTAGCAGGAGAATCTCCCTGGATCTTTGTCTGTCTTTCAGGGGTGCTGTCTGACTGAATCACAGTTTTGAGAGGCAGCATCTTTCTGCTGCTTAGTGAACAGGGAGGAATCCAGATGAATTTGTAGGGAGGAAATGGAAACTGCTTCTTTATGGCTAATACTTCATATGCCTGTGATCCTTTATGGTGGGGTGGGAAAACTATCTTGGAGAAATGCATGCTTTTAGCCAGTACACTTGACTTTGAGGATAAGTCAATTTGCTGTTTACCTGAAAGCTCTTTCTGCAGAAAAAGTACAAGATGGCAGCTTTGCCTTGCAGATGGAATGTTCTCTTATCCTAATGGTCATGACTGAGGGGCACAAATGTTTCTTTAGCATGCCAGAGGGAAGAGGGAGAGATTGCCCCGGCTGCATTCTTTTCTAGAGATTTACATTTTAGAACTTCTTTTTAATGTTATTTCCACAGAGCTGTGTGTTTCAAAGGAGGTGGGGAGCAGGTGCAGACCCATGCCTAAGGATACAGCTGGAGTGCTGGAGGAATGGTGTGCTCTGGGAGGTGGGAAGGAATGTGCAGCAGAGCAGTTTGTCATCAGCCCTTCCAGCCTGCCAATATTTAACAGATTGTTGTTAAGTTTCTCTCTGTAGAAGGTAATCAATTCGGGGTTAAGCAATTAATAAATGACTGGCTGAGGCTTCCACTTTAGAGGTTGAAAAGGAGATGCTCTAGCCCTGCCCGGAAGAGCAAAGATGCAAGTGAAGGTTATAGAGAAAAATAAGGGTGCTGAACTCCTGTGTCATCCTTACCAAAGTAAGGGAAAGTCTGGAGTCACCTGGAGCAAGGAAACCAAATAAGCAACTTCAAGGAGTATGGAAAGATGGGCCAAAACACTGATGTTTCTATTTGGAGATGGAGGGAGGCACTTATATGCCTGTCCTTCCTCCCTGTGTTCTAAATAAAGAGAACAAGAAGCTTTGTTTTTCTTTAGGACAAATAAATTTGAGGGAAGGTAACAAACCAGACTCCCCATGAATCAGAAGTGATTTAAGAGATCTCATGAAAGAGAGGGAATTCCTTTAATGAAAGCCTGGGTAGTAGTAAATGCTGTTTCCTTTTGGCAAGGATAATGCGGAGGTGAGATTTAGGACTCTACACTCTTTTCTCCTGGGAGAGTATTTAAGCATCTGGGATGTTATGAGGTGAATTACAGCAATAATAGGGACATTCTGGTTTTTAATATTGGAAGGGATAGCAGAGCATGCAGGAAAATGAAAAAAGAAGTGACATTAAAACGTTATTGACTGTGAAACAAAATGAAGTTTCTTATTGTCTGAGAGTGAGTGATAGCACAGGGAATAATGTTTGACAATTCTTCTAGTGACCCTGGACGTTGAACATGTAGGACTTGAAGACTGAAGAAGGATAATAAAAAGAAATACAGGGGCTGGAGGGCATAATGAACTATGTCAGAAATTTCCTGCCTAGCTTTGATGCTCAAAACAATTTCATTTCACCCCCTCCTCTTGATAGGCTGGGAGCACATACCAGCCAAGAGTTCTCAGTCCAAAATGCTTCACAGTGTTGGTGCTTCATAGCTTTGGTACTAAAATGGCAGTGCTGAATCTTTTAGAGGTCTGGGAGCAGTACTAGAGACACCAGGGTAAATGGTGTGTCCTTGTATGTATTTTAAGAGCTACAAGAACAGAAGGAAAAGCACGCATAGGAATCTTAGGAGACTTCACTTTTTGTGCAGGTCTGCACTAAATCTTACAGGGAGTACATGTGGTGACAGTTTCAAAACTCAGGCTGGGGATGTACTAATGAAGCCATCACTGCTTTCATTGGAAAATATAAAAGCAGGCATTGCCTTGGGCATTCCAGCAGGCCACTGTAAATGCTGCTTTGTATTGTAGTGCTTCACCAGACCTGGAACCAGCAGCAGTATTAGTAAGTCACTAGGGCATGTATTCAGTGGGCTGTGAGGAAGGAGAAACTCCTAAGGATAAGGCACGAGGAGCAGTGCAAGTTGGAAGTACTGCGTGGGCAATCCAACACTTCCTGCCTGCATACTCCCAATATAAGCATAATGTGCCAGGGAGCTTCTGCTGGCGTGTTCTTCCCATAATGATAAGGGTAGTGATGGTGCTGCACTGTATGTGAAGAACATGCTGATCTGGGAGATGGAAAAGGGCTGCAAAGGTCGTGTGCTGACCTGGGAGGAAGAGAAATAGTTGATAAAATGGTTCACAGGACATGCTCTGCCTTAGGTGCAGAAAAGAGCTGGTGTTCTGTGGGGTTACTCAAAACTTTGATGAATACAAGGATTGCAGGTTATAAGGGATTTTTTTTTTCTCAGCATCTTTGGAGGGAAGTAATGAAACTTCAATAAGCAGTAGGTGTGTTGCACAGAGATATTTAGGTCCCCAACAGTCATTTGCCATTGTGAATCTGAACCAGCAGGGCAGCCAGCTCAGTCTGTCCCTTGTGCCACCAGCATGTGCTCTTACCTTTTACAGCCAGGTACATCTTGTGCCACCAAGTGCTTCAAAGCCCTTGTGAAGTAAGGAGGCTGAGCACCACGAGCTCCAGAGCTCAGGGATCTGTGTGCAGAAGGACTGCCCAGCCATCCTCCTTCCTTTGGTTATTATGGGTATTGCTCTTTTTTCTGACCACAGGCGTGTCTGGCTGGCTTCTGGATGCTGAGTACTTTGGCTTTTCAAAGTAAAGCTGTACTAGATTAAAGAGTAGTTTCAGGCTTCTGTGCAGCAAAGTAACTTTAAATATACTTTCTGGTGGGATGATTGAGAATGATAGAACTGTAAGAGCAGGGAGATCTTGTGTCATGCATCCCCTGGGGCAGGTTCATCTCTGCCTTATGGTATCCTTGAAGAAAATAAGTGTCTGTTAGAGGAAGCTGTAGTGTGAGATGCCTCAGTCTCTCAGAGCAGTCTCTCTGGTTCCTCACTTTCCTAGCTTCTGGGAGATGGAGCATTTAGCTAGCTCCCATGACCAGTCTGAATCCCTGCTTTTCAAGTCCAAGCCTATTGTTTCTTGTCTTCTCAGTGTAGATAACAAATTATTATTTCATCCTTTCACCATTTTTAGAAGATAAAAAATTATTATTTCATCCTTTCACCATTTTTAGAAGTTTAAAGGTTGTAGTAATACAACAGCCTTGATCTGTGGCTCAAGAATATGCTGTTCTAAGGTGGTGTTAAAACTAGCATATTTTAACATGCCTAATTGTAGAACAGGGAAGGAGCAGTTAGAGGAATGTGACATCCATATAGGATGTAGTTTGCTTAAAAAAAGGGGGGGGAAGGAATCACAAGGGCAGATCACATTTCACACTGTGTGCATCTGCAGAATACCAATGCCATACTGGGGAAAATAAGGAAGTCTTCTGTCAATATAAGGGCCAGATCTGAGAAGAAGCAAAGGATGTAAAATGGCTCTGATCTTGGCGAGGGGGCTGGATGTCTGGCTGGATGCATAATTATAGCAGAGGTACAAGACCTCTTTTACCGTCAGAACTTGGGAAGCTAGTCACAGGCCACAGCCATCTATGGTGATGAAAAGAAATGTCATCTCTTTCATATTTATTGAAAACATTTTTCTTTAAAAGACAGTAAACATCTGCTGTGGAAGCGAGCGGCTGTGAGACGGAGCGGCAAGCGGAGACGAGGGAAGGCAGTTGGTGTTGGAAGAACAAAGAGCTCCACTGGCGGCTCCTGTCTCGTTTGCCCAGGCTTTGATATTTCCCCACTGGTTCTGATATTTCCATACCAATTATTGTATGAATTGCTCCTGGCTGACCTCGCCACTTAGCCATCCCTTAGTTGGCTGAGCAGCGAGGAGAATTTGAATGAGGAATGAGGAGCTTTATGAGTTGGTTTGGGAAGGATGGTCCGTGTGCTGGGAGTGGTGGGATGGTGGTAGGAGTGGAGGAGGAGGAGGATAGGGGATCAGGCAACCCTTTTGGTTGCACCATTTAAACATTGAAGCAAAAGGATGGAGGGTAGGGACAGAGTTGTTCTGCAGGTAGCTCCAGCCAGCCTTTCAGTACCCTGAGCTCTCTCTTCTTGAGAAGAAAATACCCCAAGAAAACATGGTATTTTCCCAGAATGAGGCTTTACCGTATTAGGGGAATGGTGGGGGCTTACCACATGTTTTCCTCTGATAGCATTGTTTTTTTCCATCTGGCAGCAGGTTGCAGTGTATGGAGATTGTTCCTGCTGTGACTCATTTATGCAAAAATTAAGCTCAAACCTAAGTTTTGGTTGTGTGCCTTAGCAGGAGACTTCACAGAATAGCAGGTGTGTGTTGCTAAAAGATTGTCTCTGCTTTGGTGTTGCCTGGTGGGGCAGAGATTTTACTAGTCTTCAGCCCATGGCTAAAAAAATGATGGTTGCTTGGGGAACTATTCTCAGTGGCTGGACAGTAATGAGCGTGGAAGAGCCTTCTTGAAATGAAATTCTGTTTTGTGGGTGTCAGCCCTGCTGTGGAGTCCAGAGAAAAAGCAGGAACTAGATAATGGGCTGGGTTTGGCAAGAGGTGTCTATATCCTCTGTGGGTGACAGAAGGGAGAGAGGAAGGGCCATCCCCTGGAAGGCCTCGTGCTTAAGTGAGACTGAAAAATCAATCTGATTTAAGAGGGAATATAAGCTCGGAGGATGCTCAATGTCCCTGAGGAGTTCACTGGAAGCACAGGGGAGTCAGAGCACTGAGGAGAGGTGATGGCACAGCCTGCAGCTCCTGGGTAGCAGGACATGGGGAGCAGCAGCAGAAGGAAGTCTGCTGGCACTTGCCTCAGCTTGGACAGCACTATCCCATGCACTGGAGTGCAGTGCCTGGCTGGGTGGTCAGCCTGGGCTCCTGCAGCCCCCTGCCCCTCAGACCTGCAGCAGTGGCTGCAGCCTGTGCTGCACTTGCACCTGCTCTTGGGTTGAGCTTACCCGGAGCAGCTCTCCAGCTCAGAATTGGATGCTTTAGCATAACTGCCCTTTAGCACTTATGTCTGAATTGTCTTCATTACTGGGGACTTTCTGCCAGGTCCTGTGGTCTGCCACAGATGCTGATTTGTCATAGCCAAGTAGGATTTATGCACGCTCCCCTTCCCTTCCCTGCACAGGGGCACAAGCTCCCATGTCAGTTCTAAGGATGTTTTGAGGGAACCAATTCAGTTGTTCAGAGCAGAAATAGTAATGCTCTCAGAGAAGAAGCTGAAATGGTACCTTTTTTAGCTTCTGTTGTAGTATAACCAAGGCATAGTCTGCAGACCAGATGTGACCCACGTTGTTGAAGAGTATGGTCTGAAATGACATGGGTTGAGAAGGAGCACAAGGACAGCTGTACCAGGTCAGAGTAAATCCTGCACCTTGCTCATCATCGTGCCACAAAAAGCTGTAGGCAGGTGTTGGATCTAATCACCAGTAATGAGGTGGGGTGACCACGTGAGGCATTCCACGAGTTTTATTATCAGTCTCAGTGAAGGTAGAGACATAAAAGATGGTAAAACTCTTGCCATAACAACAGGAGCCAAAGTTCTCTTTGTTACAAGGCCTTTTCAAAGTTTTTTAGCCAATAGGCTAATGCTGAAAGCTTACAAGTGCCCAATTAAGCTAATCACTAACACTACACGTACACCTCACAGCATACAATAGTTGCTTGTTCCATATTTTTTGCAGCTCAGAAACTTTCTATGCTCCAAGTATTTCAAGGCCTAAAATTCAACTCTGTTTCAAACTCCATCTGTATAAGTTTATTGCAACGCTCTGGAAGTCCTCGGCTTTTTCAGTTCTCACAATAGATAGCTGTGCAATTGTAGCTTCTTTTGGGAGCTGTACAAACCTGATGCGATTTACCTGTTTAGTAGCCCTCTTTCATGTGCTTGTCCCACTCATATTTTTATCCATGTAAACTTTTTCCACACCCACAGTATCCTTTGGCAAGGGCATCCACAGGTCTGCTGTGTGCAGCAGTAAAAACTGCCTCAGTTGTTAAAAATCTGGATCTGACCAGTTTTTGTTGATGGGTCTTGATTTTTAAACTAGGAGAGATGGTAAAGGGTCAAATTCCTCACCATCCTTGCCATGGTTCATATATTTGTGAAAAAACCTTTACCAGATCCCCTTCAAGTCACCTTTTTTTTCCCTCCAGACTCCATTATTTCTGTCAGAGAAGCAATTCCCTAGTGTTTATCCATTGTCATTGCTCTTCTCTTGACACTTTCTCAGGAGGTGAACAAACAATAGGGACAACAACAAAACCCAAATGTTTGCTATGTATTTTATGAAAGGGAGAGAGATCTCCTTGGAAATGTTTTCTGTCTAATAACTGCAGTCAAAGGCACAAAGTCATTTTTAAAGGAAATTTAGGATTAGTATTGTCAGTTATTGATAAATAGTACTTCAGAGCATCTCAGTGAGGGAAAACTGCTGTAAAGCTGCAGGGGTAGAAATATCCTCTCAAACTATGTAATCCATTTGGTGTTCAGCACTGTTAGCCCTGCTGCTTATAGAAGATATTTATACCAAGAAGATACCTATATCAAGCCTTTTTTAGCTGCTATCTAGTGATTAGAGACCCAGGATAATACTCATAAGACATCAAGTTTCTCCTTCAGATTAAATGACTACTGGCAGTGATTATTGATATCTAAGGTAACTTGATGCACCTGCTGCAGTGCTTTTGGATGTGGTGCAGACATAACCCATATGGTCTGAGATGGGGAGAATATTTGTGCAAGAGGCCCTTCATCATTCTGTCATGAGTTTTTATTTATTCTCTTGATCTGTCAATGCTGTGGCAGAGTTTCTGTGTGCTCTGGCATCCTTTTATTACACCCACCTGTCCCTTGCAATAAACCTTGGGTCAATGTTCTCAGCTAAAATTTTGCACGCCTGTTCTTCTGAAAGGGGCCTGAAGGTCCATATCCTTCCCAGAGGGTAAATGTTTGGCACTTTCTGAAATGGGGCATCTTCAAAGCACTTCAAATCAGGCACCTGAAATGACCAGTTGTGTGTGGAAAACCTGAGCTCCGAGTTCTGTGTGTGTCTCCGTGGAAAGGTCGGATCTTGCCAAAATAATCTGAAGTTGCTGTGAAGGTACATATTTTGCAAGGACACAGTGTACTCAGAAGCTGAGCTGCAGCCCTGCTGGGAGAGGTCCCTGGCTGGCAGGGATGCTTGATGCTCCTTTCTTGCTCCTTTCTTTCCTGGAGAGGCATTGAAATCCTGGCTGTGATGTGACAAGGGAGGCTTGAATGACTGTGTGACTCTGCCATAACATTTTTCTCTTGCCTTTCCCGTGGTTTTCAGAGCTGTTTCCCATGACATTTGCAGTGGTTGGGTGAGCTGGCACAGGGCAGGTGCAGGGACTGGGCATCTGGACTTCCTGAGTCCTGCACTGTCCTTGCTGTTTCAGTCCAATCACCTGGCTGCACTGTCCCCTCTTGGCACTGCTCTTATCCCCTGTGCACCTCCAGGGCCTGGGAGATGGGTAAGCTGAGATTGGTCTGGCTATTATTTGGCTTGCTCCTAGCTCAAAAGGCTGGCAACAATAGCCCTGATCCATAGAGAGATGAGGATCAGGGAATGGCTTCCTCCTTATGGCATGGAATTTGCTGTCTTTTGGAAAAAAACAGATGCACAAACCTATAATTTCTTATTAATTTTAAAGTAGCACTTGGCTCACTACCTCCTCCCTATCAGCCCTTGCGTCGTCAGTAAATTATGTTGGGTTTGCAATTAAAAGCCAGCTGTGCCAATACAGTACCAGCCAAATGCCACCATCACTGTCTCTTGGGTGTCCTAGGGAAGGTGTGGAGCACACAGCTCCTCCTGCAGTGAGCTCTTCTCTCACTTCAACAGGGAATGATAAGAGTTTAAATGAGATCTCAGACACGTTATTTTTGTTAATCAGAGCACTTGCTCACTAAGAAATGCAGTTGTCTTATTACTGTATTGTGGATGTAGCAATTCCCAGAGCTTGCAAAATGCCAAACATCATGCAAGAGGTAACTGTTTGAGCACAACATGTACTGGTGGATGTCTGCCTCAGGCTGATTGTTTTTCTTCTTTCCTTTCTTGATTAAAATAGTTTTGGAGAAGTATTTCTGCTTCTACTTTTTGGGTTTTCTTTGAAGTGTTGAAAAGTATTAATGCCCACCTGTGTTGCAGCAGGAGTTTGCAGCCGGGTGCAGGGAACAGCACTGAGGATGTGCTGCTCCCTGCTCCTGTGGAGATCCAGCCTGTTCATCCAACTTCTGAGCCTTTGTCTCTCACTTCTGGGACAGCAAACCTGCTGCAAGTTGTAGCAAAAGCCTGACTCTTTTGTCTTCTATCCATACTGGAGCTGGGCAGGACTTTTTTTTTGTGCTGTCTTCTTCTGTCCCTCAGCTTCTTAGGCTCCTGGAGCCAGAATGGGAAGCAAGGAGCTCTTTGGCTCTTAACTCTCTCACTTTTGGCTGCTTTAGGAAGGTGCAGCAATCCAGTGCAAGGGGGTATAGAAGAGGAGGAATGTAGATATTGAGTCTCTTCAGAACCTGGAGGAGGACTCCAGGTTGAGTTGCAGTGAAGGTGATAAAAACCACTGTCAAGGGAAGAAGGAAGCCCACATTAGTGCTAGCCATGAGGGTGGTGAGATTTGACATCTACCAAAAATCAGTGCTGTGGGTCCCTGGGGTTGTGGTCTTCAGTGAACTTTGGAAAGTCTGATACCCAGCTCTGATAAAATGCTATTTTTTTAACTAGATATCTGGAAAACTCCTATGGAAAGAATCCAGCACCGTGTTAAAAGCCTGATAAACAAAATTGTGCACTTAGCTGAGAAATGCCTGACCGAGTGTTGTGTGTGGAACTTCTAATTCCTACCACTGCATGTTTGCCTTGTGGTGCGGTTTTAATTGTCATTGCAGGTGGGATATGTGTGTGCTGTAGCAAGGCTACATGTGCATACAGAAATTGGATTATGAGCTGTCTTTAGGTGTGTAATAAAGATCTTGCCCCTCCTGCTGCTTTGAAAACAGTTCACTTCAAAGGCCGTGGTATTGCCTTTGTCCCTTGGCCTTTGTGGGGTGAGAGAAGAGGCTGCCTGCACCTTAGATGTGTTAGTTGTCTCTAGCAGTATCTCTCCCCAGGATGAAGAGATTGGTACAGCAAACAGTGGGGGAGTGTTTGCCTCTGTTGTTCCTTTCCCGGTTTGTTTCAGATGTGCTAGCTTTCCCCGTCCTCCCCTTAAATCACATTATTTCATAAAGAGTAAAAAAGAAACATAATTTGGAGCAGCAGCAAGCTGAGCCCAAGTTAATAGTTTGAATTGCACTCCATCTGTTCAGCTGCATGCCCTGATGGATGTGCTGAACCCATTTTTCACAATTTGTTTTAAGCTGCTAAGAACCATCTCTGCTGGCTCCAGTCCAGGCTGGCTGTAGAGAAAAACTTTGTTTCTGGACCTCTGGATGTTCAGAGGGCAGCATTGAATCAATAAACCCCAGATTCACGGCTGCCTCTTCACCTGCAAGATGCCAGGTTTTGAAAGCTTAAATTCTTCTCTGGACTTGAGCATCGTTATTGAAAATTAGAGAGGAGGGGTGGAACCCCCAGCCATACACACGCACAGAGAGGATGAAATTTGCAAACGTGATTATGCAGGACCAGCTTTAAATCGGCTTATTGCTGTTTTATGATGGCAAGCAAGCAGCCACAGAAGCCAGGGTGATTGGCCTTGCCATGTGTGCATGCTGCTGGTAACTCAATAACTGATGAACACCCACCGTGGTCTCCAGACCTCGAGCCTTTGATGTAGCAACAAACAAGATAGATTGCTGTAATTTATCTGGCCCCTGGAGGGCTGTGCTGGTAATGTGCCATGAGCCCAAGGGCCAGCCATCCATAATCTGTGTAAAAATACAGCGGATCGCAGTCACCGTGCTGCGGGGCTGTCTTTGTTTTGTGCTGCCCATGTTTGTGTGTGTACAGGGCCCTGACTTCAGCAGTCACTGAGCTTTGGTGTAATGTGCCCACTCCCTCCATTAACTTCGACTGGCTTTGTTATGTGCTAAATGCACACCTTTCAAACAGACTTGGGAAGGCAGTGCTGGGAACCTGATACCTCTCTCTGTGTGCCTTTACAAGCATAAGAGAGAATGGAGAAGGTGTTCTGGGTTTGGGGAAAAAGAACGGGATTTTGTACCAGCTGAAGCCTCTGGCAGGTTTGCTGATGAAGGATGAGTGCCTGGGGTGTTGGAAGTGGATGGCCCAGCAACTAAAGGAGAGGGAGTGTAGCCCCTGGCCTTGCACATGGGCCTCTCTCCGTGAGGTGATGAGAGTTGGAAAGTAAAAGTACCGAAAACAAAGACCTGTCTCCTTGAGTTTCTGATTTGTTACTGCTGCGTGGTGCATTGCCCTTTCACACCTCGGTTCTTACCGCTTCCAGACAAGAGGTTTATGTTACCTCAAAGCTGCTTCTTTAACAGGGTGGTTTTTAAAACACTTCCTTTGAGTCAGCAAGAATTCTGCAGTGTTACTCAGGGGGGTGCTGTGCCTGATGTGCCAGCTGTAAAATGGGGTGTGAGGACTTGCTTTGCCCAGTATGGCCATGGAAGGGCGAGGATATATCTGGGCGTAGGTGTGGGGATTGCCTGCTGGTCAGTAACGCTGGGCTCCTCCTCTCCTCCCGCAGGTGTGGCACTGGCCCAGCGGCAAGTGACGGTGCAGGAGGGCCCCCTGTACCGCACAGAGGGCTCCCACGTCACCCTGTGGTGCAAGGTGAGCGGCTACCAGGGCCCGGCGGAGCAGAACTTCCAGTGGTCCATCTACCTGCCCTCGGCCCCCGAGCGGGAGGTGCAGATCGTCAGCACCGTGGACCCCTCGTTCCCCTACGCCATCTACACCCAGCGCGTGCGCGGCCGCGGCATCTTCGTGGAGCGGCTGCAGGGGGACGCCGTCCTGCTGCACATCACCGAGCTGCAGGAGCGCGACGCCGGCCAGTACGAGTGCCACACGCCCAACACCGACGAGAGGTACTTCGGCAGCTACAGCGCCAAGATGGACCTCGTGGGTAAGCTTGTCCTGCCCGGGCCAGCACGATATTGGCTTGGTTTGGAAAGACCAGGTGTCAGCCCAGGAAAAGATGGATATTCCCTTGGAATGGAAAATGTAAACCCCCTCCTTCCAAATTAGCATAATTTTGAAATTAAGGGGCTTTCGGGCAAAGATATGGGAATAGGGATAACAGTTCTTTACAAGGTATATTAAAAATAAAAATGTAGTAGTACAAAAAACCAACCAAACAAACAAAAGAAAACACTGACCGAGTCAGAATACAGCCTTTTTGTCAGGGCGTTGGTAGCAGTCCAGTTAAGTCCTTCTGGAGGGACAGATGTGGTTCTGTTGGAGCAGCGATGATCCTGTAGAAGGGTGAGTTTCCCTCTGAAGATCCAGTGGTGATAAGATGGGTCTGATCTTCCTCTGGGAATCCAGTGGGAACTTGTCTTGGTGTCCTGAATCTCAGGTTTTATCCAGGCAGGAATGCTTGGCTCCTCCCACTGGGTGGAGCATCTCCCAATGGGATGATGTAATTTTATCAGTCGTGCAGTGAGCCTTGATGGCCCATTAACAGAAGATATCTCTTGGAGGGAAAATGGGTTGTGGAAGAGATACAGAACACTGCCCCAGCTGGTTTAACAGCTGGGCCATTAACAGAAGACAACCATCCCCTCTCCACCAGAGTCACAAGGAATGGGTCATAGAAGAGAAAAAAGACTTCCCCAATTGGTTTCAACAGAAAGTAATAGAATGCATGCTTTTGGTTACATCTTCCATTGCAACCCAAGACCGGTGTCGAACCCTTGAACCCCCTTGTGCAGCATGGTCTGCAGAGACTCAGATAAAAATCCTGTGAGGGAGAACTGGATTGGAGAGCAGGTGGCACAGTGGTATGAATTGCAGGAAATCATGGAATAGAGGCACAGGAAATAGCAAGCTTTCTTCACTAATAAGGCCCTCATAAAAATGAGACACCAGGCAGCATGGCTGGGCAGAGGAACGTTTGAAGCCATAAGTGAAAGCAAGATGGATGTGGAACTAGTGTATGCAGAGGGAAAGGGGCAGGGAGTCTATCAGATGGCACAAGTCAGAGAGAGGAGAGAGCTGTTTGCCAAAGGTGGTGAAATAACTGAGCAGGGAAGAGAGGAGTAGTAATGAGCAGCACAAAGAAGGGAACAGGATAGATGGTCATCTTCAGGCTCTTACAGCAGTGCTGAATACATCCTGAAACCACTGGGCAGATTGAGCTGTCTGTAGATGAGTGTGGAGAAAGAAGCTGGTTTGGTTGGGGTTTTTTTTGGTGTGGGTTTTTTTTTTTTTTTTTTTTTTTAGAAAAATTGAAAACAGATACTTTAAAATCTGCAGTATTTCCACGGCACCTCTCTTTGACTAGAAGATTTGACCTTTTCAAGCTTCAGCTTGCTTTCTATATCTCAAAGCAGTATTTGAAGTGTCTAATTCAGCTAACAGCAGTCAAGTAGCTTCCATCCCAGTCTTTGGCTGAAGGACCCCTAAAAGAGCTCCTTTGCAACACAGACACCCCTCTAGGTGTCTAGGAGGTGTCTGTGAGCCTGCAGCTTGGAAACCACTTTGACATCATCCAGCCCATAGTGGTTCAGGCTGTGTTGACACAAGAAATCCAGTGTGAAAGGAGCCAGGATATGATTTCAATCACAATAGCCTTCCTTTGGGTTGAGCTTCTTGCCTCCAGCTTGTGTGGCCTTGGCCTTTTTCCTTCAGAGGTGCCAGCCCAGCCACTCTCCCAGGTGAAGCTCCACAGCACGGGTGTAGGTGCTTATTTGGAAGCCTTTTTTAGCATCTCATGTCCTTGAGTAGTTGGGGGGTAGATGGCTGAATATTCTGGTTTTTATTTGTAGTTCTGAAATTTGCTTTAGGTGTCTGGATTTGCAGTTCCCACTGCAGTTCAAACAAGACTGAGTCAGCGCTGCTGCTGCTGCTAAGTCACCTTGGGGAGTGAAACCCATTGAAACCAACACCCACTGAAAAAACGTGCCGGGGGGCAGGGTGGGGTTGGATGGGTTCTGTGTTGCTCTGCCAGGGAGCTGGAGCTGAGCACAGGCAGCATATCCAGCAGCTGGGCAGTGGGAACCTCCTCCACTGCTCTCCAGGAGTGTGGGGAGCCAAAGCTGGGCTGATCTGGTTTTGCTCTGTCCTTCCCTTCCCGCAGCTACAAACCAGTAAGATTTGGGAGTCTGTAGACACCCATGGGCAGTGTTTGGAGGACATTGGCTTCGGGGCTTATATGTGTCAGAGATACTCAAGAAAATCGATCTAAAGTAACTTTTAGTGGATTAGTTAAATCACATTATGCCCCTTCATGGATACTTGTGGTCAGGATTTTGGGCTCTAATTTGGTTTAGCTTAATTCATTTCTGAAAATTCACTTTGGAAATGACTTAGGGTCACTTGCATTTTGAACATGTGCATCCATGTAGGTTCCCCTTCTGTGGGTTGGCCAAATGCTGACAGAAATGGAATTTTTCAGTGCTCCCAGCAATGACCTGTAGACAGCAGGCCCTTACAGAGAGCCTTCCTTCTGCCTCCCATTCATGGCAAGTGGTGCTGGCTTCAACTTTGTTGGACCCTGAAGTCCTTCTGGGGAAATGGGCTCCTCTCTCCACAGCTGGGTAGATCACATATCCTTTCTGTTTTCCTATTTTTTTAACTCTCAACTATAGGTTGGGGGTTTTCAGGCTGGTTTTGTTTCTGCAGACAAGATGCAAGAAGAGGTACAGAAAAGAGTTACTGATCTCATTTTCTCAGTAAAAGAACCAAACTTTTTTCTTTTTTTTTTCCCATCCAGTTATGAATTTTTAATTGACTCATTAGATTGAGTGGCTCTTTTCTGGCAGCAGCAGAGCCTGAAGGGAGACAGGTTTGTTAGCATCTCTATTCTCTCCACTTATGTGTGAAGTGGATGGGTTTGAAGCAGTGTTGATTTTAGGCCTGCTGCTCTGAGACCTTGGAATTGTTGTGTCCCGTGGTTTGAGGAAAGAGCTGAAGGAGGAGTTTCTCCTCTTTTCCACCTTCATGATACAGCCGTGTGACAGGGGAGCTGGGTGGGAGCTGGAGCTTGTGGGGCTTCTGTCTGCACTGGGGCATTTTAGCTCACAGCACATCAGCTGGCATGTGTTCTGCTCCTGCCATCTGAGCATTGTTGAAGGCTGTGTCTCCAGGGCTCTGAAGCTGCTGAAAAATATAATCTTGTCAGCTTCAGAGACGTGCCAATTTGGCTTGAAAGTACACTGCTCTCCACCTCTTGAACTGCAGGCACGGTTAGTTGTCCCTCTCCCGTTATTTGTGTCACTGCTCCAGACTCCTTTTCCATCACTGAGACTTTGGCCCCGGTCTAGTACTGCTTTGAGGAGCTGATGTCTGTGATGGCCTGCAGTAAGAAGTGCTCCCCAGGCACTCTATGGGACTCTTATCTGAATTTAGGCATGCAACACAAGTGCTAATCTCACTGAAGCTGGGAATGAGGCCAGTCATGTGGTTCAAGGGTCTTCTGCCATGTGAGCATGTGTATCAAGGCTTAATCTTCGTCTTCAATTTCCTTCAGTTGCTTAAAAAAAAGCCTTTCTGTGTCTTACTGCTCCTCTTCTCATCCCCCTCTGAGCTACATCTTGGGGACGATGGAGTTATGACTGGGCTGTGAGATACGTTAGGAGAGGAATTTAGGACATCTCAGACTGAATTTCAGGTGCTGAGGGAGGTAGGCTAAAAAAAAAAAAAGAGGGGGTGCAGCTCTTCAGGATGTTGTGGAACCATGGCCTTGTGATTGATTTATGAAAAAGGATTAGCCCATGTACAAAGTCTGCAACTCTGTTTGCTTTCAGATTTCGGTTCCCTTGAGGCTGACACAGAATTGCTGAGGCTTGTTCATGCTCTTTTACTCAGGGTGGCAGGAGAATATTTTGGAAGATCTCATGAGTTGTCTGCCACCCGTTTAACACCAGACTCACTGGCTAAGGTAGATGTCCAGGCAATATCTGCCATCAGAAGGCAGAAAATGACAAATTTGGAGAGCAATCCATCTTTGTTTAAAGTGCATCATTGTTCTCTATGTTGACTAAAGAGAGATCCTACATGTTACACATGTTAGCAGCTGAAGACTTGGCTGCTTTTGGAGACTTGCCCTATCAGGCCTCTAAGCAACTGGTGGGAATTTTGACTTTGTGGTTGAATTGGGAGGATGCTTGAGTGTACTGAAGAGGGAAATTACAAAATTTAAATTGGAGTGATTAAATTGTGGATCTGGGGACGGTTGTGCACACAATTGTGTTGGGGTCCTGCTTGTTGCTGGCTGTGATTGGTATGTGGGCTGTCCCTTCACTTTTTTAAGAAGGACAGCAAAGGATCTGCAGGTGAAGGAAAGCAGCATCCCAGAAGCACAGCATCACCACTGACAAGGCAACAGTATCTCCCAGGTTGTCCTTGGAGTTACCTCTTTTCTTAACTCTTGAAATGTGGGCAGAAGAGGAGGTTTCTGTGCATTAATTTAGTTGATGAAGCTGCAGGATTGCTATGCAAACTGAGGTGCTGGTTTGTGCTTCTCCTGTTGATGGCTAAACTCGTGTTTTGCTGCAGGGTAGAACTGAGCACATGGCAGTTCCTTCAAAGAGTGTGAGTCACTGCAAATTTGTACTCCACTGTATCTCTGGGATGAATTGTTTGTGTGCCTGTACCCTTACTTAGATAACAGTGAAGCGGCCCAGGTCTAACCTCTTCAGAAGTTTCAGACTTTTATCTCAGTGTTTTTTCATCTGTGCTCCCAAAAACGTTGAGATCTTTTTCAGAGTTAGTGATTTGAGGGAAGAAATCAGGCTTTGAGGCTTTTCTTAAACAGGTAGTGATAGAGCAGGAGGAAAGGTTTCAAAGCACTTGAGGGGGTGGCAGGTCTTTTAGTCTTTATTTTGGGGGAAGCAGCTGTACAGCATCAATCCTAAACAAGTTAAAGCAAGAAAATGAAAGGGGTTTGGATGGGAGGAGACCACAGTCCCCAGGGTACCACAGACTGGGAAGAAGAAATGTCAGTGCAGACTTTGAGAAACAAGGAGCACTCAAACACAGCTGCCTTTGCAGTGGGCAGGAGCTGCTGTGGAGCTGCAGGGATGGACACCAGGACCTTCTTCCAGCCAGGTTTAGGTCAGAGAGGGCAGAGGGCTTCATGCTAGCTAGGTGCTATTCCGTGGCTGGCCTGTCAGCCTGGTCACACTTTGGCTCTCTGCTGTTTCTCACTGGTCTCATCCTGCCTGGGTGGGTTGGTGCCTTGGCCTCTGCCCTGTCCTGGATTGCCTGTGATGGCTCCCAGGGGCTCTGTGTGGTTTTTTGGCTGGAAGCCCCATTGTGGGGAAGTTTCTACACCATGCCAAGCTTGGGAGTGGTGGTGGGCAAGGGCATGGATGGGCTGAAGAGCCACTTGCCTCTTTGCCTGAGGTCAGGGCTGGTGTGGCTCTGTGTGGTGGGGTCTTGTCTCCTAATGCTGAGCTCCCTGAGACACTTGCAGCTCTCTGCAGAGCAGGACTCAGTCCATGGGCACTTAGAGCATGCCCTTAGGAGTTTGTCTTCAGGATCCTCTGTGCCCTGCAGCTGTGGCATGTACCTGTGTGGCCACTTGCAAGCCCGTGGCTGGAACAGGGAGGACATGTGTAGAGTGTGTCTGAGAGGCTTTGGTGGCGTGGGAGGTGGAAGAAAGATTTATGCAGGCCAAACACTTAGCACTGGAAAGAAAGGAGCTGTGTGTGTCTCAAGACAAGCCTTCAAGAGAAGAAAGCAGGTCTCTTTTGTTGAACTTGCCACCAAAAATCTCCAGGATCTCTCTGCTGAGAGCAAAACTGTGTGTAGCAGGCAAGGAAAAAAAAAAAAAAGAACTTTTATTATCCCATAACAGCTGCTGCTGCTTGTTGCCAGCAGCTTCCCTTCTTCTTCGTGAACTGCTGCCATACGTGATGTGTCTGTGCGCAGAGTAGAGGGAGAAAGTCACGTCACAGTTTGGATTTGGGAGAGCACAGTCTGCTCCTGGCAACCTGGATGAGAGCAGTCACTTCTCTCCATGTGAGGCACGTGGACCTCAGTGGCTGCTAGTTTATTCCAGCTGTCAACAGGGCTGAAGGTGGCTTGGCTTGAGGCAGGTGTCGAAGACAGAGATGGCAATCTCAGAGACGAGGAGCTACCTGTTTTGATAGAAGTCTTTGGGGGCTCTTCTTTCTGTGCTGCATTTTTCTTCTTTGTTTTCACCTGGGAGACAGGGAAAAGTGTTTGTCACTGTACTTGAGTGAGCAGCTTGTGTCCTGGGGAGACCAGGCTTTTTGCAGATGAGCAACAACAGGGCAAAAATTGAAATAAGCAGTTCAGCCTGTCCGGAAAGGTTGCAAAGGCTTCATCGCTGGAGGCTTTCAAGACCTGACAGGATCAAGCTCTGAGTGGCCTTGTCTGACCTTAGAGCTGACCCTGCTTGCCCCTGTAACTGCACTACAGACCCCCAAGGTCCCTTCCACCCTGAATTGTCCTGTGATGAGCTACTTGGCTGCATTGCAGAGAGGAACCGCTGTTAGGCAGCATTTTGGAGGGTCGGTGCTAAGTAAAGGAGTTTGGAGGGTCAGAGCTAAATAATGGCATAATGTTGATGATCTCAACCAGGTGAGAACCACACGGACTTATTTTACATTCCCAAATTGTATTTTTTTTTCTGGGATATTTTTTATATATCATATTGTATTTATTTCTCTAATGAGGTTGCAGGAGTTTGCCTCTATTGCTCTGCTCTGGTGTATGAAGGTGGAACTTGGAAATCCCAAGCACAGATGTCCTAATGTCTCTTAGTCTGTCTCGGCAGCTTGGCTACCTCCATGAAACATGTGTGTACCTTATCTGGCCAAGCTGTGTGAGTTAACCAAAGTGAGCTGCAGGATTGGTGTTGTGCTGTGTGAGTTACATTCATCTTCGCCTGTTTGGGCTGTGCTTGTTGCAGTAATTAGCTCCCCAGAGGAGTAAAATGTCCTTCACTTTCAAATTACCCTTTAGCTGACATTAAAAAGGGATTTAAAAAAAAAAAATCAAATGCCTTCCTATAGGTGGTCCTTTGCAACTAGACACAGGGTATTTTGTTCTTACTGTCTTCCTTTACATGCCTAATTCTCTCTGTAGTAACCTTCACCAAAAAATTGACCTTTGCTCCCCTGCTTTTTCTTTCTGTTCCTGCTATGAATGGAAAGGAAGTATTTACCTGTTAATGGGGGAGGAATGGGGAGGGGTAAACATATTTACCTCTGGCAGTTCCTGTGGCCACAGCATGGGGAATTGCACCTGGTTTGTGATGCTACAGGCATTCGGCCCTGTTGTGCTGCCAACTTGCTGCATGTCCCTGGATATGGTGCAATCCATCTCCCTCACCATTTCCCAGCTGGTAAAATTAGGGATAATAGCACACAAGCCTTTCACAAAGTCTAAGCTAAATAATTGTGATGGGCTTTGAGCTCTTCAGATAGCGGGAGTTAAAAAACAAAGGCTTATATTTCAGCTCTGCCTGGTAATAATGCTGAATAGGATTCATCTCCTGTCCTGCTTAGTCATTTCTGCTATCTTGAAAGTGTGGCTGCCTGAGCTCACCCAGTTTTCCCCTGGCAGAAGCTGTGAGGCTGATAGGCACTGCCAGACTGGGGGGCCGGTGATCCGCAGTGGCGTGGGCAGGTACGTGGGAGCCCGGCACAGGCAACCCTGTGCTTTAGTCATCTCTACAATCTGGCAGTGAATTGCATGGGCTGGTTATTCCTGGTGCTTCCTGAACCACTCTTTTGTGGATAACAGTCAGGTTTGAGCTGACGGCTTGTATCAGAAATCTCTGAGGAATTTCTGTGACAGAAATCTGTCCTCACATAGTGGGACAGGGCTCACTCGTTTTGTGTGTCTTTATCTCACCCCATGTTACTGTATTTCCCTGCTGAACACTTCCAATTATTCCTGTTTTGTTGCAGTATGCCATCTCCTATTTTTTCCTGTTGGAATTGCTTGCCTTGATTTATACTTTCCTATTGTTGTATTACATTGCATCACTTCTGTACCTCTGAATATGCAGGAGAAATGGAACAAATTGTGGGCAGACTGTGCCTAAAAAATGGATAATCCATTATATCCACTCTCTTGTTTCTTTCTTCAGTTTTTTCTTCCCCTCCCTCGCCTTTCTGCCCTGTCCCTCAAAACCACAAACAACTTGGTGGCATGACATCCTTTGTGGGAAGGGCTCTCAGTTGGGAAACTGATTCTTGCTTTTTTTTTATGCCATCCACCTACCCATTTCTCAAAAACCTGGCATTAGACACATTTGGAACACATTACTGTATTCCATATGTTTTTCCTATATTGTCCCCTTTGAGACAGAGGTAGTTTTTTAAATTTAGCCAGCATGTGGAGAGCAATTACAATAAGAATATGTGTCCTTTTTTGGACATGTCTGTAGACTTGTACCAATGCATTGTAAGGAAAAAAAAATGTACTCTAAAAGGCATTTCTAAAAATGTAAATTAATACAGCCTCAGGCAATTGCACAGCCCTCTGCTCACAGATCTGGGCTTGTCTTTAAAATGAGCCCTCTTGTTTCCAGACTTTGTACGTCCCTTCCTTGTCAGGAAGGCAGGCGTGGAATCCCGAATGCTGTCTTGCCTTCAGACTGTAAAGAGCTGCAGTGTTTTGCTTGGGTGGGTTTCTGTGCAGCACTGAGCCTGAATGGTAGCGTCAGGACAGTCAGCTAAAATGATCTTTGAAAGCTAAAGCAGCCTTTCCTGAAAAAGCCTCTTTTCTGAAGGCTCCAAGTCGTGCCCTCCAGTCTGCTCTGGAGCCGTGTCTGGCTCCTCTCAGGCGTCCCTCAGGTTGATGGGAATGTGGCATTTGCTCTTTGCTGAGCCCTTTGCCTCCTCACTGTCAATGAGGCCCAAGGCTTGGGGGTCTTCTGCTGCCCTGAAAGGAGCTGTTGGGAAACACAACCCTGCTCAGACCATGTCTTCTTTTTGCTTCTCCTGCTGATTCTTTGCATGTGCTTTGCCAGTTCCTGGTAAAATGAGGTGCTTGGTAATCATAATCGTCATGTTTTATAGGATTTTCAGTTTTATAGTTTTCAGTCTGTCCCCCCTGAGTAGAGAGATTGGTGGCACAGGCTTTTGGTGTGTATTGACATAATGTGCTGAGAAGAGGTAAAGGATGTAAATGTTTTTAAGTAGGATAGAAAAATCTTGAGATCCTGATGCAATGGAAGAGCAGCTCTACCACCAGTGGGTTACTCAGCATCCTAGGTTCAAGCCTGGGGCAAAAGGTTGTCTGGTGTTGAAAACAGCTTAATGCTATCTCCCATCCCGAATTCAGCATTTCCTCCTAACATTGTCTGGGCAGTCTCAAACCCTTTTTTCTCCCCCACAAATGATTACTTTTTCACTACAGGCACAGCTAAGAGAAGCTCCGAAAGATAAAAAGAGAATTACTGTGCACAAAAGGGGAGGCAGAAGGAGCTGGGCTGGGTTGGGTGAGCAGGTGGTGGAGCCAGCAGGCTGTAAAGTGGGATGGGCAGAGCCTGGTACCTGCCTCCTACCTCCTGTGCACTCGGCAGTTTTCCAGGGGCTAGAGGGGACCTCAGGGACACCCATCTCTTCTTCCACCTGCACCTCCCTGCCAGTGCTGGGTACTGAGCAGCCAGCATTGGCCCTGGTGTCTCCCTGGCATGGGGACCCTCTCCCAGTGTCACTGGCAGAGGCTGTTGGTATTTCTGGCAGCCCTTTTGGAGTGCCGGGTGGCGGGGGAGAGGCACAAGGCACGCGGGTTTCTGTGCCCATGTGCCTCCAAAGAGTCTCTCAGCGTTAAACGGGGAAAGCCACGACTGTGAGCGCAGCTGGTAACATATGGCACCCGTCCCCTGCCTTAGCAATTGCTCAGTGAACTCTGAAAGTGGAATACGGTCCCCGTGGCTCCAGCCAGCTGCAGCACTGACAGATCCCGCAATGGAGCGGCCGCTTATTTGATTACCGCCGAAAACTTTGCCTTCCATGTTGCCTATTTTTCCTGCTGTGCTTCCCTGGGGAGATCTTTGCTGTGCTTACTCTTCCTCCCACTCTTTTCTTTTTTTTTTTTAATTTTAATTTGTTTTCCCTGGAGGGTTGCTTTATTTGTTCTTTAGTTCCAGCCCCTCAGACTTGGTTGCTCTGCACTTCTGTCACTATGCTGCCCTGAGAGGCAGCTGTTTCTGCTGTTGATGCTGATGCTTTTCCTTGAGTTCTCTTGGAGAGCAAGTAGGTCTGGTGATGAACAGTGGAGTCCTCACATAGCAGAGGGTGAGTGCAGTGCCCATTGCTCAGCTCTGTGCCACAAAATGCTCCTTGTGGTTGATGCACATCTTCTTGTTGAAAAACTACAAAATCACCAAAGTCAAACTGGTGGTTGGTGCTCAGGCAAACTGCAGAGCAGCACAAGCCCAGTATCTCCTAGCAGCTAAATTACCAATCTACACGAGATCCTTTTTGTCATCTCAGATAAGACAGCACTAAACTTGAAATCCTAGTGCTTCTGTCCCACCCCTAGCTCCAGTGATTTGGAATCCCTATCTCTAATTAGAGATGTTGCTGTTGGGCATCAGGGGGAGAAGGGGAGATGGGGAGATTTCTTCAGTTTTAAAGCTCCGGAGGGTCTCTGCCCTGTTTATGCTACCCATGGGATATGTGAGAAAGGGAAGGCTGTTTTTTGGTCCTTTAGAGTCCCACAGCAGCCTGTTCCTCCTCCTTCAGCCCAAAGCCCTGGCAGGACTGGCCTTTCTCCTCTCTCCCTTCAGCTCCAGGTGGTGCAGGACTTTGCTTTATGTGCTGAGAAGGAAACCTGACCTGCACTGGGACAGAACTGCCCCTTGGTAAGGAGAAGTTGGGGAGAGAAATTTTCCATCTTGATTCTGTGTCTGCCCTGTCAGTTTAGCCCTCTAACAGTTTTACAATCTTTATCTGATATAGGTTTAAGAGGATTTCCCTGGGTGCAGTGGGATTATTATAAGTCAGAGAGCAGTCTCCAGCTGATATTCCTTCAGCAAGTATTTATTTTAAGTGGGTTTAACAGTATTTAATTTAAAAAAAAACCTTTCTGGTGGTTTTTTGGGGGGATTTTTTGGTTTTTTTCTTGCATGGTTTGTAAATAAATTGTTTGTGCTATCAGAGAAGTAGAGCCTGAACAAAATGAAGAAATGTATTATTGCTTTCCAGGCTGGGGGTGGTGGAAGGAAAGCAGCAGCTGGAGGTGGGGTGGATTGAAGATAAAATAGTAATGTGGTGGGAAACGTAACATTATTCCATGCAGCACTGATTAGTAATACTGCCAAACAGCTGTTTATAAATGGGAAGTGTAATGGGAAGCAGGGCTGCGAGGAACATGAGAGTGCTGCAGGCACTGCTGGGTCATCATATGAGGAGAGGATGGCTTCTGTCAACCTTTTATCTGCCCCCTGGGGTATCAGGGACTGCCCAGGAGCATGGGGGGTTGGGGGTATCCCATCCACCCTCCCTGGCCCCTGTGGGATGGTGCTCGAGTTGTTTTTACACATAACATGCTCCCCCCAGTTTAGGAATTCCGTGTCACCTTCAGAAAAGAGGAGCGGTGGCGACCTTTGGCATTGGGAAAGCTATGCCTGTAGGAGAAAAATCTCCTTTGGAGCCACATGTGGGCTGTTTCTTTATCCTCTTCCCTCCCTCTGGCAGGCTTTATTGATGGCAGACGGCTCTGGGGCTGGATGTGTGTGCACGCATCCAGAAGTCGTGCTGTCTTAGCGAGAGCCGCCTTCTGGCCACCTGCACCCAGGCGGCATCCTAGTCCTTGGAGTATTTCGGAGGATGCTAATGGAATGGGATTAGCCGCCCCACTTGCCCTTGCCATCAACAAGGGATGTTTCTGGAGAGCCTACAAAGAAAAGCCGGAGCGAACAGGGCAAACCCGAACAAAGGCGCTTTAGAATGCAGAGAGAAGCGAGATTTTTTACCCTGAGGAGGCAAGAGGTGGGGCTGCTCTGCTCCCCATTTGAAGTCTGAATGAGCCTCTGCCTTAAGGGATCGTGGATGACTGAGTTGGTGCTAATGGGCTGGATGCCCTTCAGTGTCCCTGCTCTGCCCCTGCTCCACGTTGTGTTTCAACATATTACGCCCTTCAGGGCTTTATTCCTTGCTGCTTGAGAGTTAAAATGATAATTTAGGGCTCTCCAAAGAAAAGTAAGAGCTATGGATGCCTGCCCTGGGGAAGTGTGTCATGGCAGGCAGGGTTTTCTGGGCAGGAATGCCTCTGTGCTAGGCACGATGTGCTCTGAGCACTTAACTTTCTCAGACCCTGTCATCCTTCATTTTTAGCTGCCTATTCAAGAGAGCAAGACTTTTATAAAGCCATGTCTTACCAAAAGCATTTCCTGATTGTAACTTGTGATGCCAAACACACTGCGGGTGAGAAGGTTTAGAGAGATCAGTAGAGTTTCCTTTATGGCATTGTGCTGCTGCATGGAAGCAGAGATCCAAGAGTGCCAGGTTACTTATCAGAGGGTTAATGTTGGGCTCTGTGTCCACTGAAAAATTGCAGAAAAATCGCATCAGCATGCCACAAATGACCACAGGTGCTCTGGCAGTCTGTTGTCTCCTTTTGAGCTCTCTCAGGTGTACTGATGCCACCTGTCCACAGATAGGACTCCTTGCAAAGCTGCAGGTGATGGTTGTGCCTGACGGGTGGCCCACCTGGCACTGTGGCTGGAAGGGGGGAGCACAGCCATGTTTGCCTGTGGGGAAGGGACACTGACTGGAGAGGTGGCATTATCAGGGGCGTGAGTCCATAAATTTGGAGAGATTCTGTGCTTTGAAGGAGCTCTTTTGTTGTGGGTGTGGGCCAGAAGGGCTGCCCTGAGAGGGGCAAGTGCTGTGGGACAGTGTGAAAGGTGCACTGTGGCCACAGGGGTCTTCCAGTGTCTTCCCTTCTGCAGAAGTTAGGAGCATTGCCCATCATCCAAACAGCCCATCTCAAGTACAGCAGCTGAAGCCAGATGAGTGTATGAGCATATCCAGAGGACTGGTACAGGGAAAAGCATCTCTTTGCATGAGGGCTTCCTGCCTCCAGGCAGAGTCCTGGGGTGCAGGGTAAGCTGAAGCAAAGATGGAGCCCTTTGGCTGCTGTGGGATAGGGCATTATGGCACCCCTGCCCTTACTGAGGAAAGGGTAGGTTGTGGTCATTCCTGTGCCGGGCAGTGTGAAGGAGAGCAACTGAAGGCATGCAAGGCAAAGAGTGAGCGGGCTGAGGGAGGTGGAGGTGAGGGGATTAAAAACCAAGGAAAAGATGAGAGGAGGGAGAAAAGGGAGCAGGAAGAAAAGCAGGAAGAGCAGCACTGGGAAGGCAGGAGGTGGAGGGAGTGTAGAAGTGGCAGGTGGATGACATTGGATGGGAGTTTTTGTGCTGTTAAGAGCAGGTGGGGTGTGTAGGTTGGCATCTTGGGGGTACTGAAGCAGGGAGAGCTGAAATGGGGATGACCAGAGAGGGATTGTGGTCAGGGTGGAAGGAGTGTCCCTGCTTCCTCCTGCAATGGGAGGAGGCTCCAGAACTGCCAGAGACATGGGTCTCTCTCCATTTGGCCTCTTTCTGCAGGGCTTTGTGGGGGCTCTTCCCCTGCTCTTTCCATGTGTCCTTCAAGTGCCCTATATGCTGTTTCAGGCTTCTGATTCTGGAACAGACAATGGGGGTTTCAGTGCTGTCTTCCATCAGGGCTGTCAGGATACAGTAATTACCTTTGCACTGCTGCCTCCTACCCTTTATTCCTCTTCCTTTGTGACTGGGATGTCAGAGGCAGCGATGGTGCTTTGAGGAGCTCCTTTTGAAGTGACTTTGTGAGTCACAGGGCCTGGTGAGCAGCGGGGAGTGAGACACCAGTGCTGGGCACTCTCAGATCCTTTCAGCTCCCTTGTGTCTGTGGCCAGAGCAGTGTGTCCTGTGTGCCCATCCTCAGAGACACCAGGCTCCTCAGATCCCTTCTGCTTAGAAGGCTCTTGGTGAGGGTTTGATGTGGATGGAGGGGAGAGAGGCGTGCTGGGCTGGGCAGCAGTGCTGTGGTTTTGGTTTTGGGGCTTAGCTGGAGCCTGTTGCTGTGAAAAGCACAGCACTGTCTCAGGGTGCTCCATGAGTGCTGAGCTCTGCCCTGTGGCAGCAGTGGGATGAGTTCCTGCAGGCAGCCCTGTCACAGATCATCAGAACAGCAAGATGGACTTGCTGTCTCCTGTGGTGTGTTCAGGCCACAGGATGCTCTGGGAGGGCTGGGTTAAGCTGGATAGCTGTGGACAGTTTGCACTAATGAGATGTTTTAGATGACACGTGTGCCTCCAGGAGCCGCTGTGAGAACCCTCCCCTCCTCGAATCTCTCACTGAAAGGCTGGAAGGTGCTTTCTATCACTGCTGAAGTGTCATGAGTTGGAGCCAGGCACCACAGTCCCAGCTCTGTTACTGGTCCACTGAGCTGATGCCCACAGGGCCACCCATCCTGTCCCTTGCTATCTTCTGGCTGAAGTTGACAAGGCTGAAAAGTGAGTCCTCCTGTTGACTGCCAGGACTTAGCAGTGCTGTTGAGCGTTCAGGGCTGCTGTGTGGAGCAGTAGGACAGCCAGCCAGCCTGTCTGTGAAACCCCTGTACGCCAGCCAGCAGAGCCTGATGAAGCTTATGAAACCTGACAAGATCATAGCCCAAGGTGGTATTGCTGGAGGCTGCTTGACTGGGAACCACGTTCCTATTGCAGCAACACGAGCATTAGGGACATGTCTCTTGAAGCCTGTCATGACACACAGCTAGCCCCTGTGAACGCTGCTCACAGCTGTTACCTGCCAGAAGAGTGCAGGGAGAGCCTCCTCCCAAAAGGAGCACTGGCTACATCTGCTTGCAAATGAGGAGCAGTTCCTCATGCTCTGCCATCTTGGCATTGAATGGATGGTCCCCTGAGAAGTCAGTGCTGAGCAAGGCCCTGCTCTTTTGGCTCTGCAGGTACAATGACCTGTTTAACTTGGGATGTGTGTCCCCAAAATAATCAGGCTTTGCGACCTGCGAAGGACATCCAGATAACCCTGCTGCCCCATCGATGGGCTGTGTCACTTTGACCCCAGAGGAGGAGCTGTTGCTCATCTGTCAGGGCATAGCAGTCGGTGCCTGAGGGTGCTGTGTGCTGCCTGCTGTAGGTCTGGGAGCTGGCAGAGCAGGGACTGCTGCAGGAGGCTCTGTGGTCTGCTCACCATCAGCTAAAATAAGCTCCGAAGCGATGCATCCTGTGGTACAACCTGGGTGGGAGAGACTACCTGACTCACCGCCTCTGCCTAGCAGCTATTGCAAGGATCTTCATGCCACTTGTTGTGGAGCTGCATGAAATCAGAGGCTTATATTTCCTAGCAGTCAGTATTTCTCACGCAGGCACTGCCCTCGGATTCCTCCTGGTCGGATTTGTGCTCGTCTGGGAGAAGCAGCAGCAGCAGCTTCTTAAACAGACCGGCTCTTACGCCTTTGTTTCCTTCAGCCCCACAGGGTTAATCTCCTTCTTGGCACCTGATTATTTGCTGCTGCAGGGTGTGTGTGTTTGAAATTCTCATTTAGCTGGCTTTAATCCCCATCTGGGAGCTGTGTCCAGGTCCCAGGGGCTGGGGGTGGCATAATACCTGAGCCCTCCCTGAGCAGCTCAGTCTCCTCTGCCTCTCCCCGCAGCTGGTGGCTCTCAGGTATCACCAAGGGAGGTACTGAGGTGAATGGACCACTTCCCAAATGGTTACCAAGCATTTTGTGTTCCTTTCTGAGGCTGGGGATCATTGGTGTTGCTGGCTTAGCAGCAGGCCTGCTGAGAGACAGGGATGGAGGCTTGCAGGGCTGCATGCTCAGGTGAGGGATGGAGCTCCCCTTCTCCTGCTCTTGCCATGAGCTCCTCTCCTTCGCCTCTGAAGCACATCAGGCAGTGACACAGCTGGCAAACATCACCATATCCCCACAAGCCACTAGCTTATCTCATCTTCCTGCAGCTGCAGCTTTTTGCCTGGCACTTCTGCAGGTAATGGCACCCAGTACTTTTCAAGCCATTGCTCCATACTGCTGCCTTCTCCTTCTGCCCCAGAGATGCCCACAATTACCTTTTCAGTGTTTTTCTGCCACCCACTTGCCTTGATGCCCGGTCCAGGCTGTCACACTGTCACACTGTCACCTTCTCGTCTCCCGTGGGGCAGGACCATTCCCAGTGGAGCTCAGGGTGCTCTCTCTCCCTGCCCATGTGCCACCCCTTCTCCCCCAACCCCGTGGGAAGCAGGTCTGGTCTCCCTAACGTCAGTTACCCGCTGTTTTTTAGGATGCTGGCTTTCCTCTCCTGCTCACTTTTCCCTGCTCCAGGTGCTCCCGTCGGTGTGTAATTAGCTGGCAGAGCGCACAGGAGTGGCTCCCCGGGGTGCTCTGGGTCTGCCACGAGCAGCAGACGGTGACTAAAGCGGAGACAGTTCGCTTTGTACGCCTCGTCCTCCTCGCTGCTCTGCCGGCAGCTCCAGAGGGATCGCAGATGTGGGATAAACGAGAGCGCTCTGAACGAGTGGCACCGTAATCCCTCCCTGCCCCCGCCCCTCTTGCCCCCCTTACTGCAGACATTAGTTTGATTAAAATTGCATGAGCCCGCGCACGGGTGTATTTTATTTTATTTATCTCCTCCTAGTGAGAGGCTGGTTTGAGGTCTGCTTTGTGGGAAAGCAGCCAGAGGGATGCTGGGGAATTCGGGGTGTTTTAAAAAAACTTTTCCCTCCGTGGAGATTGCAACTGGCTGCTGTGGGGCTGGTTGTACTGGTGAGACCTGCTTTTCCTGTGGGATGCTAAACACAAGCACCTTCTTCCCAGCAGAGCCTGAGGTCCTTGCTGGTGGTGCCTGGGCGTGTGCTGGGCAGGCAGGAGCCCCTTCCAGGTTTGCTGGAAGAGTACAGTACGTTTGCTCCAGCAAAACTTCACCCAAGGCTTTCCCCATTACTGAGGGCAACAACTCCATGGTTGAGGGTGGGTGTAAACAGCTGGTGTAAAACATAGGCATTAACTCACAGTATAAGTAAAACAGAAATAGATGCATTCCTTTTCAGCCAGGTTTGTGCACCCAAATTGGCCACAAGCAAAGTCTTCATTACCATTTGAAGCAGCCTTCTGTCTCCTCTAGAAATGGGGAGAAGGCATGAAGGATTAGAATACTTTGTTGTGCAGCCCTATTCCACTCTGTAAATGCAGTATTTTTGCCAGTGATGTGGAGGTGCTATGTCAAAACTCCTTGGTGGGCATTTATAGTACAGGCTGTCTTACTGCCTCACCCAGGGGCATATACTGTTCAGCATTTGCATGTTTTCCCCTGTTTTGGAAAAGAAAGATGCTATTTCCTTCCCTTCAGGAGGGTTTACTTTTAATGAAATGTTGCAAAGTGCAGTATGACTCCGGTGAGGGCTCTGTTACGCTCCAAGTGAGGTTTCCTTGTCTGTATCTTTGTCGTGCCCTCCTTGTGCCTCTGCATTTTTTCCCCAGGCAGAGCAGCGAGCTAAAGGGGCTGGCAGCTCCCAGATGTGCTTATCCCAGGGCATTGTGACCTGCCTGGAGGTTTAATCTTTTCTTCCCAGACATCACTGTGCAGCACAGGGCTCTGGGGAGATGGGCTGGGGTAGCTGGAGAACCAGCTGGCTGCTCAGCCCTGAACTCCTCCAGCTCAGCCACTCTGTCAGGTCTGCAAGCCCATGCACTTTTCACAGGGTGGAAATGCAGTGGGAGCTGTATGTTCATGGTTTCCTCTCCTCCTCCTTGCCCACAGGGATGAAATGGTTGTGTTGTGTCTAAAGGACAGGAAGGTTTTGTGCCACAGCAGTGCAGGACTCTGATGGGTGCTCTGTGCAAGGGGCTCAGAACCCCACGAGGTCCTGCCCCTCTAAGGCAAGAGGAGCCCCCCACAGCCCTTGCATTAATCTGGTGCAAGATGTGGCCATCACCTGCTGTCCCCTGGCACTGAATGCCTCTAGTGACTATCTCCCTTTAGGAGGAGTGGCCCCTCTGTTGGGCAGTGGGACCCTGCAAGAGTCCCTGTCAATGCCTCCACCCACAGGTCTTGCTCCAGTATGCAACAGCTCCCAGGTTTGATGGGAGCATGACCTGCAGAACACAATTCCCTGGGTTTCTTGGGAGTGTGGCTGCTTGTCTTCCCATGGACTGGAAATCTTTGCTGGCTGGTAGGGGTTAGCATAACAAAGTGTCAGGTGAGAGGGAGGCATTGAATTTCAATAAACCAGCAACTGGGGAATGAAATCTCCTTGCTTCTAATTCAAGCCCAGGAGTCCCTCTTGCTTACCTTGGAGCAAATCTGCTGTAATGCATAGGAAACAGCTCAGCAACTGCAGCTCTGGCTGTCATCAAGGTGCAGGCTGAGGTTTATTAAAGACATGCAGAGGTCTGTAAAAAAAAAAAAAATATGATCTTCTCGGGCTTAGTCATTTCAAGTTAAATATTTGACTAGGTAGGGGCAAGCATTTTGCTGAAATTGGATGATCCCTTTCATATTTATGTTTGGTTACGCTTGCTCCGTGTGTATTTGGATGCTTGGCCAGGGGCGGAGAGGGAGGTGAGGGATGAAAGGGACTTAGTACAGAGAGGGGAAAACAGGAGCAGGGAGTGATTAGAATGGAGAAGAAAGCAAAGGAAGCTACTGAAGGTTAAAAATAATAACAATTAGGCTGGGGGGAACCAAGAAGAGGCAGCAAAATAAATCGGGGCCTTTGAAGAAAAAAGGGGATAGACAGTGAAGCCTTTTATTAAAATCTAAATGGCTGACTCTGAAGATAAATGGGGTTGCAAAGAAACAATGAAAACAATAAAAAGTGGAAGACAGGAAGGAGGGAAATATTTAAAAGGAAAATGAGAGGTTTTCACAGGTGTGTGCGATTGAGCATGTCAGCAGAGATGCTCTGTAATCTGCTCTAATAATATGACAGCTACTGGGGGCTTTGGAAAAACAAACACAGCCCAAACCTTGCAATTATTTTTCCAGTGAGGTGTAGCTTCCCAAGTGTGTAAAGCTGACTGTTTTTTGCGTATCCTTTTGCGTATCTCTGGGGCTGCAGGTTACAACCCAGCCTTTCCTTTCTGGGATGTGTCAGGAGCTGCTGCATGGACAGTAAGCAAAGCCTCTCCCAGGGCACTGCCAGCTTTTGTTCCAGATGGATGGAGGCTGGAGAGGCAGTGATTCAATGCTTGCCTGGGGTTGCACAGCCATCAAGGTACTCCTGCCACCAGCAAAGGAAAGGGACTTTGATGACACCTTGGGGAAAATCCTGCCATTTTGCACCCAAAAATGTTGTGCTGCAGGGGACTGTCTGCCCTGGTTTGGTCTGTTTTTCTGTGTCAGTGGAAGTGGTTGATGATTTTGGGAAAGAAGGACCAGAGCACCCTGCTTGCTGAAGAGGAGCCAACCTCCTGTTGGGCTACTGTGAAGATTTGTAAGGTGGTCACCTCCTTTGGTGTATGTCCTTGGCACTCTGGGAGGTTTTGTGGCTTGGTAGGACATGGCTCTGATGGATGAAGATGCCAGACTCTGCTCTGAGGAGGTGTGATGTTTGCATTTCTGGGAGGTCAGGTCTGACCCACAGACAGGCAGGTGGAGGAATATGGTTGTTCCAAACCAGGCTGGGGTCTTCAGTGCTGCCCATCTCCCTGAGTACCTGTGCACTGCAGAATGGGCAAGGACTGAGTTCATTGACCTTGTTTTTCCTCCTTTCCCAGTGGAGCCATTTCTTTAAGGTGTGCCTGACACCCCAGCAGGGACAGTCTTGCTGCCATCCACCAGTCATGCATGCATCAGTCCCTCTATGGAAATAACGTTTCCAGGAGGGAGCCAGTTCTTCATAGTTCAGTGGAAAGTCCTGTCTCAGAGTCTCTCTCAGCAGTGTATTGGTCTGCACCTAGAGCAAAGCCACAGCAAGTCACCACGAACTGTAGAGGTGGAAAAAAGATATGACTCTTTTCCTTAAAGGAAAAATATTGAATCACAGGGACCTAATTGCTTAAAATAAATACAGGGGGAAAAAATAGGTAGGAGGAGACTGGTGGAGGTGAAACTCAGTGCTGGTAGCCCCTGTTAGGCTGCACATCCACCCACTCTGTCTCTACTGCTGTGTTCAGGGTGAACATGACACATTCCTTGGGGATGTGACTGCCTCTTACCCACTCTCAGCCTGTGTTTCCACAGGCAAACATCTTGTGGCCCATAGGAAAGAGTTCCCAAGCCAGGCTTACCCAAAGCCAGTGGAAGGCCGTGCTCTCCATGTTCTCAGTGTGGTGGTGTGTGCCTCAGCAGCTCTGTGGATAAAGGAGAAGCATTTCTCAGACTCCTAGGAATTTAATCTTCACATTTTTCTCATATTGTTTCTGGGTACTCTTGGGGGCTGAATTTGCATTGGTGGCATGAAAGGAATTGGCTTTTCACTTGCAACGTGTGAGGTAGTGAGTTTTGCGTTTTGTCTGTGTGTCTTTTCCACAGCCTTGTTACCCCCTCCACAATCTTATTACCACCCCTTTGTGGATATCCTTAAATTCCTGAAATTATCAAGGTGAACTGCATGGATTAAATTCTGCTACAAATATCTGTTTCAACAGCAAGGATAAGAGGCTGCATTAGTTTAACTGAAATCACTTTGTGTGGATTTCTGTGGCATAAACCAGACATTAATAGATCCCAGAATGTCTGAGGATGATAGAGTGCTCAAATAAACTTGCAATGAATTTTATGGGAGAATAGCTTTCTGTCTCTTTTATGTCATGGTTTTTTGTTTTGTTTCTTTCCAGTGATGGCTAGAAGAATGAACATTTTTCTTAAACAAGGATGTTTGGTTTGGTTTTTTTTTTTAATCACTTCCCTGCTTATTTTGGGGCAGCAGTGTACGATGTTGCTGTATAGCCTGTTTTGCTGTAGACAGGTGGCATTTCAAAGAACCAGGCTAAAAGAGCTGTTTGGAGCCTCAGGTGTGGCCATCTCTGCTAACAGGCCACAGGTAGAGAGTCTTTCCCAAGGAATTTCTTTCCCAAGTGTGCCTGTTAATGGGAGCTGCAAGAGTCCAACTGAAGCTGCCTTCCCTATGTATTGATTTCCCCATTCTCCCATCTGTGCTGTCATGATTCCACTAGTTCTTCAGTCACCCTTGAGTTTGCCAGGGCACAGGAGACTTGAATACCTAATGTGTTCAAGCAAGGGTTTTAGGATACTAAAAAAGCCCCACCAGAATAATTACGTGGAAAAGGAAAAAAAGCCTTCATACCATTTTAATGTAACAGAAGAAAAGGAACAGTCTAAAGCTCTTTTCCTTTTTGAAGGCTGTGTTTATAGGAATTTAGCTGTGATCTGAAATATGATAGCCTTTAAAACTGTCCTGCTTTGTTACAGGGAACAAAACAGTGATAAGCAAGAAGGGAGGACGTGTCCTAGCTATGCCACAAAACAAGGCTCTTGAGTCTACCTTCAGTGGGTTTTTTTGTTTGAGTGTCCCTTGTTTTAGACAGGATAGGATGCTGATACCACTGCTAACTTTGATGGAGGTTTTTACAAAAGAAAGAAGAATAAATGTGGGCAGAAGAACTACTGAAGTTTGGTTTCCTGTGGGTCTTGCTTCATGGTTGAATTGCTAAGTATCTAAAAAAGTGCAGTCACTGCTTTTCCCTGATCACCATACCCCCATGGTTATTTTCCAGGTGTCTTTTTGGTGTCTGAGGGTTGACCAAACATTTCCTTGTTTTCCACAGAGAAATATTAGTATGTGCTGGGTATCTCTTCTGCTTCTCCAGGTATTTAGTGAAATGTTCGAAACTTATTTTTGAACTGCTGTCTTCCCCTCTTATTTTGAGAACTTCAGCCATTTTCAAAGTAGTGGCCACTTGCTAAAGTTAAGTGGAAGACACACTGTCAGGTGGTGCTGTCTCCTCTGGAAGCCTAAATATCTGTGGAAGAAGAGGTCAGCCTGAGAACATTTACCAGCCAGAGGCTGGTACAAAAGGTGGAGATGGAAAAAGATACTGTCCAAGAATCTTGCAGTGCTGAGAAGCCCTTCCTCAAGACTCTTGTCTTTCACCTTCTGTCTTGCTCCCTCTTTTTTCTTTCATAGCAGCCCAGAACATTTAGAGATCCCTCTTTCTGTAACTTGTTAGAGCTTCCCTCGCCCTCCTTCTGCTCCAGGGTCATTTCAGGCTGGTGTGGGTTGGTGGTGTTTCCATGATGCTGTGCTTTCCTCCATCTGCTGAGCTGACAGCAACCAGCAGAGTGTCTGCTGCTGTTCCCAGGCATTTCTCTCGGGGTGTCTCAGTTAAACTGCAGAGCCTACCTCTGCCCAGGGCATTCCTGGGGAGCAGCCTCAGTGAAGTGCTTCATGCTGGCCATTTTGCCATTTACCTGCAGGGTAAGGAGCAGCAGCTGGGAAGCTGAGAGCTTGCAGAGCCTTTTGCACTTGGATGCAATGGTGAAACAAGTGCAGAGTGGGAAAATTGGAGCTGTCTGTGGATCTGGGGACAGGAGTGTGTCAACTGTGCTTGGCTCTTATTCAGAGGCTTTACCAGTAGAAGGGCTGGAGACCCCATAAATAAAATGCTGAATTCAGCTGGAGTCAGTGCTATTGATCCTGCACTGGAGACATGGAAACTTCCTATTTACTAGTTTATTTTGTGACTTATTTTCTTTACTGTTTTGAGTGGGTTTCTTAATGCACTGCTTTGATGCACTATGTTCCTTTGGGTTAATGACAGGTGCACCAAAAGCATCTTCTCCTTATTTTAGTGAGAGATTTATTTCCTGAACAGTTATTTTTAAATGCCCACAGTCTCCTGCAAAGGATTTGGGGTGTCCTGGGAAACCTAGGAGACCTTACCTGTATTTTGGAAGACTGAGCTTTCCCTTCTGACTGTAACCATCAGTGGCTTGTCTGTTCTGCTGAGATCAATGTATATAAAAATAAAGTCATTTATTAAGAGGTACTAATACAGAGATGCCAGGCACTCTCATGCAGAAAGTCAGCCAGTTATACATGACGCACTAGCTATTCCAGGCTAGCTCATTGCTACACAGTTGCACTTTTTGCAGTCTGGAAAGCCCAAAAGTTTCAAGCAGAGCCATTTCACCTCCCTTTTACTTATCCTCTGTCCCTCAAATTACCACCACCTGAACTAGACAAAGCTTGGAGAGGAGAGATGACCATAGCCACGTGAGGAAGAGACCAAACTGCAGAAGTACAATAGAAAATAAACTCCTCAAAAAACCAGATTTGCAGAAGTGGATGTTACCTTGTTTTATCTATGCTGCTCTGACCAGATGGCGGAAGACTGTGAGCTGTTTGGCTGAATTTGCTTTATTCATCTTAATTCTGCTTTCCTCAAGTTTCTAGTAAAGGAAAAGAGCAGGTGGTCCTTGTGGCTGGGGAACTTGGACTCCATCCTGCAAGAGCCAGACTGTGCCTTTCACTCATCATGAGACTGCCAGCTTCAGAGTAACAGTTCTGACCTGCCAAAACCTTGTTGGAAGAAAGTAGCTTGGAAATATGCAAAAGAGCCACTACTCTTCCTTCCAGCTTCCAGAAATCCTCCAGCTCATGCTGACTTTGTGGCTCGCTAGATGGTTATTGTCTGGTGAAGATGTATGTTTGTATAATGTTGCAAATAATTTCCATGCTTTAAACAGGACTGGTAGATGAAGAAGAGATTTCCACTGTCTTTGTTTGTATGGGTTTGGGTTTTGCCTTAGCTTTCAAAACTTCTTCTCATCTACCTTTTAACTATCCTATGTCTCTCAGTAATCTGCATGTGAAGGATGTGATTCTCTCCTTCCCTGTCTGTGCCTCAGGATACCAGTGTTCTCTCTTTGTCTTTCCATGGGAGCTTAAGACCCAGACTGGGCTGAACAGGAATTTTAGCTATAATAATAGAGAACAATGCCTAATTCTGTGCTTTCTTTGGTACTTTGCTTGTGAGGGTTAAAATGTTCCGTTCTTGTGTGTTCAGCAGAAAAGTGGGGTTTGGAGGGGATAGACTCAGATTCTGCTTGCAAAAACCATCTCCTAAGTGTGCCTTGGTGTGTGTTGTCTTGCCCTGGAGGCAAAAAGAAATCTCTGCTGAGCCTAAGGCGTAGGACAGAAGGGGATATTTTGGAAGTTGTGATCGTGGGCTTTGCACCTCTAGGGACAAGTTACGTCCCCAAAGACAGGTGGGAGAAAGGTGCTGCTTGCAGGTCTCAAAACCTTCATTATTGAATAAGTAAAGGAAAAGCAGCTCTCACGTGCACACCTTGACCTCCTGTATGATCTCTGCCGAGCTCTCAAAGCGGGGCACTAATCTCTGAAAGCAGCTCTTGCACTCTTATCTCCTGGTGTTGCTTGTATAGCTGAGGTAGAGGAGAATGAATCCTCCTTGAAAATTGATTTTTGAGAAGGGTGACTTACTTGACTATAAAGCACCACAAACATTATTATAGTCCAGGGGAATGTGGCCTGGGATGTGTTTTGAAATGATACTACACGACTCCCTGTTCAGCTGTTCCTATTGCCCGCCTGCCTAAGTGCACTAGGTGGAATGAAATCAGGCTTTTCAAAAAAATTGGAGAAAAGAGGATTTTCTAAGCTTCCTATTTCTGTCATTTCTTAACTTCAGCTTCGGAGGTGTAGAACATTAAGACCCTGTTGCCTGCAGAGCTTCAGAGGAGCCCGGGCTGCATCAGCTCCGCGTTTGCTCCTTTCCTGCTTTCCCTGCCTGTCCTGCGGGCTCCAGGAGGCTGTGGCTTAGCAGGTTGCCCTGTGCTGGTTTAAGCCACAGCAAATTCCCACATCCCTGCTCTTAGCTCACAAGTGCTGTTAAGTAAAACACATCAGCTTAACCCTCGGTGGAGCAGTTGCGTGCTGATGCGCTCTGCCCTGGTGTTTGCAGTGGCTTAGGCTTGCCTTAAGCTGCGGTAGCTGCTGGTGCTCGGGATCAGCAGGAGAGCTAAACCCTCACAGAGGTGAGATTGTGGAAGAGGGAGGGAGGCAGACAGAGGAGGGATTTGTGGTCTGTCTCACCTTGGCTTCCTGCTAGAGGTTATTGCCTCCGCAGGTGAGAGGCCGCTGTGGCATATGGTGGTCTGCGCCCACTGCTGCCCTCCCTGGGTGTTTTCCTCAGGCTCTGTTTTGGAGGGGTCTGTGGGGTGCTTGGTGGGGCTGGGCTGGCAGCCTGGGGCAGGGTGAAGTCCCAGGGCCAGCGCCGCCCAGAGCAGTGCCAGGTATGAACATTTCCTTTGGGAAAGCAGGGCAGTGCCATAGTGTGCCTGGGTCATGTCTGGGTGTTCTGTGGCTGCACAGCCTGGGCAGGAGCCACCTCCTGTCAAGTGCTGGGTAGTTGAGAAGGGACATCCAGCCTTTTACCAAGCACAAGTTTCCTTGTTGCAGAGAAGCAAACATCCCTGTCCTTTCGGATGTCATCTCTGCCACCTCCTCAAGCCTATTTTTTACTTGCAGGCTGATTTGCACAGTCCCTGCAGAGTGCAGCTACCTCTCAGAGCAGGATTGAAAAAAAAAAAAAAAAAGTGTGCATGTGTGAGGGAATAAAGGTTTTCCTGCCTGAGCTGGCTGGGAGATGGAAGCAGGGATGAATCCTGTGCTCTCTGCCACACACCCAGCTCGTGGCGCTTCTCAGCTGTCTCTCTGTCCCCAGTGTCTCTGCCCTTTGGGCTGCTGTCGTCAGGGTTTGCTCTGCTGACGTTCTGCTGATAATTTTTGCTTAATGAACAAATGATGACTCTCACTGCTGGGTGCCACCTTGTCCTTTTACCACCCCACTCTGGTTTCTCCTCTTTTTTTTTTTTTTTTTTTTTTTTTTTTTTTTTTTTTTTTTTTTTAATTTTAATGAGATTGCTTGAACTTTTCCACCTAAATTAGCTGTCCTAATAACCAGATGCTCCTTGGGATGCTTTGGGACGTGGGTGGATAGAGGAGAAGGAGGCTATTAGCAGGAGTCTGGCTTCTGCTATTCCCAAAAGGAGATTTAGTTCAGGGCAGGGGCTGTGACTGCCCTCCCAAAGCAGACAGGGGAAGGGGGCGAGCATTTTTGGAGGAGCATCCACTCACAGGAGTGATCTGAACAGCGGTGTGTTGGTGGGGCTGGAGCCCCAGAGTAAAGTCCAAGGAAAAAGGGGAGGGCAGGTGTCCTTTTTCCTGGAGCTGAAGCACTTGTGAGAAGTTCAGAAAGCTTCAACACTCCCAGGTCCATCAAGGACAAGCTAGAATTGGGGCTGAGCACATCTGCTCCCCTTGCACACGTGCCCTGGGTGCAGAGGGAGGGGGTTTCTGATAGGATCCTAGGGTACCTGCTGCGAACCCTTGTGGGTTTGTATGGGGCTTGGGAAGCTGCAGGAGGGCATTGCTGTCCCCTGTGTCTGGGGTGGGGGTGCTGGTTTCTGTCCATGACATCTGAGGGGTCTCACACAGCTCAGATGTATGGCTTTGTATAGGAAGCACCTCATGCAAGGGGCATTGTGGAGACACGGAGCAGGTTGTGCAGTGGGATCCTCTGCCACTGCCTGGGAGGGAGCACAGCCTCAGACAGTAGGCTGGATGCATGACTAGCAGAGCCCAGGACAAGCACAGAGAGGTTCAGGCTCTGAGTCAGAAAGCTGACCTAATTTCCACTTTTTGCATCTTCTGTTGGATTCTCTTCTCCCCTTTCTCCTACGTTAGTTACTTCTGGGGTTTTTTTGTTTTTGTTTTTTTTCCTGTGCCCTTTCTCACTTGCTGCTTGAACTCACCCAGTTGCATTGGGAGATGCATTTCTATTGGCATAATCATTCCAGGCAGTCGTTAATGTACCAACGAGGATACCATTGTAATCGGTGGATTTATTACTACTGCTGTGAAACAACTGCCATGCTGTCTCACTTAACTCTTTAGCTCCCCTCCTGTCTTCTGCCAGCAGCTCAAGCAGTAGCAAACTGCCCTTTTAAAAAAGCTGCAAGCATGCAACCCGGAAATGTGTTATTTTATTCTGGTTTTTTCCTGCTCTTACCATGGGATGCTGCAGTGATATGAGTGAGAGTGAGTTCAGTGCTTCACTATCCATTTCTGGATCGTGTTGGAGCTAAAAGTGACTTTGTTGTTAAACTTCTCATTTAAAATAAGATTTAAATATTTCCTTAAAGATGGAGAGTATATTTTGAGTGCTTTTCTTTAGGCCACAGCAATAGTGCGGCCTTGCAGGACCTCGAAGGGAATTCACTATTTCAGAGAAGTGTGTGACTTCTTTTTTAGTTTAGTTAAACAATTACTAGTATTTTATCTGCCTTTAACTATCCTTATTTTTCAGTGCAGATGGGGCTTTGCTGCAGGAAAGTAATCCCCAAACAACCAGACTATTAATACTTGTTTTTCCTAGTGGTAGCCAGAGCTTGTGGCTATATGTTGGTAGGCAAGGAAGAGGGAAAATTCTGCAGCCTCAGTCACAGTGAAAACACCTCTTGGAGTGGTAGGTTTTCCTTCTCACATTCTGGTCCTCAGGTAGAACCCTGAGCAGTGGAGGGAGCTTATAAGCAGCAACAATAGAAACAAAGCTTTCCCCTGCCTGCAGCCACCTGAGAGTTTCTAGCTGGTACTTAAAAATGAGACAAGCTAAAGAGATGCTACCAGTGGCATGATCAGCTCTGATTTTTTGCCACTTGCAGAGGTGACATTGAGGGTCGTTGATCAGTTTTGCCAGGGTTACAGGGTGCATGTTTCCTCCCTGCTGAAGGTGCTACATGCGCTCCTGACTGACAGGGAGGAGTGCCTGGTGTGCTGCAGCAGGTGTGGATCAGCGTGTACAGCTAATTGCCAGGCACGAGGGCTCCAGAGGATTACACTGCTAATCTAGATACTGCTCCTGCCTTATCAGCACCCCCTCCCTCCCTCCCTCCCTCCCACTGCATGCCTGCACACGTACTCAGGTCCTGTACAGAATAGGAATCAATAGTGCTCTGGGCCGGGGATGTAAAGGAACATGGATCCCTCAGAGCTTCCAGTGGCTGGGAGACAACAGGTCCCTTCCAGCTGCTCTTGTAGCAACAGGGTGTCTCTGGTGGCAGACCCTCCCTCCTTCCCTGGGATGGTGTGGGTGGCCACAGAAGGGTCAGCAGATTTTGCAGAGTCTAATAACAAGGCATGTTCCTGTTCCTCATATTCCCACCCTTGTTGCCATTCAGGTGCCTCCCAGTGCTCACCTCTGGGCTCACCAGGGTAGCTCTGGCATTGCTTTCCTTTGGAGCATCTTGTTTCTGTCTTGAACGCACGACTGGAGGGCTTTGGAAGGTTTGTTGGTGCTGAGTTGTGATCCCTGTGGGGTGACAAGATGTTGTGGGGCAGATGGAAACCCAACTTTTGCACTAATTCCCTGCAAAATCCAAGGTATATGTCTTAGCCAGAAACAGCTTCTTAGGAGTAGGGAATACCTATATTTGTTCTTCCTAAATCGTTCACACCTGATACTTGGTAAACTTAGCTCTGTCCTGGTGGCATGAAGCAAACAGCTGGGGACACAGGGTAGCAGCATAGAGTGTCTCTGAAGTGTATCAGTGGGTAAAAGCTGTAAGGAAATCCAAGGGAAGAAGAGATTGCTGGGTTTTGCTTGCTCTGCAGTGACCCTGAGATGGTCCAGCTGTGTTGGGTAGCCTGTCTAAGTTGTTTTACTCCTGAGGAGCCTGAAGTGTAAGGCTGCTGTGGTGCTAAGTGATTTTCACAGCATTGTTTTACCAGCTTGAGTTAGAGAGCCTCTGGCTCCCAGCCTGATGCTCCTTCTGCATTGCCTAGCAAGGAAAGGGAGTCTCAGAAAGGTTTGCTGCCTTGCCTGGGAGCAGAGAAAATGTTGGTAGATCTCTGCTTTGTGTTGGCTCATGAAAGCTTCCATAGCCTACCCCTTGGAGGTGTTTGGGGTTTTAGAGACCCAAGGATGAACCAGAGCCAGCCCGGGGAAAACTGAGACACCTGGATCATCCTTGTGTGCATGGGCAGAGTTCAGCATGGCACTGGGAGCTGCTGGAAGCCTGGAGCCTGTCCTGGGGCTTGGAGAAAAGTGTGTTGAAGTGTGCACCAAGTGCACGCCTGAGAACCCCAGTCTCCGCTCCCTGCCTGTTTTCTGTTAGCTGACTGTTAGCCAGCTCTTTGTCCTGAAATTACCTGTAATTAGCTCACTGAGTTCTCATTGATTGTATGTTATTGAGGTGTGTGCATTTGAGGTGGGTTTGACTGGAGCTGGGTGTGCCTGTTCCTGAGGAGGCCTGCCCTGGCCAGTGGGGAGCAGCTCTCGGCTTCTCCTCCTCCTGGTCCTGGCAGCTGGGCCCTGGGACTCTCCCTGGCTGGGTCCCTGACACCCTCTAGTGGAAATATTTATATTTTTCAGGAGCTTTCAAAACTTGGTGGTGGTTGTGAGCACCCTGTGCTCAGCAGCCCATCCAGTGCCCTCTGCAGTGACCTGTAGCTTGGGGACTCAGGAAATTCTGCTCTTAAGTGTTGTAAGTACAAGCTCAAAGCTGTCAGCCTTGGCTCAGGGATGATAGCACAGTAGATTTGCTCCCAGGAATCGCTTTTCAGTCACTCCTCTCCTTGTCCAGCTGCTGGCTGCCAAACCTAACCTTGATGCTGGAGAGAAGGGAGTTCTACTGACACTTTCAGAGGGTCATGACAGCTGCAGGAATGGACTTGTGTTTGGGGACAAGGAGGAAGCAAGGCTGGATGCTGGGGAAAGTGAAGAGAAGGCTGCCTGGATGGCACATTGGGAAGAGAGGAGAAACAGGCAAGAGCTGGGTGAGAAAGAAAGAGCAAAAAGATGTGTCCTGCAGCATCCCACTTGGCTCTGATTCAGGTGTGGCTCTGCTCCCTTTCATACAGGGAGGTGACTCTCATCTGAGCTTGTCCTTGCTTTCAAGTGAAGCTCAGCTTGCAGAGTGTCCCCAGAAGCCCTGGTGCTTGCTGTGCCAGGTGGCTGCAGGATGAGTGTGGGCGGCTGGCAGCAAAGCCAGAGCTCCCAGGTGAGCACTGTGCAAACACTCACTCGTGTCCTGATATGCAAACTGATGTCTCTGAAGCCTGAACAGGGTGACTGGCTTGGGAGAAACTTCTCTTCAGGAGAATCACATGCTGCATGCTCCGTCCTGCTTTTGTGAGCACCTTGGTGGTCCCTGTTTCCTTTTTACTCTGTGGCTTCCCAGCCCTGGTCTGCTCCAGTCTGATGGGCTAAGCCATGCCTGTGGTTCTCTTGTTACATGGAGTCACAGAATGGGTGATTTTGGAAGGGGCCACTGAAGGTTATCTAGTCCAATCTCCCTGCTTGAGCAGGGTCTCACAAAGCACATTACTCAGGATTGTGTCCAGAAGGCTTTTGAGTATCTCCAGAGAAGGAGCCTCCACAGCCGCTCTGGGCAGCCTGTTTTACTGCCCTTGTCATCCTCACAAAAAATAAGATTTTTCTTATGTTTCTCTCTTCCTACTGCTCAGCACCACCTGGCTGCACCTTCTTGAGGCCTGCCCTTCAGACTCTTGCATACATTGATGAGGTTCCCTCTCAGTCTCCCCTTGTTGGTGCAGGCCAGTGGGGTCTGTGCCTTGGGAATAGCATTTTCTCTTCTACCAGCATCCCCCCTCAGTGAACACAGGACCCGAGGCACATCTTGCAGTGTAAATAAAACAGCTGTTTGTGCATCACTAAGTATGAGGGCAATGGTGTGAAGCACAGAGCCTTCCCGCTGTCCCAGCCACCTCAGGGTTCTGGCTTGTTCCTCCTTGATCATCTAATCCTTGAAAAAATGGGCTTTGATTTATCAAACAGATCTCAAATCCTCTTGGTTAGGGAGGTGGCACTGACTCAATATATGTCCCTGCCAGACTGACGTAAGACAACAGCCCCAAGGCTATGTGCAACCCAAAAGGTCTTACCAGTTCCTCTAACCAGGAGGATCTTGGTTGGCTTTTTTAAGTAAAGTAGCAGGAGGAATGCAGCACAGTGTGTCAGGTGCTACCACAGTTAAATTACAGCATTAACCACATGCTGACACCTCCTGATTCTTCTCCAGGAGTGCACTGTGCAACTTGCCTGTGTGGGATAAAGGATGCTAACCTTCCAGCCAGGTTATGGCCTGGAAATACAAAGTCATGGTTCCAGATGGCAAAATGATGTCTGTGCTAGCCTCCAACCTGCTCAGGGGATGGTGTGGCAGGTGCTTGCCTGAGACCCAGCCTTCAGACAGGCTTCCCAGAGTTACTCCCAGGAAGTGGGAAGCTCCACGTCTGGCAAGCCAAGTGCCTGTCCCCTCTTGGAGCATGACCTGGCTTGTCCTGCAAAGCCAGACAGGCTCCTGGGGTCAGCAGCTCCCTGTGCTTACCCAGAGAGCAGCTGTGCTGCTGAGCAGGGCTGGGGGGCACACAGGGGTATGCAGGGCTCTCAGACTGGGGGAAAGAGGACAGGCACATCTCCTTCACAGGTACCTGCTTTCACCCCCATAAACTTCTGCACAGAGGCTCTGCATTCAAAGCATCTCTGAGGGAAAGTCACTCCAGCAAGATGATGATGAGGCTTAATTTATTTAAATAACATAAGAGAAGTTGTAAGAGCCCATGGCTGGAGGGCGAAGAAAAAGGAGCCGTGCATCTGTGAAAATTACTCAGTAGGGTTTGAAATGAGAAGTTTAAAGCTTGTTGTGCAGGCACTGTGAACTAGCAAAGTTAGTTGGTGCTGTCACCACTGTTTGGGAGTCAGGGGTAAGGGAAGAGGTGAAGTAAGAAGGATCCTGGCCAGAAAATAATGCCAGTGAGCAGGGGATGGGGGTTCCAGTGAGAGAGATGAGGGGAAGGGAGGGAGTAGAAGACGTGGTGATCACAAGGACAGAGACAATGCAATGTAAGCAGCCTTACAAGGTACTGTGCAGTACCTGCACAGGCAGTAACCTGTCAGGCTGTAACCTGGGTGGTGAACGTGTGGTAAGAGAAAATGCTCCCATCCGGACTGGATGTGGGAAGATTTCCCTCTCATTCACTCCCAACTTGTTCCTTTTTTTCTTTGCCCTCTTCTGATTTTGATTTTTCTGCCATAAATAATCCCAGTGGTTGTCTTCACTGCAGCTCATTGCTTTCTGTAGCAATGCCTGAATGAAACAGATGCAGCTTCTGGCAGCTCAGCTAATTTTGTCAAACCATCCAGTGCTGTCAATGAAACCAAACTGAGATCTGTTAATTATATTCCACTGGTATGTGGCAAAACCGTGGGCATTAACAGGCTCACTAACACTGCCTTGTCTGTAGAGCTGGGGAGAAGGTTTACATTCTTCTTTCCACATGATATTTCTTGAGACGGCAAAGTCTAGAAAGGCTTCTTTATTAAAAAGTCTTATCTTCTGGCCATAGAGCCTTTTGCTAAATCCAAGCAAGGTTAGGGGGCTGCAGTTTTTTGTTTTCATCCCGATTTTAGCAGCTATACTTCCTTTCCTCTGGTTAGTCAACTGGAAAAGTAGCCAGCAGTTTTACTACCAATTGCCTCGATGTGTTTGTGTCCTAGGAGTGAGCACTGGTCAGAATGCAATTGTATTGCTGCTCTTAGAGGAGCCTGTTCCCACTGAATGCAGAAACCCCTTCCTTTGGCCTGAGGGGATCATTAAAAGATGAAACGATATAAACAAAGGAGAAGGGAATTGGATCTTCTGACTTTTTTATGAGGGAAGATTAAAGGAACTGAATATGTTTGGCTTGGCCCCACCAGTGACTGAGGAGGGGTGAAGACCATGCCAGGGCTAAGGAGTGGCTGAAGGATGTGGGCAAAAGGGGGGTCACAAAACATGCTGGGGGGCACATGATGGAGGAAAGGCTCCTTGTGACAAAATGCCTTGATGGGAGATGGGTGCATTAAACTGTGCTGCTCTGCAGCGTGAAGGAAAACCTTGTTCAGTTGCTGGGGCCCACTGAGCAGGAATTCAAGCACTTGGAGTTTGTGCTGCAGGTCATGGTCTTTCCCAGCCAAGGGCTTTGGGAACGATTCTCTTCTTCTTAGGTGCTAAATGTGAGTTAACACAGCCTTGCTGATACTTAATGTTTAATTGCAACTGTAAAAAGAGACTTCTCCCCCAGCTCTCTTTTGAGGTGTTTGGCCTTTACACTCAGCATGTTGGCGTTGCTAACTCCGGGCTGTTCCTGTCCCACAGTGATCCCAGACTCACTGCGGGTGACGGCGATCCCGCAGACGCTGAACAAGGTGGAGCACGACTCTCTGGAGCTGAAGTGCGAGGTGTCCAAGAGCACGGTCCAGCACAGCCATGTCTCCATTGCCTGGTACCGGCAGCGGGGCAGCGAGGCGCCCATCGAGATCATCTCCCTCAGCCGCGACTTCGTGCTGCGCGCCGGCAGCGCCTACGCCCAGCGACAGGCCACGGGGGACGTGCGCCTGGACAAAGTTGGGGAGACCACCTCCAAGCTCACCATCTACAACCTCCACCCCTCAGATCAGGGCGAGTTTTACTGTGAGGCAGCTGAGTGGATCCAGGACCCGGACGATTCTTGGTATGCCATGACCCGCAAGCGCTCCCAGGGCACCATCGTCAACGTGCAAGCCACTGGTCAGTGTCTCCTCTGCCTTTTCTCCCTTGGCTGGGAAGAGGGAGGAGATGGAAAATGGGGCTGTGCCTTGTTGGGTGGCTGGGATTTGGCTCCCTGCTTTGCCATGTGCCCCACTTGGGGGCTGCTGGCAGGGTGAAACAGGGCAAAGGAGGGCCCAGGCACTGCCTGCAGCCAAGGGAAGTGTCAACAAAGGGCAGCAAGGGGGCTTGGGTGGCAGGCCCTGTTTCCTGATGTGGTCAGGGTTCTGGGGCTGGCACAGGAGCTAAAACATATATCTTAAGCACTTGGTACTAGCACAGACAGTGAGAATTTTGGGAAGTTAGGAGGTAAGAGTGATACAGCATGGAATAAAACTAAGAATTTCAGCAAGCACTTTTGTATCCCACAAGGTCCATTTACAAGTCAAAATTCTTCTCCTAGCCCCCAGCATAGGTTCCTGCTAAGGATATAAAGACCCAGCTGAGCTCTTTGTTCCTCTCTGATATCCCCAAAGGTTCTGCCTCTTGACTCAGGCTGAGCAGGGTGTGAGTAGGACTAGGCTCCAGGTCATATTCCACAGTGGTACCGTATGCTGGTGTCACACCAGAGCTGCTACCTGGAGGAAAGGGATGTGACTGAGGAAGCCTTTGCTTGCTCTTTGCTTGATGGGCAAGAGGGTGCCCCTCTGGCAGCACAGCCCATCTGGTCTCCCACAGCAAAAGCAAGTCCCTAACCTTTTTACCTCTGGATGTGCTTGCCTGAGAGATATTGGCTATGCAAGGAGTAGCAAGTTGTGAACACCTGACATGAGGTGTGCTGGCTCTCCTGGTGGGCTTTGCCATCCTGACACAAGTTGTTCTCTCCCCAGACAAGGAGTTCAGTGTCCGGCTGGAGACGGAGAAGCGGATGTACATCGTGGGCGAGCCGGTGGAGTTCCGGTGCATCCTGGAGGCGCAGAATGTCCCCGACCGCTACTTCTCCATCTCCTGGGCCTTCAACAGCTCCCTCATCGCCAGCCTGGGCCCCAATGCTGTGCCTGTGCTCAACAATGAGTTTGCCCAGCGTGAGGCCCTGGGCCAGCTCAAGGTGGCCAAAGAGAGTGACAATGTTTTCGTGCTGAAGATCTACCGCCTGCGCCTCGAGGACAGCGGCAAGTACAACTGCCGGGTGACCGAGCGGGAGAAGACCGTGACCGGAGACTTCATCGACAAGGAGAGCAAGCGGCCAAAGAACATCCCCATCACCGTCATGCCACTCAGTAAGTAGAGGCCTGCCCATCCCCTCCTGGGGGCATTGCTGTGCTGGGCAGGCAGCTGGAAAAGGTGTGATGTGCCCAGATCACAGCAGTACAGGGAGGATGAGAGTTCACATGCTGTTTGGGCTTGGAATCCCAGCTGGAAAGAGGTATTTTTGCTGTTGGGAAGGCGATGAAAAGGAGGGATGTGTGTCAGGCTCGTAGGTGGGGTGTCATGCTCCCACCTTGGTGATGACACCAAACTCGCAGTTCCATTCTTGAGCTGAAGGTACCTGTGACAGCCTCTGACATGCTCCTCACATCTCTCTCCTGGCCTTGCTCTGCAGGGAGCTGGGTGCTCTGTGAAGCACTCAGCGGGCATAGTGGGGAGACCAGCTTGGCCTTGTTTTATTCTAGGAGCTGCTAGGTTCCTGCAGGCTGTTATATGATGGTGATTCAGCTGTCTTGCAAGACAGCTGTACTGGAATAAACCAGGTGTGCTCCTTGAGCCTCAGTGCTCTTCAGCATGGAGCTCCATCCTGGTCACTGTGGGTCAGCCAACTCGTGTGAAAAAACCTGGGGGCTTGCCTTGAATATCTTTTATATTTGTCAGATAAACATGGTAAATACAGAAGAAACAGGTTGAGAGGAGAGATTCCACTGACTGATTCTTTGTTTTGCTCTCTGAAACTCTGGTAGCTATGGCATGGTGAACCATGCATGGGTTGCCCAGGCTACCATGGCAGTGGGCTTGGACCAAGCAGAGGGTAGCTGCCAAGAGGATTTTATGCTGTATTGGCCTCCTGTCTCCTAGATATCCTGTAGGGAAATGCAGCCCTTTCCTCTAGCTTTTTTTTCCCTCCTCATTTCTCCAAAAGAAATTCTGTTTCTTTTCTCTCCTACCAATATTTGGTCTCATTTGTTTGGCTTTGAAAATTACTCCAGCTAGAAATCTTGCATTTGACAAATATCTAAAATGTATTGTTTTTAGACCCAGCCACTTTTCAGACAGATTTGATTCTTGCCTTTGATAAATCACCAGCTGTAGGGACAAACATGATGATTTTTTTTAGGGTGCTAAGTGTCCGTAACTCTGATGGAAGGCAGCAGGAGTAACCAGCATTCAGTATCTCTGAAAAACCAACCACAAAGCCTTACACCTCTTGGAAGCTCAAGATACCAGGGTTTTTTTGAATGTTACCAAACAGTGATAGCTACCTATAGTGTCACTAGCAGTGGGAGTTTGGGAGAGCTTCTCCCAAAAGGTGTTGGTAGGAATGGATGTGGCAAGATGGTGATCAGGATGACGTGAATTGAAAAAGCCACAGGGTGCTGGAAGCTTTTTTTTTTTTGGCAGAGCCAGTTGCATGCAGTGCATATTGTAGCAACAGAAATTCCCTCAAGTTTTGCTGAGATCCCGTCCCGGACCTGTGACCAGAAGACACGGCAATGTCTCCCGAGCTGTAGGCAGAGATTTCTCCCAGCTTTGGCCTACACCTGCCTTGAGTGTGCAAGTCACCAGGAGCAGCTCGCTGCCCACCCAGCAGTTTTTGGATGTGGTCACGCATGAGGTTAAGACGTGCCTGGACCCAAATGTGTGGGCAGTTCCCTGCACCTGGTGGAAAGCGTCTCTGGCCGGCAGCGTCCTTCTTGCAGCCCGAGCAGTGGCGAGTGTGTGTCATCTGCCCTGTGTGTATGCGTTTCTCTCCTTAGAGACCAGCATCTCCCTGGAGATAATCAACAACGCCAGCGTTGTCTTGGAGGGAGAGAGCCTGCGCTTTGGCTGCAACGTGCGCTCGGGCTTCGGGCCGCAGAGCCGCCTCTCGGTCACCTGGCAGCTGGTGGACAAGCTGAACCGGCGCAGCGAAATCGTGCGTCTGGACCGGGAGGGCACCCTGCACCCCGGCCCCGCCTACGCGGAGCGCAGCGGCTACGGGGGCATCCAGGTGGAGCAGGTCCGGCCCGGCTCCTTCACCCTGGAGATCTTCAACAGTGTCAAGGCCGACGAGGGCCACTATGAGTGCCGGGTGGCCGAGTGGACGCGGACGCTGGATGGGGAGTGGCAGATGGTTGGGGAGCGGCACATGAGCACCCCGGTGACCATCACTGCTCTGGGTGAGTACTTGAGGTGTGGGGGCCTGGGGCCGTGGTCCCCCATGTGCCTGGCTGTCCCCAGAAGGTCACCTGCAGATCACTGAGGCTGTTCTGAGCGATCCTGCTTGGCAGCAAAACGGAGGCACCCAGCAGCCTGCCCACAGCTCCTCGTAGGTTGGTGCAGAACGCCCGCATGCGCCGTTGTGTGTGGGGGCAAAGTCTGAGGGGTGGCTGTGGCAGGAGCAAAGCAAGGAATGGCTGAGGAAAGGGGTAGGGCTTCCAGTGTCCTTCAGAGGAGAGAGGCTGCCAGTCCCATGATGTGTCCTGCCACTACTGGAGCTGGGTCAGTGCAGTGGTGGTGCTCCATTGGCAGCCCATGGACATCGAAGCCTTCTTGCCTGCCCTGGGTAAACCTTGTCTCTGCCCACACCACATCAGGAGTGCAAAATGCTGGGCATCTGTTGGCCCAAAAAGCAGAAATGGCAGGCATCTCTGACAGAAAGCATTGAGTCAGGAATGGTCCTCGCTGCCTCTGCAGGGAGGCACTGAGCTGCTGGCCCAGAGCTACAACATTTTCCATGACCAAACTAAACCAGTACCTGGGATCATTGCAGCTGGTACTCTGCTCTGCCAAGGGGCTCCCCTATTCAAGCACAGTAAAACCACATCAGTTTAGGAGAGCGCAGGTAGGGAGTTTGACATCTTGCATGGATTGTGAGTTACTTCAGTCCTCTTGGGCTGGTTCCAAAACTGATCTGCAGAAGGCTGAAGAAGAGATGACTGTTTCTGTGAGGCCACTGATTTTCAGAATTTCAAGGCTAAGACAATCAGGGAGCTCTATTGAAAGGTTGAGATAGGAATTTTGGCAGGAGAGTGGGGACTGTGTGGCTTTTATTGGTACCCTCAAGTATTAATCTTAAGCTTTGACAAAACGTGTGTGAGACCAGACTTGAAAGTTGTATTGTATTCTGATGAAAATCTTGCCTTTTTCCTCCTTTCCTCTCCTTTGCTTTTGACCTCCTTTCAGAGGCTGTTTTGTCTGGAGTTAGAAATCTTCTCTGTATAGCTTCCAAAAGCAGGTAGGGATGTTCTTTTGTGAAGAACTAAAGGAAGATTCTCATCTAGTTTCAATGGTGTCTTCCTCATGAGGTCAGCAGCATTTGGCCCACTACAAGTCCCAAGTATCAGCCCTTCCCTTTACTCTGCCAGTTGTAAAAGTCTTGAGATTAAGCACTGAGATTTTAAAATGTGTCACTTCTACTCTTGTTAAAATTTAACATGCTCAGAACTGCACAGCAGTTCCAGAAGATGTGATGGAAAGGTTGTCCCAGCCCCTCCGCTCCTCAATCACCAACTGTTGAGCATGTTCTGTCTAGTCCTAAGAAATTCCTAGGTCTCTAACTAGCAAAGCTGAAGTACCTCATAAAAATGTGGGAGAGAAACTATTGAGTATTGCTTTGCTGCTGAATCTGTTTGGGGTTTTTTTGTTCAGCTTAATGTTTTTGAAATGTCCTGAGAAACTCAAATTCAAGGTGCTAAGAAAACGCAAGAGAGTTTTATGGCTTCAGAAACTGCTGTTTTTAAAAAAATGCAGTAAATTTAGTGACACTCACATTTCAAGTTAAGGTCTCATCGTTTGCCAGCCTGCCGGGGTAAGAAGCTCTTTAGCTGATGATGTTTAAACTCATAAATCTAACCACAGGGTGGTTCAGAAGCAACAGCCAGAAGAGAGAGAGATGTGCTGCCAGAAGAGACCAGATGTTCCTGAACTTCTGAGGCTCTTGATTGCGTGGCATGGACTTAAGCCCCTGTCTGGCCAGGGAAGGAGGGGGTGAGGGAATGCTGTTTTTTTGTAGGGAGGTTTTACAGAAAATCAATCCACTTCTATGCTTTTTGTACCAAGTCCCAAAAGAAGAGTGGGTTTTGTTTGTTAACCTAAGTGCCATGACCATGTTGATGGAGTTGAAGACCTGAGAAGCACACCTGGCTTCTGCATGATTTTGTGAAGCTTCCTTGCCCAAGCCAACTGGAGAGTAAACTTGATGAAGTCAGCTGGTTTTGGTGAAATTAAGCTGGCTTTCTAGGGCTTTCTCAAGCTCAGGGTTTCTCTGAGCTGGGCCTGGTAACACACTTTCTGGGGCAGGAGGGCTGCTGCAGGGTCTGAAGGTGAGGGCTTATGTGGGGCTGAGACGCAACAGCTCTGCAGGGGAGGCAGCCTGGATCTGACACTGCCCTCCTGGGTAATCACTGAACATGCTGTGAGAGGCTTTAATCCCGAAGATTGACCTGTTTTCTCAGTAATTACACGTCCCAGAGCTCTGGCACGGTGACGCCGTGGGGTTGCAGAGGCACTTGCTGAAAGTGTGCAGATTTGGTGGGCTCCATGCTGTGCCCGGTCTGCCTGCAGCAGCAGGGAGCTCCTGGCTCAGCTTTTCGAGCCAGTGGCAGGCTGAAGCTCCATGCTGATCCAGAAGATGTTCCTTTTTTGACTGGTCTCCTCAAGCAGTGGCAGCTCTGCTGAGAGCTGGGGTGGTCAGCACTGCAGGGAGAGGGAGAACTGTCAGCCCATGTGGGACGCCCCATGGAACCTCTGAGCAGGAGAGTGCTTCCTGGGGACTTTGGCAGAAGGGAAAAAAGGTCCCTGCTAAGTCTGCTGGCCACACTGAAATGATTGGAAGAGAAGAAAATGTTTCTCTCTGCAGCTTGGAGCAAATGAGCAATGGAAATTCACTGACTGAATATGTAAGCCTGATGGGCTTACAGTTGACTAACTGGAATATGTTACTTTTTAATTACTAATAGACTGCTGATTTCAACTCCTCTAAACAAACAGAGTGCTGGGGGTAGACAAGTCAAAGCGTATTGACCAGCTTGCAGAGTGGCAGACATGTGAGAATAACTGCATAAAGCTGTCCTGGAGTTGTGATCTGGAAGAGAACAAAAGCTGTGCTGTGTGAAGAACTGAAGCAACCAGCTTCTCTTTCAGTTTGCCTCCACCCTGGGGTTTTGTAACCATTGCCACCTCTACTATGCATGTTTTGAAGGCTGCTACTTCTTGCTTTCCTCATTCTTCCTCCAGCTGCAGCAACCAGATGCAGACCTGGGTTGGGGGACAGGGTGGGACCCCCTGCCCAAGAGGGGGCTGGTGCTGAGTAGCTGCTCTGCCAGATGCTGCTCCCTTTGCCACCATGTTGCTGCATTTCCATACAGGGTTTTGGCAGCCTACAGAGGCTCTGCGTGTCTCAGGGGATCTCACTCTTCTGGGCAGAAACCACAGGCAATACTGCTATGGCTGCAGCCCGTGCTCACACAGGCAGTCACCGCTGCTCAGGCACTCACTGCTTGTTGTGTGTTTTTGCCCTCTGCTTTTCACCTCACTGGGCCATAGCAAACGAGTGGCTGATTACACCACTGGATGACCACGCTCTGGCTTTTGCATGCTGCCTGCAGGGCCTCCTTAGGCAGGTTATCTCAGAGCCCCTCTCCTCTCTTCTTCCCACAGAGGCCGGGTTCGCCGTCACGGCCATCTCCCGCACGCCGGGCGTCACCTACAACGAGTCCTTCGACCTGCAGTGCATCATCAAGCCCCACTACCCGTCGTGGGTGCCGGTGTCGGTGACGTGGCGCTTCCAGCCGGCGGGCAGCACCGAGTTCCATGACCTGGTGACCTTCACGCGGGACGGCGGCGTGCAGTGGGGCGGGCGGGCAGCCGCTTTCCGCACCCGCACCGCCATCGAGAAGGCCGAGTCCAGCAACAACGTGCGCCTCAGCATCAGCAGGGCCAGCGACACCGAGGCCGGCAAGTACCAGTGCGTGGCCGAGCTCTGGAGGAAGAACTACAACAGCAGCTGGACCAGGCTGGCGGATAGGACCTCCAACCTGCTGGAGATCAGGGTGCTGCGGCCTGGTGAGTGCCCAGGGGTGTGTTTGGGGGGATGGGGGATGTGCTGATACACTCGTGTCTCCCCTGAGTTAGGGCTGCTCTTCTGGCAGTCGCTGATGATTCTGGCTCAGCTCTTTGACTGTGATTATGCTGGAGCTCCTTTATCCACCTCTGGGGAAGTGGGTCCTTTCTTTGCCTCCTGTGTGCTGTTCTTGGGGTTTTCTGCTGGGAAGTGAGGTGGCTGAGCTCAGTCCAGTCTCTGGAGTGTTCCTGTGAGAGATGGTTTTCAGGTCGCCACCTCCATTTATCAGGGCAGTCTCTGAAAAGAGAGAAGAATGGGGTAAACAGGATCAAAGAGAGCATGTGTTCCCACCAAAGCACCATATGTGGGGTGCTGCAGCTCTGGTCTAATAAGTGGGTGCATCTCTCATTCTGCTGGAGGCACCTTCAAAAACAGATGGTGATCAAGGAGCCTGATGTTCATCCTCACCAGAAATTGAGCCCTTTTGGCTGAAAGTCTCCATGGCCTCGGGTGCCCATGCAGAGTGTGTGACAGATAAACAACAGGGACCTGGCATGGCAGGGGCAGTCAGAAAACCTACAAGGTGCTGTCCCTGTACAACCACTGGAGAGAGTGAGGGCCTTTTTATAGACCTTGTCACTGATATTTTGGTGCATGAAAAGTGCAGAGTTACGTGGCCACAGTGGCTGTGGGCTGTTGCTGAGTTGAATAGTGTATTGCTGTCCTGGCCTTAGGGATTGAGTTGACGTTTGGAGTGAGGCTTTTAACACCTTCAGGACTATTGGCTCAGGTCCTTGGTGCGTGTTAGTCCTCCTTTTGTGTTCCTGTGCAGAGAGACTCCTTCCTAGAGTCTCTCCTAGTTGGGCTTTATGTTTTTCCCATCAATATCCCTCTTCATTCTCCCTCCACCTTCCCCAGCCCTGTCTTCAGACAACTCAGGGGATGCTGTGAGCTCCAGCCACCTCATGAGCTCTCCATCATTTTCCTTCCCTCTCTCTCCCTTGCCCTCATCTCCAGGTTAATCTTCTCCATTTATCTTGATTATGCTGCCTTGTAATACATGTTTTACTGCTTGCAAGTTCGAGTTGGTGATGTTCATCATTTTAGCTTTTTTCCCTAGGAAACAGTGTTGAATGGATGTGGTCCCTGGAGTAACATGCTTCTTCACAGCCCTGTGCATGCATATCTGTGTGTGAGACAGAGAGGGAAAGAGAAATCCTTGATAACAGCTTCCAGAAGAGACCCTGTGTGTCACAGCTCAGGGTGGCAGGCAGCTCAGTTAAACCATGCTCTGACAGCCTGTTGTTCTTTACTGGAGCAGTAACCCTCAAGTGATGCCTTAACAGAAAAAGTTGTCCAGGTCTCCATGGTTTTTACCTCTCCCTGTCTTCCAGCTGCTCAGCAAACGACTGCAAAATAAATCTTAGCTGTCAGTTCAATGAGCCCTGCATAATGTTTGAGGCTTTATGGCTCACAAGCAGGGGTGGAAGAGAAGAGGGGCTCCTCAGAGCTCTCCCAGCACCATGGCTGTGCCCTCTGTGTTTTTTTACTGTGTCCCAGGCAGCCTCTGGGAGCTGGTGGTTGATGTTTTCCATGGATGCAACGTTGGCAGTCAGACCACAGATTGCTCTGGTTCTTCCTGGTTTTGCAGGTGGCAGAGGGTTGTGTTGTGTCTGTTCTGGGTCTTTGGCTGGATGATCTCCAGAGGGGATCCAGGATGATGTGGGAGACACTTCCCCAGACACTTCTGAATGAATGTCCTGGAGCCCTCCCAGTCAAACCTGTGCTGATGAAGTGGGTGCTGGTTTTAAGATAAATATCCAAGGCTTCTCCAAAAAGGGTCATTCAGGACCCCCAAAAGATTAAACAGCTGAGAGCTCTGTCTCATCTACTTCTGTTCCACTACAGTCACCTTAATCTGAGAGAACTTCAGGCTGCTATTTGGTGTCTCAGTCTTATCTTTTCCTTTGCCATTAGCTGTGAGTGTCTGCCTTGACCCACGTGCTTGGGGTGACTTATCTCCACTATCAGTCCACTAAGGGACACCATAAAGCAATCTTGTCCTGGAGGTCTTTTGGCAAATAGAGCCAGCATGTGTTTCTAGACTGTAAGTTAATGTGGGGATTCTAGTTCCCTTTCAAACCCTTGCTCCCTGTTTGAGTGACCTTTTTATTTGACAGGTTCCAGGTGCAGACATGGAAATCAGTATACATCAGCCTTTGAAGTGTGTTGAGGAGAGAAAGGTAAATTAGTGGCTGTCTCCTTGCTTTGTGAAATCCCACATGCCTAAGGAATAGGGTGCTGGAGCTTCTCTTGATGTGTTGGTTTGCCAGGTCAGTGCTCGGAAGGCCTCTCCTTGGCAATGGGGTGGTGTTTCTAGATGTCATCTTTGCTGAGTGGCAGTTGCAGAGATGGCAGTGCTGGTTTTGAATTGCATGTGTTAATGTGGCTACAAAGTCATTTCAGGTATGGCTTATCTTGTGGCAAACAGGTAATGCTGAGGGAATACCAGCAGTTTGAAGCATCCAATCCTTTCCTACTCCAAGAAGAAATGAGCAGTATTTTGAGAAGTGAAACATACAGGGGCTGAAGGAGGAAGCAAGAAAGGGAGGCAGCGGCAGCATTAACCCAAATCTGAGTGCAAGGTCTGCACAAGGGATGGCACAAGGCTCCAGTGTGGCATCTGAGCCAGATTTGGCCTTTGAGAGTGACACTCCTGATCCCTTAAAGACTGTTCTAAAGACTGGCAATGGGAGGAAATTCCCTGTAAAAGATGCTGGCTGTATGTGTGAGAGGTTATAGAGAATTTAGGTATCACCAGCAGTAGCACTGGGATCCAAAGCTGCCTTTCCTGGCCTGCTCCTCAGTGCCATGCAAACCTTGAAAGCTTATGTGTGCTTAGCAGAGACAGAGACCTGCACTGCTTTAGGGCCACTGCTGAGTTTTAACTTCTGTTGGCTGAGGCAGAAATCCAGGCTGGTGTAGGGGCCTGTTAGACATGACTGGGGACCAGACTGGCTAGATAGCCTGTGGCTATTTCATTTCCCTACAATGCAGTGCTCTCCTTTTTACTTCCATCTCTCAAGGTGCCTGTTGTTTCTTTCTTGGTGAACTCATGTTGCAGCAGAAGGGGAAAAATAATAAAAGTACATCTCAGTTCACACCAGATGCTTCCCTGAAATGAAAGCTGGCATGAGCCCCAAGTGCAGGAGTGGAGATTTCTTTTGTGTTTGGGGCTCCCCTTCTGCTGCAGTATCTGGCCTGCCTCTGAAAACCTGGGTCTTTTATCCCCAAGGCCATCATTCCTTTCCCCTGAGGGTTCAGCACTGTTTTCCCATCTAGAGACATTGCTCTGCCCTTTGCCTTGCCCCTTTCCAGGTGGAGAAGAGCATCCAGCATGCAAGGCTTAGTGGGCTGGTATGTGAGAGATCCACCAGGATTAGCTGTGTCCTATCAGAGGGGACATGTGTGGTGACTCCCTGGCACTTAGTGTTCTCTTGGGTTTTAGGGGAAGCGGAGGTACCTTTTAGGGGAAGCAGGTGGTTCCTTTTGACACCAAGTGACTCTGGAAGCATTCAGATTCAGGCTGAGCTCTCAGGGCTCACACTGGGATGCCAGCTGACCTCACTGTTCCCTGCCCCTTTCCTCACACAGCATGGAGGGGAAACAGCGCTTGGGCTCCGGGTCCTGCCTGAGGGGGGAAGGTGGTAGATAAGTTCAGACAGGTCAAGGGGAAGACCCAAGGCTGTCAGGCAGACTCTGTTCCCATCTCCTCCTTGGATCTCGCTTCTCCCTGCCAGGTGTCCAGGGATGGAGCACTGAGACAGCAGGTGCTGTCTGGGAGCCGTGCGTGTCCATGTGGTCTGCAGGACTCAGACAAGGGCAGCAGACAGTGCACGACGGGGGCTGTGCTGCAATCTGGGCAGGCTTGGGTGTCTGCAGAGTGCTCTCTCTTTTGGCAAGGAGGCTTGGAGCAGATTTGTGCTGGTGTATTAAATTGCCATTGTCATTGTGTGTGTTACTGCACTTACCATTCCCCTGCAGCACAAACGAGGGGGCGATTCGGCAAAGTCCTGGGGTCTGAGTGCTGAGGGTGTATCTGGCAACAGCAGAATAAGCAAGCAGGGTTTTCACATAACATCCCCACCCTCAGAGCAGCTTCTCACCCCTTTCATACTCATGCACCTCGCCATGCACGTCCCTACCCCTCCATGTTTGCATTGTCCCTTGTCCTGTTCCTTCGTGACTAATTCTGGATCGGGCGCTCAGGGAGAAGCTGCAGTCGCCTCTATAAATATGTCCTCTTGCTGCTGGGTTTTTGACAGTAATGAACATGGGAGGAGGGATGGCAGGGGATGATAACTGAGCAGATGCCAGGGGTGCTGGGCTCCTTGCTGCTTTTTTGCAAGCCAGTCTACAGATTGATTGACCTGGGAGCCATGGAGCAAACAAGGCAGTCGTGCTCTTCATTAGAGCATTAATTAGCTTCCAGAGGCTCTCCAGGGGCCACTGCTTAAATTTTGGTTTATTAAGAGCTGTCAAGTTGAAACCATCATGGAGAGGGAGGGTGGAGGCTCGTCAAGCTGGCCTTGGAGGAGCTGGAGGTGGCTTCTTCCTGAACCTTACTTTGGGAGTGGGGCGAGCCAGAGCTGTGCTCTCCCTGAAGCCCTGCATTCAAGTGGATGCAGAGCTTTCTCTGCTACTTTTCTGCTCTCCACAGGAAACCAGAGTGGCTGTGCTGGGCTGGCAATAGCCAGAGAAACCTAATGAGTGGAGAATGAAGGACTCTTACCTCTTTGTCCAAGCCCATCCATTGCAGCACAGAGAGACTGTTCAGTCTCATGCTCCTCCTTCTCTCTGAAGGCTCACTGAGCAGCCAAGCAGTGGATGGTTGTGACTGTGCAGACTGAGGATGCTGGGAAGATGAGGAGGGCACAAGACAGAGGAAAACTGGAAAAGGAGGCTGCTATAGCACACTTAATGTTGGGAGAGGAGGACTGATTTTCAAATAATTAATTACCAAGACATTTGTGGAGTATAGTGAGAAGCTTCCCTTAACTCAGATATTACTGTTAATGCCTTTATTCCATCTCATCTTAGTAATTCTTAGTAATTTCAGTGTTTAAGGAATCCTCCCATGGATGGATGTGAAAGATGCCTTTCCTACTCCAGGGGGCCAGTGGGATACTGACCAGACTCTTGAGTGGAGGCTCAAACAAGTGTTTTCAAAGGCCACAGAGTCTCTACTTTAACCTGACACTTCTTGCTTCTGGCAGCATCCAGCAATAAAGTTAAGCAAGGAAAGTTAATGAGCTGGAAACTTCCTTACAGAAGTGAAGTCTGAAGTTTGCTGCTTGCTTGATCCCAGAGTGGTTTTGCTCTGCAGAACAGCATTGCTTCCCTGCTTTACAGCTGCCTGCTCCATCTGGCAAATGGTTGTACTCCTGCTTAAATGAAGAAGGAGTTTGAGAAGAGCTCATAGGAGAGGAGCCTGTTCTTCATCAGCAGTGGCTCTGGTGCAGAGCAGTCTCCTCTTCCTCATGTGCCCGGGGACTTGTACCTTTCCCTTCACTGCCAGTGAGGCAAGCCCTGCTGTTCTTCCTCAGAGCTGCTGCTCCTTCCTTCCAGCACACTGAACACACGAAATGATGGGGCTCAGTGTCCTTTGCATGAACCTGCATTAGTGACCCATCTGGAGCCCTTTTTCTTCTGCAGACAGCAGAGGTAGGTGTTGATTCTCCTACCTTGTCCCCCAGGTAGTCTCCCATTCCTGCCCATTTGCCCTGGGGAGCTCTGTTGCCACACTTGCCAGGTCGTCTGGGACAGATTCCCCACTTAGACTTGCTGTCACCTCCTTGTCACAATTATTTATCCCAGGCCAGCACCCCAGGGTGCATTTTCTCCATGCTTAGCCATCACTCCCTCCTCCAAACATCCCTGTCCTCCTGGGTGTAGGCAGCAGGGGATGGAGCTCCTGCTGGATGTGCTGCTGCATTCCTGGTGCTGTATTAGGGATGATGACAGTGGCTTTGTGGAGTCAAAGCTGTGATTCACCTCTCCCTGCATTTGGTTTTCCTTCTGGGAGCTATGCTGCTTGGCTCCTCTGCAGATTTGCCTGTGAGAGCCTTCTGTAAGAGCCAGGTGTGTTGAGCTGATTGCAGTCAGTTATGTTCAAGGTTTCTCTTGGGACTCCAACCTGGAAAATGCACCCAGGGGCATGACCTGAGAAGTTGAACTTTAAATGAATTAAACATCTTGGATGCATTTCACAAGGGAGAAGAGTGTGGGAATGCATTCTTGCACCTAGTGGATCCTTGACCTGACTCAGCCTGCTCTGTGTGTACCCACTGATCTTAGTGCAGGCAATCTTTGTTTTCAACCCCCCAACAAGACTGACAATGCCAGGAGACCTAGTTCATATCCAGGAAATGCTACTCTCCAAATTAGCTCTCTCCATGGTTACTTTTTAGGTCCAATTTTTTCACTTCCATTTCAAAGTGCTCTCTGCTTTCTCTCTTTGATACTGCCTGAGCAGTTTTCCACTCCTCTTTGCAGCGTGGATATACAAAATCATGGCGTCAGCCTGTTTGCAGTCTGTGCACATGCACCGTCTTTGATGTTGTCTTGAACAGCTTCTCTCTCTCCACACACTTTAGCTTCTCATCGATTCCCTGTTTGCTCTCCTTGGACTAAAATACTCTGCAGTGAGCAGTACTTAGATGGTGTCCAGCTCTAAAGCTTTGTACCTCCTCCTGTCCTTGAAGATATCAAGAGCAGAGTCAGCAGGGGCAGCCCTCGAGGGAGAGGGAGACTGGTGATGAGCAGCTTTGCAGCCAGGTGTTGACCACTCTTCTCCTGTCCCAGTCTCTGCATGGAGCCTCAGCTCTCCATGAGGTGAGTGGCCTTGGGGCCAGCAGGCTCAGTGCTGCAGCACCACAATATTTCTCTTGCTGCATTCTCAGCCCCCCAGTCAGAGCAGTGCCCAGCCCAGGGTCCCTCCCCATGTGCCCAAGCAGCACCTTTGGTACTCCATTTCTGTGCATGGGACCTGCACCATTTTTCTGTGTTCTGTATCCTGAGGAATCCTTCTCCTGGCATGAGAAACTGCCTATTCTGATGTTGGTCAAAGCCTGAATTCCTGGGTTCACTGAACCCAAGGTCTGCTTCCTTACAGCAAAGTGGCTCCAAACATACTCAACCTGTGGCTTGGGGTCTTTTATTTTAACATATATATGTATACATTAAAGTTTTCTCTCATCTTACTTTCCTAAATAGGCATTTGGGATGCTGCTGAAGAAAATTACTGTAGTTTTCCTTGTCCCAATTAACAGAGAAGCAGGGAGTGCAGATGATGATGGATCTGTAGCCCATTATGCTGAAATATGTCCTCACTCCTTAAGAAGTGCAAGAATACAATTCATTAAGAATGACAGATGGCTCATTTCACTTGGTTGTTCTCCCAGCAGTAGTTGTACTCACTAGTTACAGAAGCAGCATAATCCATGAGTGTTCAGTTTTGGGGAAACAATATCTTCAGCTGAAATTAAACATTGCCATTCCCTGGACTTGGTAATAGTGGCTCCCAGGTGGGAAGTAAACTCCTGCAGGTAGATCTGATCTGGCACTTGGCTGCACAGCAGGAGGCGATCCTCATCCCCGATGTGTGCTGCTGGCTGCATGACCCTGTCCCATTCTTTGTGCTGGCACAGGTCCTGCTGTGCACCAGCTCAGAGTAGTACAGCTGCAGAAAGCTAGCCCAGTGGAAAGGAACAGTTAAAGGTGAGTGGAGTGAGCTAGTGCTTGGATGGGCTCAGCTGGGTCCTTCTCAGGGGACTTCCCTTTGCATAGAGAGCAGCACCTGACCCTGGCAGGGCTGGTTTGGGCAGTATCTAGAAGATCTCCCCATCCTGCCTGAGGTCTGTCTGGAGAGCTTGCTCTCTGGATGGCTAGAAAATGACATTTCACACCACCCTAAGCAGCTCATCTCTGTCTGCCCAATGCTCAGTTTTTCAGCAGGAGCTGCTTAAAATGCCCTCGTCAGACACAGAGAGTGCGAAAGTCAGCCGTGCGCTACAGCATGTGGTGGGCTTGGTGCTCTGAGCGTGCAGCTGCACAAAACTGTCAAGTTTTATCTCAGGAAATCCAGCCTCCAGCACGGCATGGGAGTTGGTGTGTGGTGCTGCTGTGTGTTACAACTTGCTCTTCGGGTGCAATTTAATTACTTTTTTTTCCTAATTGACGGAGCACTCCTTTGTTTGAACTCTTTCTGATGAGGAGTTGATTAAATATCTTGGTATGTTATTTTTTTCTTTCTTTATCCTAGTGGCTGTAGCTTGGTACTGAATTTATCTTCCAGTGATCCTATCTCCATATTTTAATTTACAAGTGATCAGTGAGCCGTATATTGTTTTCTGACAGCAGGCACAACTCATGCTGGGAATCTCTTATTTCTCCCTCCCCTCCTCTCTCTTGCACAGAACTTTTATATGCATTTCAGGAAAGTTTCTGGTTTTAGGTTTGTGAGGCATTTTGCTTTGGGGTGTAAATTTGTTTCTTGCTGTTCTTCACAGTGACATGGTTTCTGTTTCTTGGGGAAAGAGTTGTTTTTTCCAGGCCAGTGGCACATCCCAGCTGGTGGTCTCAGCCTTAGCTGGACCTGGGGAGGCTGTGAGCTTCCCAGCTTTTTCCATCCTTGCCTTTTCTGTATGTGCTGGCAGATGTATGGCTTCTGGGCTCTAGAGAGCCTTTCTGAGTCACATATGCGTTCCTGCCCGAGGCCCCACTGGTTACCTGCTAGTTTGTTACCTGCTCCACAGGCTCTGGCATGGCTGGTGATCCCAGGCTGTTCCCTAGCCCAGCCGATGTCCTTGTCACTGCCTCCAGTCTTCACATGCAGAGATGGACTTGACCCCAGTGTTTGGTGCAGTCTGACTGTGCTGCTTTTGGGGAGGGGCAGGGCATGGGGCCACTTGTAGGTACTTTGGGATGATCAAACTTCTTGGGGCTGGAGCTGGTGAGGGTTGGATGAGCAAGCAGATCCACCACAGGGTTTGAGGAGAGGTGCCTCAGCACCCTCTGGCACCATTTTGAGAGCATCAAACTCCACTCCCCAGGCTGCAGAAGCAGAGTGTCCTTCAGTCCTGTGCCTGTGCTTGGGGCTGAGTGCTGGGCAGGGATGTTGGACAGGTGATGGTCAGCATGGACGTGCACAGCCACTTAAATACCCAGCTGGTCTTGCTGCAGCAGCAGCTGTGAGGCTGGGGAGTGTCTGGGCTGCCTGCTGGGCTGTGGACTTTGCAGCAACTTGCAGAAAGTGTTGAAATGCAGGTCATTTGGTGGTGTTCAGAGTCATAGCCTCTTAGTTCTTTTGTCTGACCACATGGGAGGGGGCTGACGCTGAGCCTTCTTCAGGAAAGGGTTAACGCTGTCTTTCCTTCCCACAGAGCTGCTCTCCCAGTAATTCAATCATGTCAGCCTGTTTGCAGGCAATAATTCATTGTTATAGGAACACTACAGTAAAGTGACAAGTTAATAATGGCAGTAATAATGGCAGGCAAAATCTAATGCTATTTCCCTTTCTGCTGCTCCTGTTGCACCAGCAGCCTCCCATGTTGGCTAATGCAATTTGCAACCTCACTAATCCAGTTTCAGGAGGAATTGTGTTCAGTTAAAAGAGAATAGCTTTAGTAGTCTGGAGCTGTGCTGCCATGTTCCTGCCTTCTCTAGGGAGGTTACCCCGATGCTGGAAGCCTTTGTCTTTACTTTGCTGTGATTTCTATGCTGTGGTTAAGCTTAATGAGCACAGTCCTCCTAGGAGCATCTCGTTTTCTTCCCTTCTGCAAATGCCTTTCTTGTGATGCCTCCTTTCCAAAAGGGCTTGCAGATCTTTCCCTTTTGAATGTTGGTTTGCTTTCAGCTAACCTAATAAACGTGAGTCACCCAGCTCTCTCTATGCTGAATCAGTAGGCTGGCGTGTACTCGCTTGACTCTGTTCAGTCATTAAAGCAGGAGTCCTTGCAGTGTCTGGGGAGGTGGAGGACACTCGTCAGCCCTGCTTTGTGGAAGGGAGAAGAGCTGGCAGAGGTCTAAATGTTAGTACATGTCTAAGCCTGTGGCAGTAACCTGCACACTGGTCTCTTGAGTCCCAGGGAAACATCCTCAGGGAGGAATTCAGGCACCGGGTGTCTTTCAGGCCCTAGTGAGGGAAATGATGAGGCACCTCTGGGTTGTGACCACAGGCTGAGGGAATGGCTGAGTTTGTGCCAAAGTCCTGGCCAGTGCCCTTCAGGATTGTACCCTGAGTGTGCTGGGGAGAGAGGAGTTCCTTGTAGGAAGTCACTGAGGGGCTGTGCTCCTGCAAAAGAATCTCTCCTGATCGACCTGCTAAACCCACTGTATGGTGTTAAACCAGGGCTGGGCTCAGGTTGGGCTGGCCTCGTTTCTGCTCCCCCTGCACACACACCTCAGCACAGTGAAATCTCGGTGGAGGCTTTTAAAAGTAGGACATTCCCCCAGAAAACTTTTTGCAACCTTTCATCAGTTCTTTGGAAGCAAAAGTGTTCTCTGGAGGAGCTCTCCCCAGCGAGGAGCTGCCTCCAAAGTGGGACACTGCCTCCCTACTGTGGTGACAGGGCTTTGTGAGGACTCTCTGGGATGGTGGTGGCCATCCTCCTGCCCACCCTTCTGTGCCACAGCTGCTGGTTCATGCAGAGCTGGCTCCTTCCCCAGTGGATGGCCCCCTCTTCCTTTGCTGCAGGGGCAGCATTCTGGGGTTTTGTGTTTTTTGTTTAGGCGAATCGGTATCTTCAGCTGCAATTAAACGTTGCCATTCCCAGGACTTGGTAATAGTGGCTCCCAGGTGGGAAGTGAACTCCTGCTGTTGTGTTTTCTTGCTGCCTGCAAGGCAAAATGATCTAAGGTGTTTGAGAGGGAACATCTTCTTATCACAGCATTTTTAGGTACAGGTTGCAAAGTGCTTTGCTAAAGGTAAGTGCTGTAAGCTCAGCTTGATGATTAGGAAACAGAGGGGAGGGAGCCAAGAGGCAGCAAGTCAGCAGAAAAACCATGAATCACATCACTGTCTCTGTCCTTCTCCTCTGACGACTGCTCTCTCTTCCCCCAAATATTTGTATAACTGTGCTTACCTCATGCTCAGCTCGAGGAGACTGACTGCCTGCTTGATGGTGTGGAGAAAACCCCTATTACATATACCAGGCTGTGTCATAGCCTGCTGGGGTTGTAAGGTGTGTCTGACCTGAGCTCCCAGCCAGAGGTGCAAGCTTTGAGGACCAGAAGCTGCCACAGGCATCTTGAGATAATGATTTTATAAAAAACTAAGAAGGTTCTAACCATGACTTGTTGCCAGTGTAAATTGAAAGCCTTAATAGCGTATGTAGGGCCAATTACAGTACATTAAGGTACAATATCCTCTTTACTGACACTCTCCAGGGAGCCAGGAGACATTGTGGCAACAGGATTATGGTTTGCAGATGATATGCACGATAACTTCACCTAGACAGAGGCACCTGTTCCCCTCACAGAGCAGATGTTCGGGAGGCTGTTAAGAGAACATCAGCCTCTCACAGCGCAGCAGAAAATGCCGGTAACCGTGTCTGTTCACACCGCTGCGCCCACCACCTCTGCTGACAGGGCTGGAGCAGCCCTGCCCCGCCTCACTGAAACCCCAGCCCCTGGGGCACACCAGATCAACTCAGCACTTGAAGGCCAAGCCCTTTACTGGCTCTCTGCCCAGGCAAATCCTCAAGCCAGGAAAGGGAGTTTCCCCCCTTGTCAGTAGGGCGAGGTTTCACTGGCTCGGTGCCTGGGGTGTCAGACTTCTTGCAACCTCACTCGTGCACCAGTAGCTACAACCATTTCCATGTCATGGCAGCATCTTTAAACATGACCTGGCAAGCTGCATGTGGCATGGAGAGACTTATTTTGCACTGGAATAGGCTTACCAGCAGAATGGGAAGAGATGGATGGACACTCTGGTGTTGTATTGTACCATTCCCATTACCTGGACCACCAATTTCAATATTATCTGTTTTCTCCTTTTTAAATAATTTTTCCCAAATGCAAAATGAGCTTTGTGGATTTGTTTGAATACCTGTGAACAGTGGCTGATGTTCAGCCCCATGGGAGAGCAGAAGTGTGAGTTACTCCACAAAGCTTCCCATGTCTTAACCAGGATCTCTCCCCTGCATGGACAAGCAAACCAGCCTCAGGGTGAAGCTGCCCCCAGGTAACCTGTGTGCCACAGCATTTCCTACGTAACAGTTACCACCTTGTGGTCCATAAAAGCCTTCAGTCTTTACTACAGGATCTGCAAAAAGTAATGAAGAAGAGATGGGTGCCTGTTTACTATGCAAGAACCAGCAGCAGGACGTGGAAGCATTTGGCGTTCACAGAATTGGAAAAGACTGAGAATGTCCTCTCTAATTTTGTGGGAGGGAAACAGAACCTGCACTTGCATCTTCTGTGGTGAGCCTCCCTTAGGAAAATAATTCATGGTTGATGAAAAGTGCATTGGCAGGGATGTCATGACAGATCACTGATACCTCTAATCTAGAGGAAACTTGGTGCATGGTGTTATAAACCTCTGCAAGAGTGCAGTCTGGCAAAGGCAGGACCTGTGATTCCCTGCCAGGGCTTGCTGCTCCAACTGGTAGCAGCTGTAGAAGCGTTACCTCATCAATATCTTGGGGACTCAGTGCAAATGTGGGCAAATTCCTGACTGCTGGCTGCAGTGGCTGCCAAGGATGGCTGGAAAGGATGGGGGATGTGTGTGAAATTTAAGATCTTATTTTTGCCAGAGTTAATAAGATTGCTTCCCCATTGCTGTCAAAAAGCTTTCTTCCCAAAGGTTGCATGGGAGCAGGGGAAGCTGCTGAGAGGCCATCTAAGAGTCCTTGGATGACCTCAGGGGGTCCATGCTGTTTGTACACAGTGACAATTACTGTGATTATGGTCTGGGAACAAGCCCTCACTGCTTCAGTGGAATGCATCTGACATGTGCAAGGTGCAGGTCTGTTGCCCCAAACACTAAGAATAAAATTACTCCGTGTCAGCCATCCTCATTTTCATCTCCTAGAGGTGCCTCAATGTGGGAAGAATGTGGGAAGAGCACTGAGAGGGGTGCTTGCCTCTCAGCAGCTCTGGTCTGTGTGTACCCTGGCTTTGTCTGTGTATGTGTGTGTGTGTTGATATTGAGCAACCCACCACACACAGCGTGTGTATATACTGCATTTTAATAGATATAGGGCTACTGACTTAACATACACAGTTGCTATAGTAACAAAGGTTTCCGTAGTAACGGTTGCAGAAAATAATCCAGTACCAATTAAAAATAAACTGTTTGGAAAGGGGGCTGGGGGAGAAAGGAAACTGCTGAGAACCACCTTCTCCTTTATTGGTTCATCTCCTAGGGACTCGGAAGATTGATTAATGCTCAAAATAACTGTTCTTAACCAGTTCTGAGCCAAAAAGGTGGGATGAGGGTGGGTGTGGTGACTAAGGCTGTTGTCCTGAAGTGAAACAAAGGGAAGGAATGTGTCTGGGATATGGCAGAAATACAAGAGAGTGACACTGACTCTTTCCATTAGGTTGAAGCCTCTAGGGAGGAAAAACAAGGACAGTTTCCCTCCTTTCCTTCCTCCAGTGCCTGCATGCCATACCACAGCCATGGAGTCTATTAGCATACTGATTAAAGCCACGGGCAGTCCAGGCTCCAGGGGAATGTCTGACGCGATACCAGGATGCCTATCTCGGATGTGATAGTGCACAAAGCATTGCTGTGGTGGGAGTTCTTCCCATTTGAAGTTGTTTGTGCCCATCCTCTCCCTGGGCACCGTCACTCATCACTTGTGCCAGCAGGCATCCCAGGCCCTGGTGCCCAAGGGAAGCTGGAAGCAAAGCGTGATGCAAAGCAAGGAGCCCGTGCCTTGGTGAGAGAGAGAAGACAACATTGCTGCCTCACAAACACAGGCTGCGTGGGATGTGTTTCCAGGGTGTGGATGGGCACAGGTCCCCTGGCAGCCTTCAGTTGTTTGTGCCTGTGGTGCCACACTTGTGTCGTGCCACTTGTACCCGTGCACTCTTTGAGTTTTATTTGAGAGATTTGCAGCTTGTCAGCAGCAAAGCAGCATTCCCCCTTTCAGAGGGGAGCAGTGGTGTGAGGAGAGGTGAAGGAGGGGAGGGCCGTGGTGGCAGAGCTGCTGGGAGGAGTGGTGTGTCCGGCTGGGAGGGAGCTGCCCCTCTCCCCGTCTGTAGCCGGCGGGGGCTCCAGGGCACACCCAGCACAAGTGTCACAGGAGGGCGCCTTTGTGTCCTCCCCTGCCGACAGGAGTGCCCTGGCTCAGCACACACTGCACCAGAGGCTCTGTCTCGTGATTGTACAGGGAGAGAGGAATTGGGAATCTCTGTGTCTCTCCTTGCAGGAACTAGACCAAATGATTCTGCTGTATCACCCTCAACACTGTGGGACTGCTTAGCTACAGCCTGGGAGCTGCACTTGTGCTTGGGAAGCCAAGAGAGGTGATGGGCCTGTGGCTTGTCCTAGGCTGTGTAGTTTGTGGTGGACTTGGAGCCAGATCTCCTGGCTGTGGGAGCAGAGCTTGCTCCCTGCTGATCCCTTCCAGCCTGGTGCTCTTTCTCCTTTTCCAGCTGTGCCTGCACTTCCTCCCCTTGCTATTGCGTGTCTGTGGGATACATCTCACTGAGATGGCTGGCATGTGACAGCAGTGGGGTCTCACTTAATTCACTTTCTCAGAAGTGGTTTTCTCTGGAACTGGTCAACAGCTCATTGCCCTGAGGTGCAAGTGGTATGATTT